>NC_071087.1:84439330-84813497 GCF_027358695.1 Spea bombifrons
GTGTGTTTGTCCCACCCACCCTCCCTCCCTTTATGTTGTTCTGTTCCATGTGGTTGTGTGATCTTGTTTACTAATTTTCTGTGTTTCGTTTCAGGATTCTGTCACAGCCGGGGGGCGGTAGCTTGCCAGGTTGCCGGGGGGTGTTATGTGGTTATTGCCACTGGCGTTAAAGTGTCGGTGGGAGGTTCCTGGCTGGGCGGTTGCTGGAACCTCAGGTGGGGGAGGGGCATCATGGTATGCCCTCCCATAAGGTGATGCTTACAGTTTGGCCCCGGTTGGTCCTGGCAAGCTTTCGGGTGTTTTATTGTATTTGGGTCATTGCCGTGTTAATGCACCTTCTTTATGTTTACAGGTTGCGTGGCAATGACGTTAATAAATCGGCTGTGGCCTTTATTCATCCCACATTTGGTGTCCGTGTTTTTATTGGGGGGTTAACCAGGATGACATAGCCCGAGAGTCGAGGCTACCCCCTGTCATTAAACATAGAGATAACATTAAACACGGGCATGGCATTAAACATAGAGATAACATTAAACATAGTGATCACATTAAACATGGACATAGCATTAAACATGGGCATAGGATCACACATAGAAAACACATTAAAAATGGACTTTGCACTAAACATGGACATAGCATGAAACATGGACATAGCATTACATATGGACATAAGATTTCACATGGACATAGCATTAAACAAGGATATAGCATTACACATGGAGATAACATGAAACATGGACATAGCATTAAACATGGACATAGCATTAAACATAGAGATAACATTAAACATGGACATAGCGTTAAACATGGATATAGCATTAAATATGGACAAATCATTACACATATAGAAAATATTAAACATGGGCATAGCATTAAACATGGATATAGCATTAAACATGGACATAGCATTAAACATGGATATAGAATTAAACATGGACATAGCATTAAACATAGAGATAACATTAAACATGGGCATGACATTAAACATAGAGATAACATTAAACATAGAGATCACATTAAACATGGACATAGCATTAAACATGGATATAGCATCAAACATGGGCATAGCATTACATATGGACATACGATTTCACATGGGCATAGCATTAAACAAGGATATAGCATTACATATAGAGATAACATCAAACATGGACATAGCATTAAACATAGAGATACCATTAAACATTGACATAGCATTAAACATATAGATAACATTAAACATGGACATATCATTACACATAGAGATAACATTAAACATGATCATAGCATTAAACATAGACATAGCATTACACACGCATATAGTATTACACATGGAGATAGCATTACACATGAACATAGCATTACACATAGCGATAACATTAAACATGGACATAGCATTAAACATGGACATAGCATTAAATATAGAGAAAACATTAAACATGGGCATACCACTACACATGGCTATAGCATTAAATGGACACATCATTACGCATAGAGATAACATTACACATGGGAATAGCATTAAACATAGAGATAACTTTAAACATGGACATAGCATTAAACATACAGAAAACAATAAACATGGACATAGCACTTCACACGGATATAGCATTAATCATGGACATATCATCACACATAGAGATAACATTACACATGGGAATAGCATTAAACATAGATATAGCATTAAACATCGACATAGCATTAAACATATAGATAACATTACACATGGACATAGCACTACACATGGATATAACATTAAACAAGGACATATCATTAAACATAGAGATAACATTAAACACGGACATAGCATTAACAAGGACATAGCATTAAACATGGACATAGCATTAAACATAGAGATAACATTAAACATGGACTTAGCATTAAACATAGAGATAACATTAAACATTGGAATAGCATAAAACATGAGCATAGCATTAAAGAAGGACATAGCATTAAACATACAGATAACATTAAAAATGGACATAGCATTAAACATGGACATAGAATTAAACATGGATATAGCATTAAACATGGACATATCATTAAACATAGAGATAACATTAAACATGGACATAGCATTACACATAGACATATCATTAAACATAGAGAAAACATTAAACACGGACATAGCATTAAACATAAATATATCATTACACATGGAGATAGCATTAAATATGGACATAGCAAAAAACATGACATAGCAAAAAATATGACACAACATTACACATGGAGATAACATTAAACATTGGCATAGCATTAACAAGGCCATAGCATTAAACATGGACATAGCATGAAACATGGACATAGCATTAAACCTGGACATAGCATTAAACCTGGACATACCATTACACATAGAGATAACATTAAACATTGGCATAGCATTTACAAGGCCATAGCATTAAACATGGACATAGCATTAAACATGGGCATAGAATTAAACATAGAAATAACATTAAACATGGGAATAGCATTAAACCTGATTATAGCATTAAACATGGACATAGCATTAAACATAGAGATAACATTAAACATGGACATAGCATTAAACATGGATATAGCATTACACAGAGATAACATTAAACATGGACATAGCGTTAAACATAGAGATAACATTAAACATAGAGATAACATTGAACATGGATATAGCATTAAACATGGACATATCATTACACATAGAGTTAACATTAAACATGGACATATCATTAAACATGGATATAGCATTAAGCATGGATATAGCATTACACAGAGATACCATTAAACATGGACATAGCATTAAACATGGGCATAGCATTAAACATGGATATAGCATTAAACATGGGCATAGCATTACACATAGAAAGAACAGTAAATATGGACTTTGCACTAAGCATGGACATAGCATGAAACATGGACATAGCATTACATATGGACATAAGATTTCACATGGACATAGCATTAAACAAGGATATAGCATTACACATGGAGATACCATTAAACATGGACATAGCATTAAACATGGACATAGCGTTAAACATAGAGATAACATTAAACATGGACATAGCATTAAACATGGACATAGCATTACACACGGATATAGCATTAAACATGGACATAGCATTACACATGGATATAGCATTAAACATTGACATACCCTTCCACATGCACAGAGCATTAAACATAGACATAGCAATAAACATGGACATAGAAATAAACATGGACATAGCATTACAAATGGACATAACATTAAACATGGAAATAGCATTAAACATGGAGATAGGATTAACATGGATATAGCATGAAACATGCACATATCATTAAACATGGATATAGCATTAAACATGGACATAGCAATAAACATGGACATAGCATTAAACATGACATAGCATTACACATGGAGATAGCATTAAACATGGAGATAGCATTAACATGGATATAGCATTAAACATGGACATAGCAATAAACATGGACATAGCAAAAACATGACATAGCATTACACATGGAGATAGCATTAAACATGGAGATAGCATTTACATGGATATAGCATGAAATATGCACATAGCATTAAACATGGATATAGTGTTAAACATGAACATAGCATTACACATAGAGATAACATTAAAAATGGGCATAGCATTAACAAGGACATAGCATTAAACATGGGCATAGCATTAAACATATTGATAACATTAAACATGGACATAGCATTAAACATGGACATAACATTACATATATAGATAAGATTAAACATGAATATAGCATTAAACATGGACATAGCACTACACATAGAGATAACATAAAACATTGGCATAGCATAAAACATGGACATAGGATTAAACATGGACATATCATTACACATGGATATAGCATTAAACATGTACATATCATTGCACATAGAGATAATATTAAACATGGGCATAGCATTAACCATGGATATAGCATTAAACATTGGACAAAACATTAAACATAGAGATAACATTAAACATGGACATAGCATTAAAGATAGAGATAACATTAAACACGGACATAGCATTAAACATGGATATAGCATTACACATGGATATAGCATTAAACGTGGACATAGCATTAAACATGGATATAGCATGAAACATGGACATAGCATTAAACATGGACATAGAATTAAACATAGAGATAACATTAAACATGGACATAGCATTAAACATGGACATAGCATTAAACATGGACATAGAATTAAACAGAGAGATAACATTAAACATGGGAATAGCATTAAGCATGGATATAGCATTAAACATGGACATAGCATTAAACAGAGATAACATTAAACATGGACATAGCATCACACATAGACATATCATTACAGATATAACATTAAACAGCGGCATTAAAAATATTGATAACATGAAACACGGACATAGCATTAAACTTGGATATAGCATTACACATGGAGATAGCATTAAACATGGACATAGCATTAAACATGGACATAGCATTACATATATAGATACGATTAAACATGGATATAGCATTAAACATGGATATAGCATTACACATAGAGATAACATTACACATGGGCATATTATAAAACATGGGCATAGCATTAAACAAGTACATAGCATTAAACAAGGACATAGCATTAAACATACAGATAACATTAAACATGAAGATACCATTAAACATGGACATAGCAAAAAAACATGTACATAGCATTACACATGGATATAGCATTACACATGGACATAACATTGCACATAGAGATAACATTAAACATTGACATAGCATTAAACATTAAAGAATAAACATAGACACAGCCTTACACATACATATAACATTAAACATGGACATAGCATTGCACATAGAGATAACATTAAACATGCACAGAGCATTAAACATTAAACATAGACACAGCCTTACACATAGACATAGCATTACACATATAGATAACATTAAACAGGGATATAGCTTTAAACATGGAGATATCATTACACGTGGAGATAACATTAAAAATAGAGATAACATTAAACATGGACATAACATTAACCAGGGTTGACTTTTTTTTTAAATCTAAATCTAGGAGCCAGCTAAAAAAGTTAGGAGCCAGGACTTTTTTTTTGCCCCAGCACTTTGCCCTGCACCCACACTTTGCCCAGCACTAACAGTCTCACACTTTACCCTAGCCCTCACTTTGCCCCAGCACTTTGCCCTGCACTTACACTTTGCCCCAGCACTCACACTTTGCCCCAGCACTTTTCCCACACTAAAAAGCACCATTAATTAATTACCATTAATTAATCCCATTAACTCTGTCCCCAGTTTCCCATAGGCATCTTTGTCATTAAATAGCTTCCTATAGTCCCATGTTTAGTGACAAAGATGCCTACGGAAAACTGGGGACAGAATTTGCCTTTGCCCCCAGTTTCCCATTGGCCTCTTTGTCACTAAACATGTGACGATGGGAAGCTATTTAGTGACAAAGATGCCTATAGGAAATTGGGGACACGGTTTGTCTTTGCTCCCAGTCTCCCATAGGCATCTTTGTTACTAAACATGGGACTATGGGAAGCTATTTAGTGACAAAGATGCCTATAGGAAATTGGGGACAGAGTTTGTCTTTGCCCCCAGTCTCCCATAGCCAAACATGGACATAGCATTAAACATGGACATAGGGCTGCAACTAACGATTATTTTCATAATCAATTAGTTGGCCGATTACTTTTTCAATTAATCGGATAAAAAAATATGCAAATTTTTCGTTTACTTAAAATAAAAACTTGTGTCATTAACACTTTTTTCTCTTTATCACAATGGAATTAGACCCACATTATTTTTCAAACTAAATTTTACCAAAATACCAAAAAAAGTTTTACTAGTAAATATTAATTTATGTAAACTATTTCTCATATTTAATAAAAGCTATGATGGATAAAAATACCTCGTTTATATTTGATTTGCCAACCTGCCCCCAGTTATGCACATCGTACCCCCAATTTGCCACTCTGCCCCAGAAATGCCTTATACCTCCTATATGCCATTGTGCCCCCCCTGATATGCCTTATACCTCCAAATATGCCACTGTGCCCCCCCTGATATGCCTTATACCCCCTATAAGCCACTGTTTCCTCCCTGATATGTCTTATAACCAGTGTTCCCACTAAGCTGTGCGCTTGTGCGCGCGCACATAGCTTTAAAAGGGAGCGCACACAAACAAAAATTGTGCGCACAACCAGTAGCGTACCGAACGGGGGGGCGGTCCGCTACTGGTTGTGTGCACGGCACCCCTCCAGAGACGGACAGTAATGTCCGCCGCTAGAGGTGCAGGCTCGGTTAGAGGGAGATCAAGGATCTCCCTCTAATCGTCTTAAAAAAAAATCAAGGGAGCGGGAGGTCTGTTAATGCAGACCTCCGATCCTGCTCCCTTGCGACGCACGCGGTAACTGATGTTGTGCGTCGGGATTTGATGTCATATCCCGGCGCACAGCACTGAAGCCACGCCCACCGCCTCCAATGCACTGGAAGAAGAGGACACAGAAGAGGAATAACGAAGAAGAGGAAAAGTGACAGGTAGGAAAACATTCTGTGAGAGTGAATTAGTAAGTGTGTGAGAGTGATGGGTGTAGTTTAAACTGAATGTTTGTGAATGAGTGTGTGTGTGTGATAGCATGGATGTGTAAGTGTGTGTGGGGGGGATAGCATGGCATAGGGAGGCTGTAATCATATTCCTATCATGCTCGGGTTCCAGCATGTACTGGCTGCATGAGCATGATAGGAGTGAGATTGCTGTTAGCAATTCTATTTTTTGTTCAATTTTGGTGTGTTAACCACGTCTTTATTAAAAGTAAGTAACACACCAAAATTGGACAGAAAAATGTGATAACAATATTAATATATATATATATATATATATATATATATATATATGATTGCTAACAGCAATCCCACTCCTATCATGCCCAAGCAACCAGTACATGCTAGAACCTGGACATGATAGGAGTGTGATTGCTGTTTATCATATATTTATATATATATATATATATATATATATATATATAGTTATTGATTTTTTTGTCTAATTTTGGTGTGTTACTTTTAATAAAAGTGTTTTTGTTTTTAAAGGTGTGTGGGGGGGGTCATTTTCGGTTTCAGTCAAGTGAATGCTAAATGTTTCGGTGCATATATATATATATATATATATATATGGCCAGACTGGTTTCTGATGGAGGAGTTTATTGTATATATATATATATATATATATATTGATATATATATATATATATATATATATATATATATATAATACTAGGCCAGACACTAAAGTGGTAGGCCTACACCACATCAATGTTTGGCTTAGTATATAGTGATTGGGGTTATGCTGCATTATTGTCAATGTCTGGCTCAATGTATAGTGATAGGTGTTGTGTTGTACCACGGTCAGTGCGTGCGTCAGTATATAGCGATAGATGTTCTGCTGTACCACTGTCAGTGTTTGCCTCAGTATATAATGATAGCAGTTATGCTGTACCACCCTCAATGTTTGCCTCAGTATATAGGGATAGCAGTTATGCTGTACCACTGTCAATGTTTGCCTCACTATATAATGTTAGCAGTTATGCTGTACCACCGTCAATGTTTGCCTTAGTATATAATGATAGCAGTTATGCTGTACCACCGTCAATGTTCGCCTTAGTATATAATGATGGCAGTTATGCTGTACCACCCTCAATGTTTGCCTTAGTATATAATGATAGCAGTTATGCTGTAACACGGTCAATGTTTGCCTAACGATAGAAGATATGCAGTTTTAAAGAGTGTGTGTGTGGGTGTCCCATGTACAGGATCCGCCCCAGGTGCCAAATACTCTAGGTACGCCCCTGCGCACAACAGTTTTTCCCAATTTTTTTTTTATCCTTTATGCGGCCTGGAGCCTCCGCTCGTGATTCGCTCATAATTTACTTATGCAGTGAGAATTTCACCTTTAAAAAAACATTACAGTAAGTAATACTGTTGTGTAACTAATACTACATTATCACACTATAATGTAGTGTTATTAACCATGAGCGAGCTGTACCAAAAATATAGAATAACAATTTAAATGTAACATTTGCAGAAGCATATTGTGAGCACAAAATTTTGGCTCTGGGAAAATTTTTGTACAAGAGAAATTTTCTGCGCACACCACCTAAGAAAAATTAGAGGGAACATTGCTTATAACCCCTATATGCCACTGTGGCCCCCTGATATGCCTTATAGCACCTTATATGCCACTCTGTCTGCTGATATGCCTTATACCCCCTATATGCCACTGTGCCCCCCCGATATGCCTTATAGCCCCTTTTATGCCACTCATATGCCGCTCTGTCCCCTGATATGCCTTATACCTCCCTATATGCCACTGTGCCCCCCTCATATGCCTTATAGCCCCCTATATGCCGCTGTGCCCCCCTGATATGTCACTGATTTACCTTTTTCCCTCGATATGCCACTGTGCCCCTGATATGCCTTACAACCCCGATATGTCACTGTGCCCCAATATGCCTTATACCCCCTATATGTCACTGAGCCCCCTGAAATACCTTATACCCCTTTATGCCACTATGCCCCCCTGATATGCCTTATACCCCCAGATATGTCTTATGCCCCCCTGATATAAGAAAAACTGACAGCGCTAAAATAGGTATAAAATAATATGCTTTAATAAATATAGGCAAAAAAGAATAGATACTACACAATAAAATATATATAAATATATGGACAATGCAAACAATAAATCAAATATTACAGCAATCAAAAAAAAAAAATACAAATTAAAGAATGCACATAACTAATAGATCCCGAAAAAATTCTACCTGCCCCACCAGGGGTTAATATATCAATAGAAGAAACACGGGGCAAATAAGCATAAAAATAAAGATAATACTCCAAGCTTAGCATACCCAGTGGTTCTTATTTGTCCCGTTTTTCTTCTGTTGACATATTAACCCCTGGTGGGGCAGGTAGAAGTGGAAGTGAAGGGAAGTAGCGGAGGTTGCGCACATCGGCCACTAAAATCCAAATTCCCTGCAGCGCTGCAGGGGACCTGGATCCTGTCAGCCGGTGGGGGTCTGTGCGATGCGCGCAAACAACCTCCGCTTCGCCCCTCCACTTCCGTTGGGGCTTCCATGATGGAGCGCCTGAAGATCACGTGACGCTGGCGTTCAGTAATAGAGAAGCCCCAGCGGAAATGGAGGGGAGAAGCTGAAGTTGAGGAGAGGGGAGAAGCGGAGGATGTCTGCGCGTATCGCACAGACCCCCACCGACTGACAGAGAGGAGAATCCAGGTCCCCTGCAGCTCTCCGGGGGGTGACTCCCATACACCCCTCTGAGTCCTCCCCCCTCCCATACACCAATATGCCTCCTCCCCCTCCCATACACCACTCTGCCTCCTCCACCCTCCCATACACCGCTCTGCCTCCTCCCCCTCCCATACACCACTATGCCTCCTCGCCCCTCCCATACACCACACTGCCTCCTCCCCCTCCCATACACCACTTTGCCTCCCCCCCTCCAAAACACCACTCTACCTCCTCCCCCTCCCATACATCACTCTGCTTCCTGTCAGCAACGGACGTTCACAAGACACCAGGTAGCTGGGCAGAGAGGCAGAGTGGTGTATGGGAGGGGGAGGTGCCAGAGTGGTGTACGGGAGGGTGGCTCCCATACACCCCTCTGACTCCTCCCCCTCCCATACACCACTCTGGCTCCTCCCCCTCCCATACACCACTCTTCCTCCTCCCCCTCCCATACACCACTCTGCCTTTCTCCCGACTCCCTGGTGTTTTGTGAACCTCCGTTGCTGACAGGCACTGTCACTGCAGATTCATAGAAGCCTCAGCGTAAGTGAAGGGCAGTAACGTAGTCTGTCTGTGCGCATCGCGCAGACCCCCACCACCAGACAGAGAGGATGATCCTCTGCAGGAGACCTCGATTCTCTGTCAGCCCGTGGGGGTCTGCACGATGTGCACAGACGGTTACTCACCTTCTCTTCCGCTGGGGCTTCTACATCATGTGATGCTGCCACTGCATCGTAGGAGCGGAAGTGGAGAGGAGGAAGTTGTCTGTGCGCATCGCACGGACACCCACCGGCTGACAGTGAGGGGAATCCAGGTCCCCTGCAGCGTTGCGGGGGATCATATAATCGATAAAAATGGATTCGACTAGTTGTTTCAGCCCTACTTTTAACATGGAGATAGCATTAGACATGGACATAGCATTAAACATAGAGATAACATTAAACATGGACTTTGCATTAAACATGGACATAGCATTAAACATGGAGATAGCATTATACATGGACATAAGATTTCAAGTGGACATAGAAATAAACATGGATATAGCATTACACATAGAGATAACATTAAACATGGGCATAGCATTAAACATTAAACATGGATACAGTATTAAACATGGACACGGCACTACACATGGATACGGCATTACACATAGAGATAACGTTAAATATGGACATTTCATTACACATAGAGATAACATTAAACATGAACATAGCATTAAACATGGATGTAGCATTAAACATGAACATAGTATTACACCTAGAAATAACATTAAACATGGACATAGCATTACACATGGACATGGCATTACACATGGAGATAGCATTAGACATGGCTATACCAATAAATATGGACATAACACTACTCATGGAGGTAGCAAAAAAACATGGAGATAGCATTAAACATGGACATAGCATTACACATAGAGATAACTTTAAACATGGACATAGCATTACGCATGCATTTAGCATTAAACATGAAGATAGCATTACACATAGAGATAACATTAAACATGGACATAGCATTAAACATGGACATAACACTACTCATGGATATAGCATTAAAGATGGATATAGCATTGCACATAGAGATAACATTAAACATGGGCATAGCATGAAACATTAAACATGGACACAGCATTACACATGGATATAGCATTCAACATGGATATAGCATTACAAGCAGATATAACATGGACATATCATTACATATGGATATAGCATTAAACATGGCCATAGCATTGCACATAGAGATTAAACATGAACATAGCATTAAACATTAAACATGGACACAACATTAAACGTGGACATAGCATTAAACATGGACATAGAACTACACATGGACACAGCACTAAACATGGATATAGCATTAAATATTGACATAAAATTACAAACGGAGATTAGGGATGCAACAACGAATCGATAAAGTCGATAATAATCGATTATGAAAATTGTTGTCAACAATTTTCATTATCAATTAGTTGAATCCATTTTTATCGATTTATAAAATGAGTTTTTTTTCAGAGCAAATGCTCTGAAAAACTCCCCTCCTTCGATAATCCGACCTCAAAAAGAGATCGGATTATAACTCTAGAATCCAGATCCCCCGCAGAGCTGGAGGAGACCTGGATTATCCTCTCAGTGGGGGCTTGTGCAAAACGCGCAGACATCCTTCGCTTCTCCCTGAGTCCCCTTCACTTCTGCTTCTCCCCTCCACTTCCGCTGGGGCTTCTATTACTGAACGCCGGCGTCACGTGACTTTCCGGACCGGCGCACCATCATGGAAGCCCCAACAGAAGTGGAGGGGAGAAGCGGAGGCTGTCTGCGCGCATCGCACAGACCACCACCGGCTGCCGGTGAGGATCCAGGTCCCCTGCAGCGCTGCAGTGGATTTGTATTTTGGTGCGCGATGTGTGAAACCTCCACTACTTCCCTTCACTTACACTTCTACCTTCCCCACCAGGGGTTAAGTGTGTGGATTGGAAAGAAGAAAAACGAGACAAATAAGCACCACTAGGTAAACTAAGCCTGGACTATTATTTTTATTTTTAGGCTTATTTGCCCCGTGTTTCTTCTGTTGGTATATTAACCCCTGCTGGGGCGTGTAGAATTTTTTCGGGATCTATTAATTATGTGCATTCTTTGTGTTTTTTTTTTTGATTGCTGTAATATTTGATTTATTGTTTGTACTGTGCATATATTTATATTCTATTGTGTATTATCTATTCTTTTTTGTCTATATTTATTAAAGCAAATTTTTAGACCTATTTTAGCACTGTCAGTTTTTCTTATATCAGGGGGGTTTAAGGCATATCAGGGGGCACAGTGGCATATCGGGGTATAAGGCATATCAGGGGACACAGTGGCATCTCAGTGGCATATAGGGGGTATAAGGCATATTGGGGGTAAAAGGCATATCAGGGGACAGAGTAGCATATAGGAGGTATAAGGGATATCAGGGGGCACAGTGGCATCTCTGGCATATAGGAGGTATAAGGCATTCTGGGGCAGAGAGGCAAGCTGGGGGTGAGATTGGCAAATAAAAGAAAATATAAACATGAGGCATTTCTCTCAATCATAGTTTTTATTAAATATGAAAAAATAGTTTACATGAATGAATATTTACTAGTAAAACTTTTTTTGGTATTTTGGTAAAACTTAGTTTGAGAAATAACGTGTTTTGGGTTCTTGTACCTTTAGAATATAGCTTTCATTATTATGTCAGTAAAATAAGAAGGCAAATAGAGAAATGTCATTGCGATAAAGAGAAAAAAAGTGTTAATGACACATCTTAATGTAAATTATAAGTTTTTATTTTAAATAAATGAAAAATTTGCATATAGTTTTTTTTATCCGATTAATCAATTAATCAAGAAAATAATCGGCCAACTAATTGATTATGAAAATAATCGTTAGTTGCAGCCCTAATGGAGATAGCATTAGACATAGAGATAACATTAAACATGGACATAGCATTAATCATGGACATATCATTACACATGGATATAGCATTAAACATGGACATAGCGATAAACACGGACATAACACTACTCATTGAGATAGCATTAAACATGGAGATAACATGCAACACATCGGAATATGTGGACCACTTCGTACAAAAATACGTACCCAACACCCCCGCATATATTAAAGATACTACACACCTAATCAATTTAATAGATTCGATAGTGTGGTATCTTCTTTATACACGGTAATAAGGCATGAAAGGGAATTGAAGCAATTAATAAAACACTAACCAGGGGACAATACAGAAGGCTTTCATTTTGGAATGTATCGATTTCATTCTGAAATATAACTATTTCTGGTTTGAACACCAGTTTTACCGTCATCTATGTGGGACAGCCGTGGGTGCCAGGTTCACGCTGAGTTACGCCAACCTTTTCGTAGCCGAATGGGAAGCAGAACAGATATGGCACAACAATCCATCCGAAGCGGACCTGGTGCTGTGGAAGAGATATATCGATGATGTGTTAATTATATGTAGGGGAACACTGCATAACTTACATTAATTTACAGAATACATCAACCTAAAATTTACTTTTAACACACTAAAGCAAATAGGGGTTTAGGATATGCAGGGCAATGCAAAAGGTTTTTTTGTTTGTTTTTTGTAACCCCTTTCCCCCATTTCAAATAAATAGACACAGACTACTTATTCATTCATGGGTTATTCAATATAACTTTTTACTATACATAACTCCAATATTTCGTATTTTGTATTATTGTTTGACACTTTTCCACCCTTATTGCTCTCTTTTCCGTGGATTCATATAGACATTTATGTATAAACAAAACCCATAGTATGTTTCTGCACAATCTTTAGTTATAGTTCATATATCCACGTTTAATATTTTCTCATTCATGCAATCACATCCTTAAACGTTTACATCTTATAGCGTTTATACCACCTTCATGTTAATCCGTCTTCAAATGTCATTGCTTCACAGCACAGCAGGACAATAGGACCCGATGCAACAATAGGAAAAGAGACAGCCCTACGGAGACGGAGAAGCCGGTATCTGCAAAAGAATGTGGCGTTTCCATGGGGACGCGTCTAAACAGAATGACTCCCGCATAGAGCACACGTCCAGCCTCCAATACGTCCTCACGTATTGTGGAATGACGTAACAGCGCCACCTAGTGCACATGTGCGTACAACACGTCCTCATGTTCTGGGAAACAACGTTACACTGCCATCTAGCGTATATGGAAGAAAATACAGCGAATTAACACACACAAAAATACTGGAAGAAGCGATCAAAGACGTTTTACCTCCTGAGGAAGCCATTAAAGGCGAAACGTGTTGAGGAAAGACTTTTTATTTCATGTAATCGTTTGACTTTTACAGATTTATATTTTATATATCGTAAAGTACTTTTTAAAAATGTATTCCCATAATAAATCTATATTTTTAAATATAAGCAGCAGTTGTTTATTCTCTGGTGGGGGGGGGGGTCCCGCTCCCCGGCTGGATTATCACATCGCTCAGGGGATCGGACCTGAACATCCACAACATTTGGAGAAGAGATACTGGACACTGTGGGGTTCCCCTAACCCCCTCCCTGAGCGCACCTTGCACATAATTTTATGTGCATTGGATCCCGTGAGTGCAACCATTTACTACCTTATTCACAAGCTTTTGCAAACAGTATCACGCTATTGGTTGTGCCTTCTCTCTCTTCAGTGACGTTTAATCCTGCTATGAGAGGGGAATGAGAAACAGACACAAATCTTCAGCACTATTGTGAGTGCAACTAACGCAATATAATTATAACCGTATCGTCTGAACAGTCTACACTATTGTTGTTTTGTTTGTTTTTCTTACATGAGCGCCCTCTATTGAAATTGAACCTATACTTTACAACACCTGGAGAGAGGTGTTTTTAAGGCGGCAGCTGTGAGAAAACAAAAGGGAAGTATTTTTTGAGATTTCCTTATTTAGCACACACTATTTTTGGGGCACACCGGTTCTCCTCACAATCTTTTTACTAAAGCACACACACCCAGGCACTCACACTAACACAACCAGACAATCAGCACTAATACACACACACCCAGACATTCACACTAACACAACCAGACCCATACATTAACACACACCCAGACACTAACACAACCAGACAAGCAGCACTAATACACACACAGACACACAGACAATATCATACCCAGACACACACACTAAAAACATACCCAGGGAGACAAACAGTAATAACATGCCCGCACACAGACTAACATAAAACAATAGAAGAATTACGCACGTACTCAGCGAATATCATTCACTGATCTGAGGAGTAAGTATTGGGGATTCCACCACACTATATGGCTACATAACGCTCAGTTGCCACTACATCAAAATACCCCGAGTTGGACGAGTGCTGTCTAACCAGCCTTAGATATAGCCATATAGTATAAAGAAATCCCCAATATATATTATTTAGGTTTTTTGGAATGATATTTACTGGGTATGCACTGATTTCTTGCTTTGTTTTGTATATAGCAGATAACATTAAACATGGACATAGCATTACACATAGACATAACATTAAACATGGACATAGCATTACACATAGACATAACATTAAACATGGACATAGCATTACACATAGACATACCATTAAACATGGACATAGCATTACACATAGACATAACATTAAACATGGACATAGCATTACCCATGGACATAGCATTGCACATGGACATAACTTGACAAATGCCCTGTTTGGCCAAAACGTTGCTTTTTTGCTTCCTCTAAATAAAGCATCCTAAAAAGTAGCGTACCTAGCGGGGGGCGGGGGGGGCGGTCCGCACCGGGTGCCGCTCATCAGGGGGGTGCCAACTTGCCGGCACCCATAACCCCTCCAGAGACGGACAGTAATGTCCGCCACTGGAGGAGCAGGCTCGCATGGGAGCGGTATCGGAGGTCTTTAAGGATCTCCCTTGAACCCGGCTTAAAATCACTCAAGGAAGCCGGAGGTCTGTTACAGACCTCCGATACTGCTCCCTTGCGATCCGCGCGGCAACAGCTGTGTGAGCCGGGGTTTGTTGTCAGATCCCGGCGCATAACACTGAATCCGCGCCCAGCGCTGTCTGTGCCCTCTGAACCGGAAGAAGACAGAAGAACTGAAGAAGAGCAGCGAAGAGCAGGAAAAGGAGCTGTAAGGAGAAAAGAGGAAAGGTAGGAAAGCATCCAGTGAGAGTGACAGTGAGAGTGGATTGGTATGTGTGGATTGGTATGTGTGGATTAGTATATGTGTGGATTGGTATGTGTGTGGATTGGTATGTGTGTGGATTGGTATGTGTGTAGATTGGTATGTGTGTGGATTGTTAAGTGTGTGGATTGTTAAGTGTGTGGATTGGTAAGCGTGTGAATTGGTAAGTGTGTGGATTGGTAAGTGTGGATTGGTATGTGTGGATTGGTAAGTGTGGATTGGTAAGTGTGTGAGAGTGATGGGTGTTATGCTGTACCATTTCCAATGTCTTTTTCATGATCTAATTATGCTCTAAAAGTACATCATAACTCCCATCACTCTATACTGTTCCATACAGTGGCAGAGCTGGGAGGCAGAGGCCTTGCACCCCCACCGCAGGACTCCTGAAAGGTAAGTGAACTTCAAAGAGGGAGAGGGTAGATAGTTAGGAGGGGGTAGATAGGGAAAAGGGCGTGAGACGGGGGAAAGAGGGTAGATAGGGAGAAGGGAGTGAGAAGGGGTAGATAGGGGAGAAGGGAGTGAGAAGGGGTAGATGGGGCAGAAGGGAGTGAGAAGGGGTAGATAGGGCAATCATACTCCTATCATGCCAAGTCTGCGAGTACATCCTGGAATCTGGGTATGCCTGGGCATGATAGGAATGTGATTGCTGTTAACAATCATATATATATACATATAATATTGTTTTTTAATTGTTTTGTCCTATTTTGGTGTGTTACTTACTTTAAATAAAAGTGTTAGATTTTTTTATGGTGTGGGGAGGTCATATTCGGTTTCGGACAGGTAAATGCTGCATTTTCGGTTTCAGTCCAGAATTCGTTTCGGTGCATCCCTACTACTAAGCCAGACAATGAAGTGGTAGGCCTACACCACATCAATGTTTGGCGTAGTATATAGTGATTGGTGTTATGCTGCACTATTGTCAATGTCTGGCTCAATGTATAGTGATAGGGATTACGCTGTACCACTGTCAATGTGTGCCTCAGTATATAGTGATAGGTGTTATGCTGTACCGCCGTCAATTTCTGCCTCAGTATATAGTGATAAGTATTATGCTGTACCACCGTCAATGTCTGCCTCAGTATATAATGATAACAGTGAGAAGAGGCAGAGGTGGTAGATAGTGATACAGGGGGATAGATAGTGAGAAAGGGGAGTTTTGTTACAAGTTTTTATTCCTTTCTTTTTTTGGGATGGGGGGGCACCAGAGGAGTAGTCCGCACAGGGCGCCAGAACACCTAAGGCCGGCTCTGCCTTAGAGTGGCGGACCCGGTTGCAGTTGCGGCGGGCTTAAGGGGCTCTGCCTTAATGCGGCCATATTTTAAGGTACTAGCCTGGAGCTGCAGCTCCATCAGCCCCTAAGTCAATCCTGCCCTGCCACAGGCGCGGTCGCAGTTGCTGCTTGCTCTGGCAACAAGGTAAGTAGGGTGAGGGAGGGGGCTGCAGTGAGAAGGGGCAGAGGGGGGTTAGGTAGTGAGAAAGGGGGAGAGGGGATAGATAGAGGCGGTACATATTGATAAGTGGGGAAGGGGGTTACATAGTGAAAAGGGGGAACATAGTGAGAAGGGGCAGATAAGATGATGAGAAGGTGTGAATGCGTATGAGAATGAATGAATAAATGTGTGGATGAATTGTGTGAATGCGTATGACAATTAATGAATTCATGTGTGGATGAATTGCTTGAATGAATTGTGAGACTGCATTAATGAATGTGTTAATGATTTGTGTGAATGATTAAATGCAAAGATGGTACATGAAGGGTGGGCTTTAACAATAAATAAATAAATATGGGCTGCTCAGGCTTAAATGCCCGGGCGTATTTTTTGTCCCAGTCCGGGCCTGACGGGAGTCGTCCCAGGGGATTGGAAAGTAGCGAATGTCGTGTCCATTCACAAAAAAGGCAGTAGGGAGGAGTCGGGCAACTACAGGCCAGTTAGTCTTACATCTGTAGTGGGGAAATTAATGGAAACAATGTTAAAGGAAAGGATTGTTGAACATCTGAAGTCACATCGGTTTCAGGATCAAAAACAACATGGGTATTCCTTAGGAAGATCATGCCAAACAAATCTTATTGATTTTTTTGATTGGGTGACTAAAGTAATCGATCAAGGTGGTGCAGTAGACATTGCGTATCTGGATTTCAGTAAGGCCGTTGATACTGTGCCACATAGAAGACTTATAAATAAACTGCAATCTCTGAGTTTAGATCCCAATGTTGTTGAATGGATTAAGGAGTGACTGAGTGACAGACTACAGAGGGTTGTAGTCAATGGCGTATATTCAGAGCAAGGTCTTGTAACCAGTGGGATACCTCAGGGATCTGTACTTGGACCCATTCTCTTTAATATTTTTATTAGTGATATTGCTGATGGTCTTGATGGAAAGGTATGTCTATTTGCTGACGACACAAAAATTTGCAACAGGATTGATGTTCCTGGATGAAGAAGCCAAATGGCAAACTGGAAAAATGGTCAGAGTGGTGGCAACTGGTATTTAATGTGGATAAAAGCACAGTAATGCATCTAGGGCATACAAACCCAAGGGCAGAGTATAGAATATTTGATACTGCACTAACCTCAACGTGTGAGGAAAGGGATTTAGGAGTAACTATTTCTGAGGATTTAAAGGTAGGCAGACAATGCAGTAGAGCAGCAGGTAATGCTAGCAGAATGCTTGGTTGTATAGCGATAGGTAATAGCAGTAGAAAGAGGGAAGTGCTCATGCCATTGTACAGATCACTGGTGAGACCTCACTTGGAGTATTGTGTACAGTACTGGAGACCGTATCTCCAGAAGGACATAGATATGTTGGAGAAAGTTCAGAGAAGGGCTACTAAAATGGTTTATGGATTATAGGATAAACCTTAACAGGACATGTTAAAGGATCTTAACCTATATAGCCTGGAAGAAAGACGTGACAGGGGGGATATGATAGAAACATTTAAATACTTAAAGGGAATCAACAAGATAAAGGGAGTTTATTTAAAATGAGAAATGCTACCACAACAAGAGGACATAGTTATAAACTAGAGGGGCAAAGGTTTAATGGTAACATCATAAAATATCACTTTACGGAAAGGGTAGTGGATGCATGGAATAGCCATTCAGCAGAAGTGGTAGATGTTAATACAGTAAAGGCATTTAAGCAAGAATGGGATAGGCATAATGCCAAGCTAGATATAGGATAAGGGCAGGTACTAAAGGAAAGTACTCAGAGGTTGGGCAGACTGGATGGGCCTACTGGTTCTTATCTGGCGTCACTTTCTATGTTTCACATCATAAGACAAAAGGCCCTGGCGCTCCAGTGTGGGAGTGATAAAGGGCCATTGGAACACAGGAGTGATGGGAGTGGTTAAGGGCCATTGGAACGCAGGAGTGATGGGAGTGATAAAGGGCCATTGGAACACGGGAGTGATGGGAGTGATAAAGGGCCATTGAAACACAGGAGTGATGGGAGTGATAAAGGGCCATTGGAACACAGGAGTGATGGGAGTGATAAAGGGCCTTTTCAACACAGGGGTGATGGGAGTGATAAAGGGCCACTGTACACCTATGAAGACATTCCATTAGAAAATCAGCTGTTTCCAGCTACAATAGTTATTTATAAAAAATATACTTTTCTTTCAAGAACAAGAAAATTTCTAAGCAACCCCAAACTTTTGAACAGTATAGTATATATATATATATATATATATATATATATATATACACACTGTATATTTGTTTTCTTAGGTCTCTGCCAAAATAAACGTTCTGGTCCAGGGCAGCAGAACATTGACTCCAATCCAGCTTCAGTCCCCTCTAGGTGGAGATCTAATCTCTGTTAATTAGCCGCTGGCATTTTTACAATGGAATTTATACAGGAAAAAATGTAAGGTGGGGGGGTGATAGGAATGATTCAAGGTGCTAACTCTATGCAATAAAATATATCATAAACCACCCAAGATAAAAGAGGAGAGCCAGAAACAAAATCAGAGTCCCGTGGGCTATAGAGGCAGAAGCGTCTCTTTCCCAGGTAAATACACTCTGTGATTTAAGTTCATTACATACAAGATTTACTAATCACATATGTTGTTCAGGACCAGCCATGTTAGTCGTATAAATGGAAAAAAAATGTATAGGGGTCATAGCTTTCTTATTAGACTAACGTTTTTATTTTAGGATATTCTCTAATCCACCACCCACTCCCATGGTATGAGTTTTGCTTTGAGGTTGATATTCTAGAACACTGTTCTTATCTTATTATTTTTTTTTAACAAACACACATTTGCCTCTAATTCAATTAGCAATACAAATAAAAATGCTATTTTTTTATATATATTTTAAGGAAATATTGTTTAATAAAAGGATGTCACTTATTTTGTTTGGTTACGGCAAAAAATAGGGTAAAACACAAGGGTGGAAAAAATACTAAACACAACCAGTCTTTAGTATGAAGGCTAAAGTATTGTTAAGGTAATCACTAAATAAAGTGTTAAGGTGACTAAACTATCCTTCTTACACTATGCTTTTTGATGCTATTATAAAGCAATATTTTGTCTTATAAATATCTTAAGAAAGTAACTATAAATCGATAATACACAATTATTGAATTTCATTTTTAATAAAAATAATAATTATTATGTATGGAACCATCATATTCCACAGTGATGTACTATGGGATATATATATATATATATATATATATATATATATATATATATATATATATGTGTTTTCTACTATGTTTTATATTATGTTTTGGTTGCTGTTTTACAGAATGGCTCTGGATAACTCTGGAAGCGAGATGGTTGCAGACACAAACTCTGAAAAAGGAGTTTTTTCTTTGTGGGCTGAAATATTAAATGCTTACGAGAGAGAGAGAACCACGCTTAGGCAACATTCAAGAAAGCTGTTACAAAACATGATACAGCAAAAGTTTTACTGAGATGGTGGTTAATGCATGGCACAGCCTTCCAGATGATTATTGATTATCGCTTCTCGGCCTTTTGGCTAAGATCAAGTGTGGATTGATTCATTTTAATATTAAGTTATACATAGACTTGGGAACTAGCTTGGCACTCAAATACAACACTTCTGAATTAAGTCACCCGTACTCAAGCAGGGGTATGTTTCATTAATGTTCATGAGCTCAGCTGTTCTGAGAAAAGTTAAAAGGAGCGCTAATTCACTTATACAATAACACTTTCTATAAATGTGTAAAATAATGGACTTTAATGGTTTCTGACTATGCTTGGCTTGCTGTGTGATTTTTAACTCAGGCGTGCAGGGACTTCGATATTCTCTTTCTTTGTCATGTTTGCGTATTACTCTTGAGTGGCAGTACGGGAAGAGGAAAATGACTACTTTTTTATGCCCTTTCTATAGCAGATTATGCAAACAGGACCTTTGAGATCATCATGGTGTCTATTGCAGGAAGTATTATGCTGGTATCTGCCGTTATCTTATTGCTGGCAATCATGAAAAGGTATGTCATGTGGCATTGATAAAGATTCTGACAGATAAGGGCGATTTAAAGGATGGGGGAACAGCTGATCGCCATGATTTTCTTATTTCTCATGATATGAGGTCAGGCACTGGCACCTTCTGCTTTTTTTTTTTACTTGTTATTATATGTATGCCCTCAAGGGGCATTTATGCTTAAATGTAGCTATGTCTTTAGTTTTGCCCTGGTCTTATACATATTTGGGAGGGACACATAACCTACCTCCTCATCCTTGTACTGAGTGTAATCTTGGAGTACCAGGACATGACTTCACATAATAACGCATCCAGAGGTCACACAGGTTGGCCAAAGGGGTATTAGGGAGGTCTGTGCCTGCTGTGATGTCCAACACACAGGAAAGCCTAGATCTAGATTTTTTACTCAGCCCAACAGTTGAAAGGGTGATAGTAGGGTTTATGTCAAAGTTGATACTTTATTGGGCCAACATACAAAACGATGTAAAGTTACAAAGGTTTTCAGAAAGTCATGGGTCTCTTCTTCAGATGGAACATTTTCTGTGAATATCACTTGTTTAAATGGTTCTTTGTCCTTCGCACAGGCGTTGGGGTGGCTGTGACTCCTCTTACAAAGAGTATGCGGAAGAAACAGGAGTCTCAAGTGTCAACGTGAATCGGAACACACATGACAACATCTCCACAACTGACTTCAAAGGCCCGGTGCATATAACTCATGTTACAGAGAAGGAGAAACCATGCTCGGAGATTCCCATCAGTAGGGTGAAGCTATCCAGATATGCTCTTTTCTATATTTCTCTGATAACCTGTATGTACCTTCCCGATGACATTGATTCAGAAGAAACTCTTTAAAGATGACAATGCATCAACATTCGGTGATATAATCTTTAATTATGGGGAAACAGCTTATTGATCCAAGGAGAAATCTGACTGCCATTTTGGGGTCAAGAGGGAATTTTTTTCCCTGGTTAGTGCAAAATTGGAAAGAGCAAAACTGCGTTTTTTTTGCCTTCTTCTGGATCAACAGCAACAAATTAACAGATATAGAAAAGGCTGAACTTGATGGACGCATGTCTTTTTTCAGCCTATATAACTATGTAACTATGTGACATGATTCTAAGAATCGTTCCTAGAGTCCTGACTTGGTTGGCTAAAAACCACTTGGTATGGCCACTTTCACGTTCCCATGAAACCACCAAACTGTTTAACGACACTGGGACGGCGTGTACTGTATATATGTCTAGAGGAACTCTTAAATTATCCGGTGCCTAGTTACCACTTACCACGTCTTACCATGTCGAAAACATAGTAAGAATAACAAATTATATCATTAATTAGAGAGAAAAAAAAAACAATTGAAAAAAGTGAAATAAGTGCATTGATATTCAATAAATGAATAAGAAAGAGTTCACACTAGAAAACTCGTTCAAGGCTCCACCACAATATAATAATATCTCCATTTGTTGTATTAGACCCACTTGCCAGATAAAATTGAAGATCTGTAAGCAATGTGATGAAAACCAGGAATACATTGCTCATAACGGGATTCAGATTGAATTAATTAATTTTTATTTATGTATATTTTGAAGAAGTCAGTCGTTGTATCTTTAAAACAATATCAACATTTTGTCAGTTCCATTGTACAGTTGTGTCTATGTTAAGCATCTATCGTGTATTTAAAATATTTGAAATAAAATTAAAGGTGTAGCAAAGTCTTGGTATTGTTCTTACAGAGCTCCACAAGCAAAATGGACACTTAACTGTATAAGTTGTATGATTTATATTGAAAGGTGTGTGTTTGGACAGGTGTGTGTTAGGTCTCTCCTACAGAAGAAATGTTGACAAAAAGACCTCTGAGGTCTAGAAAGCCAGGTTAAAAAAGTATAAAGTGGGTGCAGGGTTATGTAGCAAGAAGGAAAAATAGGAAACTGGAAATGTACATACCTTTGGTATCCAGGTAGATAATTCCGATACCAGCCTGGAGTTGTTTTTTTTATATATATGACACCCCAGCCTGAAAAGCTCCCATCCACCAATTGGTGTACCCAAAACAAAAGTGCTTTGTGACATGTAGAGTATGTTCTCTCCTCCATACAAAATGAAAGTTTGGTGCTGGTACATGTCAGCGGTAAGGGTGATGCACAGTTCCCAAAACCACAGTGCATTATCAATAACAATACAACATGGTGGGGTATACCTTTCCGATCAAAGTCAACAGCCCTACCTAGTGTTAGGCAAGACCACAACATGGTATACAAAAGTTGTGATCTACCTAACCAAAGTTGCCGTGTTTAATACATAGGTGCTTTAAGATAAATTTGGAACTGGCAAGAGCTACAATTTTCTACAGTTCCAGCTAAAGATTTTGAGAAACATCCTCTGATCCAAAGACAAAAATGGCATTTTCCTTGTACAATCCCCCCACAAAACACACAAAAAGTCTGCTATAAAAAAAAGTATTAGGAAAAACTCCTTAGGTACCACTGCCCTTCCTGTCCCTCTCTACCAGGACTCTGTATCATACAAAAGTAGGGAATTGGAAATGTTTTCAATAATATATATCGTTCTGCTTTTGCTTTAACAGTAGGATTGCAATGACATCCTGGAGTGTTTTGATTCTGTTTTAGTTATGTTTATTTTTTTATTAATACTGCTGTATTTTTGTAATACTGTATTTTCTGACACGATCACAGTATGTTGATCTCCTCTCCGTATCTGGTGTTATTCACTGTCCACTGTTCATTCTAGAGTCTTTAGGACCCTGGTACGCTTACCGTTATCGTTTTGTTTTACTGTGCAAACGCGGGAGGTGTCTCCCATTCCTCTAATGTACACACTATAACTTGTCTTTACGCATACCTTGAATAAACGGAGATTTGAATTGAGATAAAAAAATAAAAAAAAACTTAGGATTGCTGCAACTTAGTAAAACAAGATGAAAATGTGGGGTATTTTGATGGCACATAACCTACATAAAAACTCTTTGTTCCAGACAAATTCCCCCCCAAAAAATGTAAAAAAACCTATGCATGTAGGGTATTTCCATAATTTAAAAAAAACATATACTGTATTTCTCTGCCATAACACATAACCTGTGCCAAAAAATTCTAAAAAACACAGAAGCGTTGGTGAAACAAAGTTCAGGAAAGTATTTCTATAGCTAATTTCGGCAGTGATTGGTGGCCAAATGGCTGCTTGGAACGTGTCCTGAAGCCAGTAGTGACATATCCTAGATTGGGTGGAGTTTATGGCTTCTTTGTTTAAAATTTCCAGTTACAAACCCAACATACTAAATGTAAAAAAACAACAGTTCCAAAACAGCAATATACACCTTATAAGCCCAATTAAAATGCTCAAAACGCATATACAATCTGGACACCTTAATTGTTGTTGGGGGTAAGTTCTGTCAATTTAACTGATTTAGTGAGGGTTTAGATATATATGAAAAATATGGGGTTTTACTATTTTTTTATAACATTACTCATTCTAAATGTTTAACTATGATGTGTGTAAAGATGTAAGTGACGTCTATACATGAGAAAAAAGACGCAGTGATGCAAATTTGTAACCTTTTAAATTCATACATTGTCCTTTTTCTACACCCGTGCATTGGTGTTTTTTATTAAAGCATGAAATGCCTGGCAAAGGGCCCTGAGGAAGCCAGCCTTGCAGCTCTTTAGCGTACACACTGGTTGGGCCCGATCCATTGGTCTGGATAAACTCCATTCATTTTTGTTATTACATATGGTTACAGCTACTTTTAGTCAATAGTATAAAAAACACAACAGAAACTAATGGTCATTTAATTTATTTATTATTAATTACAACATTAATGAATTAATAGTCAAATTAATTAGGCCTGAAAGCACTGATCATGGTGACAGCTACCTCGAGACTCACGAAGAGTCACCTTTCAGCACACAGGAGAGGAAAAACCCCTAAGGGGGGAAACCTCTGGGGGAACCATGGCTTGAAAGATTGTCCTTCCCTCTGGACACTAAGAGGTTAACTGTGTATTTAGACTTGTAGAGAAGATAAGGCAAAACGTATTTGACAACACGGAAGCACAAAGCCTCTATGGATGATTATGCCTCCACCGCAAGCTCATTCCCTTGAATAGGCTGCCTTAAGTTCAATATAAATGGACATAGCATTAAACATGGAGATGGCTTTACAAATGGACATGGCATTAAACATGGAGATAGCATTACACATGGATGTAGAACTACCTGGACATATCATTACACATTTCATTACACATAGAGATAACATTAAACATGGACATAGCATTAACAAGGACATAGCATTAAACATGGACATAGCATTAAACATAGAGATAAAATTAAACATTACATATAGAGATAAGATTAAACATGGATATAGCATTAAACATGGACATAGCATTAAACATGGACATAGGATTAAACATGGACATAGCATTACACATGGATATAGCATTACAAGTAGATATAACATTAAACATGGGCATATCATTACACTTGGATATAGCATTAAACATGGACATATCATTGTACAAAGAGATGACATTAAACATGGAAATAGCATTAAACATTAAACATAGACACAGCCTTACACATTGATATAGCATTAAACATGGATATAGCATTGCATACAGAGAAAAAATTAAACATGGGCATAGCACTACACATGGAGATAGCATTAAACATGGAGATAGCATTAAACATGGAGATAGCATTACACATAGAGATAACATTAAACATGGGCATTATATTAAACATGGACATAACATTAAACATGGACATAGCATAAAACATGAACATAGCATTAAACATGGACATATCATTAAACATTGACATAGCATTAAACATTAGAATCAGGAATCTGCACTCACTCCCCACAGGAACTCAGGTGCTTAGCTGTGCCAGGAAGGGCCAGCTCCCCAGTAAATCAAAATAGAAAAAGGCTCCAGGCAGTCATGGGTTCCATCAGGCAGATTTATTGGAAGAGATGAACAACAACGTTTCGACCTCACGATGAGGTCTTTATCAAGTTGATAAAGACCTCATCGTGAGGTCGAAACGTTGTTGTTCATCTCTTCCAATAAATCTGCCTGATGGAACCCATGAGTGCCTGGAGCCTTTTTCTATTTTGATAGCATTAAACATTGACATAGCATTAAAAACGGATAAAGCATTACACACGGAGATAGCATTAAACATGGACATTTCATCAAACATGCAGAAAGCATTAAATATGGATATAGCATTAAGCATGGATATAGCATTAAACATGGACATCGCATTACACAGAGATAACATTAAACATGGACATAGCATTAAACATGGACATATCATTAAACATGGACATAGCATTAAGCATGGATATAGCAGTAAACATGGACATAGCATTACACATAGAGATAACATTAAACATGGGCATGACATTAAACACAGCGATAACATTAAACATAGAGATCACATTAAACATGGACATGGCATTAGACATGGGCATACCATTAAACATGGGCATAGCATTACACATAGAAAAAACATTAAAAATGGACTTTGCACTAAACATGGACATAGAGTTAAACATGGACATAGCATTACATAACGACATACGATTTCACATGGACATAGCATTAAACAAGGATATAGCATTACACATAGAGACAACACTAAACATAGACATAGCATTAAACATAGAGATAACATTAAACATGGAGATAGGACTACACATAGAGATAATGTTAAACATGGACATAGCATTAAACATAGACATAGCATTACATATGCATATAGTATTACACATGGAGATCGTATTACACATGAACATAGCATTACACAAAGCGATAACATTAAACATGGCTATAGCATTACACATGGACATATCATTACAAATAGAGAAAACATTAAACATGGGCATAGCATTAACATGGATATAGCATTAAACATGGACATAACATTAAACATAGAGATAACATTAAACAAGGACATAGCATTAAACCTGGACATACATAAAATTACACACGGAGGGAGCATTAAATATGGAGCTAGCATGGATATAGTATTAAACATAGAGATAATATTAAACATATACATAGCATTAAACATAGAGATAACATTAAACATGGGCATAGTATAAAACATGGACATAGCATTAAACATGGACATAGCATGAGAAAAGGACATAGCATTAAACATAGAGATAAAATTAAACATGGGCATAGCATTAAACATGGATATAGCATTAAATATGGACATAAGATTGCATAGAGATAACATTAAACATGGACAAAGCATTAAACATTACAGAATAAACATAGACACAGCCTTACACATAGATATAACATTAAAGATGGACATAGCATTCCACATAGAGATAACATTAAACATGGGCATAGCATAAAACATGTATATAGCATTAAACATGGACATATCATTAAACATAGAGATAACATTTAAACATAGAGGTAACATTAAACATGGACATAGCATTAAACATGGACATAGCATTAAACATGGATATAGCTTTAAACACGGAGATATAATTACACATGGAGATAACATTAAACATAGAGATAACATTAAACATGGACATAGCATTACACATGGATATAGCATTACACATGGAGATAACATTAAACATGGACATCGCATTACACATAGAGATAACATTAAACATGGGCATTATATTAAACATGGACATAGCATTAAACATGGACATAGCATAAAACATGAACATAGCATTAAACATGGACATAGCATTAAACATGGACATAGCATTAAACACAGAGATAGCATTAACGTGGATATAGCATGAAACATGCACATAGCATTAGAAATGGATATAGCATTAAACATGGACATAGCAATAAACATGGACATAGCATTAAATATGTATATAGCATTACACACGGATATAGCATTAAACATGACATAGCATTACACATGGATATAGCATTAAACATGACATAGCATTACACAAGGAGATAGCATTAAACATGGACATAGCATTAGACATTGACATAGCCTTTCACATGGAGATAGCATTAAAAATGGAGATACCATTAACATGGATATAGCATTAAACATGGACATGGCATTAAACCTGGACATATCATTACACATAGAGATAACATTAAACATTGACATAGCATTAACAAGGTCATAGCGTTAAACATGGACATATCATTAAACATGGACATAGCATTACATATCTAAATAAGATTAAACATGGACATAGCACTACACATGGATATAGCATTAATCATGGACACATCATTACACATAGAGATAACATTCAACATGACATAGCATTACACATGGATATAGCATTAAATATCGGCATAGCATTAAACATAGAGATAACAGTGAACATGGACATAGTATTAAACATACAGATAACATTAAACATGGACATAGCACTACACATAGATATAACATTAAACATGGACATATCACTAAACATAGAGATAACAATAAACACGGACATAGCATTACACATGGAGATAGCTTTAAACATGGAAATAGCAAAAAACATGACATAACATTACACATGGAGATAGCATTAAAAATGGAGATATCATTAAAAATGGAGATATCATTAACATGGATATAGCATTAAACATGGACATAGCATTAAACATTGATATAGTATGAAACATGGATATAGCATTAAACTTGGACGTATCATTACACATAGAGATAACATTAAACATTGACATAGCATTAACAAGGACATAGCATTAACAAGGACATAGCATTAAACATAGAGATAACATTAAACAAGGACATAGCATTAAACATGGACATAGTATTACATATATAGATAAGATTAAACATGGATATCGCATTAAACATGGACATAGCATTACACATAGAGATAACATTAAGCATTGGCATAGCATAAAACATGGACATAGCATTCAACAAGGTCATAGCATTAAACAAGGACATAGCATTAAACATACAGATAACATTAGACATGGACAATGCATTAAACATGGACATAGAATTAAACAGAGAGATAACATTAAACATGGGAATAGCATTAAACATGGACATAGCAATCAACATGGACGTTGCATTAAACATGACATAGCATTACACATGGAGATAGCATTAAACATGGATATAGCATGAAACATGCACATACCATTAAACATGGATATAGCATTAAACATGGATATAGCATTAAACATGGACATAGCATTAAACCTGGAGATATCATTACACATAGAGATAACATTAAACATAGGCATAGCATAAACAAGGACATAGAATTAAACATATTGATAACATTAAACATGGACATAGCATTAAACATGGACATAACATTACATATATAGATAAGATTAAACATGAATATAGCATTACACATAGAGATAACATTAAACATGGACATAGCATTGCACATACAGATAATATTAAACATAGGCATAGCATTAACCATGGATATAGCATTAAACATTGGACAAAGCATTAAACATAGAGATAACATTAAACATGGAGATAGCATTACACATGAACATAGCATTACACATAGAGATAACATTAAACATGGACATAGCATTACACATAGAGATAACATTAAACATGGACATGGCACTGCACATGTATATAGCACTAATCATGGACAAAGCATTAAACATATAGATAACATTACACATGGACATAGCACTACACATGGATATAACATTAAACAAGGACATATCATTAAAAATAGAGATAACATTAAACACGGACATAGCATTAAACATAGATATAGCATTACTCATGGAGATAGCATTACACATGGACATAGCAAAAAAAACATGACATAGCGTTAGACATGGAGATAGCAATAAAAATGGAGATAGCATTAAACATGGACATAACATTAAACCTGGACATATCATTACACATAGAGATACCATTAACCACTGACATAGCATTAACAAGGACATAGCATTAAACATGGACATAGCATTAAACATGGACATAGCATTAAACATGGACTTAGCATTACACATAGAGATAACATTAAACATAGACATAGCATTACACATGCATATAGTATTAAACATGGAGATAGCATTACACATGAACATAGCATTACACATAGAGATAACATTAAACATGGACATAGCATTACACATAGAGATAACATTAAACATGGACATGGCACTACACATGTATATAGCACTAATCATGGACAAAGCATTAAACATAGAGATAACATTAAACATGGACATTGCATAAAACATGGATATAGCATTACATATGGAGACAGCATTACACATGGACATAAGATTACACATGGACATAGCACTAAACATGGATACGGCAGTACACATAGAGATCACATTAAACATGGACAAATCATTACACAGAAAGATAACATTAAACATGGACATAGCATTAAACATGGATATAGCATGAAACATGGACATAGCATTAAACATAAAGATAACATTAAAAATGCACATATCATTAAACATAGAGATAACATTAAACATGGACATTGCATAAAAAATGGATATAGCATTACATATGGAGATAGCTTTACAAGTAGATATTACATGGTTAATTCATGTAAACTATGTTAAACATGGACATATCATTACACATGGATATAGCATTAAACATGGACATAGCACCGCACAAAGATATAACATTAAACATGGACATAGCATTAAACATTAAACATAGACACAACCTTACACATGGATATAGCATGGATATAGCATTCAACATAGAGATAACATTAAACACGGACAAAGCATTAAACATGCACATAGCATTAAACATAGAGATATCATTAAACATGGACATAGCGTTAAACATGGATATAGCATTAAATATGGACAAATACTTACACATATAGATAACATTAAACATGGGCATAGCATGATGCCCACGTAGTCTGCATGGAAGGGGGCCCTGACAGGGGTGCAGAGCAGGGCTAGGTCAGGGGGTTAAAGAAAGTTCAACGGGGAGGGGGAGGAAGTGAAGGGGGGTATATAAGGTTGGTGCGTAAGAATGTTCTGGGCTTTTTGTTGTGCCAGCCTACCCGGTGTGTTTGTCCCACCCTCCCTCCCTTTATGTTGTTCTGTTCCATGTGGTTGTGTGATCTTGTTTACTAATTTTCTGTGTTTCGTTTCAGGATTCTGTCACAGCCGGGGGGCGGTAGCTTGCCAGGTTGCCAGGGGGTGTTATGTGGTTATTGCCACTGGCGTTAAAGTGTCGGTGGGAGGTTCCTGGCTGGGCGGTTGCTGGAACCTCAGGTGGGGGAGGGGCATCATGGTATGCCCTCCCATAAGGTGATGCTTACAGTTTGGCCCCGGTTGGTCCTGGCAAGCTTTCGGGTGTTTTATTGTATTTGGGTCATTGCCGTGTTAATGCACCTTCTTTATGTTTACAGGTTGCGTGGCAATGACGTTAATAAATCGGCTGTGGCCTTTATTCATCCCACATTTGGTGTCCGTGTTTTTATTGGGGGGTTAACCAGGATGACATAGCCCGAGAGTCGAGGCTACCCCCTGTCATTAAACATAGAGATAACAATAAACACGGGCATGGCATTAAACATAGAGATAACATTAAACATAGTGATCACATTAAACATGGACATAGCATTAAACATGGGCATAGGATCACACATAGAAAACACATTAAAAATGGACTTTGCACTAAACATGGACATAGCATGAAACATGGACATAGCATTACATATGGACATAAGATTTCACATGGACATAGCATTAAACAAGGATATAGCATTACACATGGAGATAACATTAAACATGGACATAGAATTAAACATAGAGATAACATTAAACATGGAAATAGCTTTAAACATGGACATAGCATTAAACATAGAGATAACATTAAACATAGAGATAACATTGAACATGGCTATAGCATTAAACATGGACATATCATTACACATAGAGATAACATTAAACATGGACATAGCATTAAACATGGACATAGCATTAAACATAGAGAAAACATTAAACATGGACATAGCGTTAAACATGGATATAGCATTAAATATGGACAAATCATTACACATATAGAAAATATTAAACATGGGCATAGCATTAAACATGGATATAGCATTAAACATGGACATAGCATTAAACATGGATATAGAATTAAACATGGAAATAGCATTAAACATAGAGATAACATTAAACATGGGCATGACATTAAACATAGAGATAACATTAAACATAGAGATCACATTAAACATGGACATAGCATTAAACATGGATATAGCATCAAACATGGGCATAGCATTACATATGGACATACGATTTCACATGGACATAGCATTAAACAAGGATATAGCATTACATATAGAGATAACATCAAACATGGACATAGCATTAAACATAGAGATACCATTAAACATTGACATAGCATTAAACATATAGATAACATTAAACATGGACATATCATTACACATAGAGATAACATTAAACATGATCATAGCATTAAACATAGACATAGCATTACACACGCATATAGTATTACACATGGAGATAGCATTACACATGAACATAGCATTACACATAGCGACAACATTAAACATGGACATAGCATTAAACATGGACATAGCATTAAACATAGAGAAAACATTAAACATGGGCATACCACTACACATGGCTATAGCATTAAATGGACACATAATTACACATAGAGATAACATTACACATGGGAATAGCATTAAACATAGAGATAACATTACACATAGAGATAACATTAAACATGGACATAGCATTAAACATACAGATAACAATCAACATGGACAGAGCACTTCACATGGATATAGCATTAATCATGGACATATCATTACACATAGAGATAACATTACACATGGGAATAGCATTAAACATAGATATAGCATTAAACGTCGACATAGCATTAAACATATAGATAACATTACACATGGACATAGCACTACACATGGATATAACATTAAACAAGGACATATCATTAAACATAGAGATAACATTAAACACGGACATAGCATTAAACATAGATATAGCATTACTCATGGAGATAGCATTAAACATGGACATAGCAAAAAAACATGACATAGCGTTAGACATAGAGATAGCAATAAAAATGGAGATAGCATTAAACATGGACATAACATTAAACCTGGACATATCATTACACATAGAGATACCATTAACCACTGACATAGCATTAACATGGACATAGCATTAAACATGGACATAGCATTAAACATAGAGATAACATTAAACATGGACATAGCATTAAACGTAGAGATAACATTAAACATTGGAATAGCATAAAACATGAGCATAGCATTAAAGAAGGACATAGCATTAAACATACAGATAACATTAAAATTGGACATAGCATTAAACATGGACATAGAATTAAACATGGATATAGCATTAAACATGGACATATCATTAAACATAGAGATAACATTAAACATGGACATAGCATTACACATAGACATATCATTAAACATAGAGAAAACATTAAACACGGACATAGCATTAAACATAGATATATCATTACACATGGAGATAACATTAAACATTGGCATAGCATTTACAAGGCCATAGCATTAAACATGGACATAGCATAAAACATGGACATAGCATTACATATATACATAAGATTAAACATGGGCATAGCATTAAACATGGACATAGCACTACACATGGATATATCATTGATCATGGACACATCATTACACATAGAGATAACATTAAACATGGGAATAGCATTAACCATAGATATAGCATTAAACATGGACATAGAATTAAACAGAGAGATAACATTAAACATGGGAATAGCATTAAACATGGATATAGCATTAAACATGGACATAGCATTAAACATAGAGATAACATTAAACATGGACATAGCATTAAGCATGGATATAGCATTAAACATGGACATAGAATTAAACATAGAGATAGCATTAAACATAGTGATCACGTTAAACATGGACGTAGCATTAAACATGGGCATAGCATTAAACATGGATATAGCATTAAACATGGATATAGGATTAAACATGGGCATAGAATTAAACATGGGAATAGCATTAAACCTGATTATAGCATTAAACATGGACATAGCATTAAACATAGAGATAACATTAAACATGGACATAGCATTAAACATGGATATAGCATTACACAGAGATAACATTAAACATGGACATAGCGTTAAACATAGAGATAACATTAAACATAGAGATAACATTGAACATGGATATAGCATTAAACATGGACATATCATTACACATAGAGTTAACATTAAACATGGACATAGCATTAAACATGGATATAGCATTAAGCATGGATATAGCATTACACAGAGATACCATTAAACATGGACATAGCATTAAACATGGGCATAGCATTAAACATGGATATAGCATTAAACATGGGCATAGCATTACACATAGAAAGAACATTAAATATGGACTTTGCACTAAACATGGACATAGCATTACATATGGACATAAGATTTCACATGGACATAGCATTAAACAAGGATTTAGCATTACACATGGAGATACCATTAAACATGGACATAGCATTAAACATGGACATAGCGTTAAACATAGAGATAACATTAAACATGGACATAGCATTAAACATGGACATAGCATTACACATGGATATAGCATTAAACATTGACATAGCCTTCCACATGCACAGAGCATTAAACATGGACATAGCAATAAACATGGACATAGCAATAAACATGGACATAGCATTACAAATGGACATAACATTAAACATGGACATAGCATTAAACATGGAGATAGGATTAACATGGATATAGCATGAAACATGCACATTTCATTAAACATGGATATAGCATTAAACATGGACATAGCAATAAACATGGACATAGCATTAAACATGACATAGCATTACACATGGAGATAGCATTAAACATGGAGATAGCATTAACATGGATATAGCATTAAACATGGACATAGCAATAAACATGGACATAGCATTAAACATGGAGATAGCATTAACATGGATATAGCATGAAATATGCACATAGCATTAAACATGGATATAGCGTTAAACATGAACATATCATTACACATAGAGATAACATTAAAAATGGGCATAGCATTAACAAGGACATAGCATTAAACATGGGCATAGCATTAAACATATTGATAACATTAAACATGGACATAGCATTTAACATGGACATAGCACTACACATAGAGATAACATAAAACATTGGCATAGCATAAAACATGGACATAGGATTAAACATGGACATATCATTACACATGGATATAGCATTAAACATGTACATATCATTGCACATAGAGATAATATTAAACATGGGCATAGCATTAACCATGGATATAGCATTAAACATTGGACAAAACATTAAACATAGAGAAAACATTAAACATGGACATAGCATTAAACATAGAGATAACATTAAACACGGACATAGCATTAAACATGGATATAGCATTACACATGGAGATAGCAATAAAAATGGAGATAGCATTAACATGGATATAGCATTAAACGTGGACATAGCATTAAACATGGATATAGCATGAAACATGGACATAGCATTAAACATGGACATAGAATTAAACATAGAGATAACATTAAACATGGACATAGCATTAGACATGGACATAGCATTAAACATGGACATAGAATTAAACAGAGAGATAACATAAAACATGGGAATAGCATTAAGCATGGATATAGCATTAAACATGGACATAGCATTAAACAGAGATAACATTAAACATGGACATAGCATCACAGATAGACATATCATTACAGATATAACATTAAACAGCGGCATTAAAAATATTGATAACATGAAACACGGACATAGCATTAAACTTGGATATAGCATTACACATGGAGATAGCATTAAACATGGATATAGCAATAAACATGACATAGCATTAAACATGGACATAGCATTAAACATGGACATAGCATTACATATATAGATACGATTAAACATGGATATAGCATTAAACATGGATATAGCATTACACATAGAGATAACATTACACATGGGCATATTATAAAACATGGGCATAGCATTAAACAAATACATAGCATTCAACAAGGACATAGCATTAAACATACAGATAACATTAAACATGAAGATACCATTAAACATGGACATAGCAAAAAAACATGGACATAGCATTACACATGGATATAGCATTACACATGGACATAACATTGCACATAGAGATAACATTAAACATTGACATAGCATTAAACATTAAAGAATAAACATAGACACAGCCTTACACATAGACATAGCATTACACATATAGATAACATTAAACAGGGATATAGCTTTAAACATGGAGATATCATTACACGTGGAGATAACATTAAAAATAGAGATAACATTAAACATGGACATAACATTAACCAGGGTTGACTTTTTTTTAAAATCTAAATCTAGGAGCCAGCTATAAAAGTTAGGAGCCAGGACTTTTTTTTGCCCCAGCACTTTGCCCTGCACCCACACTTTGCCCAGCACTAACAGTCTCACACTTTACCCTAGCCCTCACTTTGCCCCAGCACTTTGCCCTGCACTTACACTTTGCCCCAGCACTCACACTTTGCCCCAGCACTTTTCCCACACTAAAAAGCACCATTAATTAATTACCATTAATTAATCCCATTAACTCTGTCCCCAGTTTCCCATAGGCATCTTTGTCATTAAATAGCTTCCTATAGTCCCATGTTTAGTGACAAAGATGCCTACGGAAAACTGGGGACAGAATTTGCCTTTGCCCCCAGTTTCCCATTGGCCTCTTTGTCACTAAACATGTGACGATGGGAAGCTATTTAGTGACAAAGATGCCTATAGGAAATTGGGGACACGGTTTGCCTTTGCTCCCAGTCTCCCATAGGCATCTTTGTTACTAAACATGGGACTATGGGAAGCTATTTAGTGACAAAGATGCCTATAGGAAATTGGGGACAGAGTTTGTCTTTGCCCCCAGTCTCCCATAGCCAAACATGGACATAGCATTAAACATGGACATAGGGCTGCAACTAACGATTATTTTCATAATCAATTAGTTGGCCGATTACTTTTTCAATTAATCGGATAAAAAAATATGCAAATTTTTCGTTTACTTAAAATAAAAACTTGTGTCATTAACACTTTTTTCTCTTTATCACAATGGAATTAGACCCACATTATTTTTCAAACTAAATTTTACCAAAATACCAAAAAAAGTTTTACTAGTAAATATTAATTTATGTAAACTATTTCTCATATTTAATAAAAGCTATGATGGATAAAAATACCTCGTTTATATTTTATTTGCCAACCTGCCCCCAGTTATGCACATCGTACCCCCAATTTGCCACTCTGCCCCAGAAATGCCTTATACCTCCTATATGCCATTGTGCCCCCCCTGATATGCCTTATACCTCCAAATATGCCACTGTGCCCCCCCTGATATGCCTTATACCCCCTATAAGCCACTGTTTCCTCCCTGATATGTCTTATAACCAGTGTTCCCACTAAGCTGTGCGCTTGTGCGCGCGCACATAGCTTTAAAAGGGAGCGCACACAAACAAAAATTGTGCGCACAACCAGTAGCGTACCGAACGGGGGGGGCGGTCCGCTACTGGTTGTGTGCACGGCACCCCTCCAGAGACGGACAGTAATGTCCGCCGCTAGAGGTGCAGGCTCGGTTAGAGGGAGATCAAGGATCTCCCTCTAATCGTCTTAAAAAAAAATCAAGGGAGCGGGAGGTCTGTTAATGCAGACCTCCGATCCTGCTCCCTTGCGACGCACGCGGCAACTGATGTTGTGCGTCGGGATTTGATGTCATATCCCGGCGCACAGCACTGAAGCCACGCACACCGCCTGCACTGCACTGGAAGAAGAGGACACAGAAGAGGAATAACGAAGAAGAGGAAAAGTGACAGGTAGGAAAACATTCTGTGAGAGTGAATTAGTAAGTGTGTGAGAGTGATGGGTGTAGTTTAAACTGAATGTTTGTGAATGAGTGTGTGTGTGTGATAGCATGGATGTGTAAGTGTGTGTGGGGGGGATAGCATGGCATAGGGAGGCTGTAATCATATTCCTATCATGCTCGCGTTCCAGCATGTACTGGCTGCCTGAGCATGATAGGAGTGAGATTGCTGTTAGCAATTCTATTTTTTGTTCAATTTTGGTGTGTTAACCACGTCTTTATTAAAAGTAAGTAACACACCAAAATTGGACAGAAAAATGTGATAACAATATTAATATATATATATATATATATATATATATATATATATATATATATATATATATGATTGCTAACAGCAATCCCACTCCTATCATGCCCAAGCAACCAGTACATGCTAGAACCTGGACATGATAGGAGTGTGATTGCTGTTTATCATATATTTATATATATATATATATATATATATATATATATATATAGTTATTGATTTTTTTGTCTAATTTTGGTGTGTTACTTTTAATAAAAGTGTTTTTGTTTTTAAAGGTGTGTGGGGGGGGGTCATTTTCGGTTTCAGTCAAGTGAATGCTAAATGTTTCGGTGCATATATATATATATATATATGGCCAGACTGGTTTCTGATGGAGGAGTTTATTGTATATATATATATATATATATATATATATATATATATATATATATATATATATATATCTAATACTAGGCCAGACACTAAAGTGGTAGGCCTACACCACATCAATGTTTGGCTTAGTATATAGTGATTGGGGTTATGCTGCATTATTGTCAATGTCTGGCTCAATGTATAGTGATAGGTGTTGTGTTGTACCACGGTCAGTGCGTGCGTCAGTATATAGCGATAGATGTTCTGCTGTACCACTGTCAGTGTTTGCCTCAGTATATAATGATAGCAGTTATGCTGTACCACCCTCAATGTTTGCCTCAGTATATAGGGATAGCAGTTATGCTGTACCACTGTCAATGTTTGCCTCACTATATAATGTTAGCAGTTATGCTGTACCACCGTCAATGTTTGCCTTAGTATATAATGATAGCAGTTATGCTGTACCACCGTCAATGTTCGCCTTAGTATATAATGATGGCAGTTATGCTGTACCACCCTCAATGTTTGCCTTAGTATATAATCATAGCAGTTATGCTGTAACACGGTCAATGTTTGCCTAACGATAGAAGCTATGCAGTTTTAAAGAGTGTGTGTGTGGGTGTCCCATGTACAGGATCCGCCCCAGGTGCCAAATACTCTAGGTACGCCCCTGCGCACAACAGTTTTTCCCAATTTTTTTTTTATCCTTTATGCGGCCTGGAGCCTCCGCTCGTGATTCGCTCATAATTTACTTATGCAGTGAGAATTTCACCTTTAAAAAAACATTACAGTAAGTAATACTGTTGTGTAACTAATACTACATCATCACACTATAATGTAGTGTTATTAACCATGAGCGAGCTGTACCAAAAATATAGAATAACAATTTAAATGTAACATTTGCAGAAGCATATTGTGAGCACAAAATTTTGGCTCTGGGAAAATTTTTGTACAAGAGAAATTTTCTGCGCACACCACCTAAGAAAAATTAGAGGGAACATTGCTTATAACCCCTATATGCCACTGTGGCCCCCTGATATGCCTTATAGCACCTTATATGCCACTCTGTCTGCTGATATGCCTTATACCCCCTATATGCCACTGTGCCCCCCGATATGCCTTATAGCCCCTTTTATGCCACTCATATGCCGCTCTGTCCCCTGATATGCCTTATACCTCCCTATATGCCACTGTGCCCCCCTCATATGCCTTATAGCCCCCTATATGCCGCTGTGCCCCCCTGATATGTCACTGATTTACCTTTTTCCCTCGATATGCCACTGTGCCCCTGATATGCCTTACAACCCCGATATGTCACTGTGCCCCAATATGCCTTATACCCCCATATATGTCACTGAGCCCCCTGAAATACCTTATACCCCTTTATGCCACTATGCCCCCCTGATATGCCTTATACCCCCAGATATGTCTTATGCCCCCCTGATATAAGAAAAACTGACAGCGCTAAAATAGGTATAAAATAATATGCTTTAATAAATATAGGCAAAAAAGAATAGATACTACACAATAAAATATATATAAATATATGGACAATGCAAACAATAAATCAAATATTACAGCAATCAAAAAAAAAAAATACAAATTAAAGAATGCACATAACTAATCGGTCCCGAAAAAATTCTACCTGCCCCACCAGGGGTTAATATATCAATAGAAGAAACACGGGGCAAATAAGCATAAAAATAAAGATAATGCTCCAAGCTTAGCATACCCAGTGCTTCTTATTTGTCCCGTTTTTCTTCTGTTGACATATTAACCCCTGGTGGGGCAGGTAGAAGTGGAAGTGAAGGGAAGTAGCGGAGGTTGCACACATCGGCCACTAAAATCCAAATTCCCTGCAGCGCTGCAGAGGACCTGGATCCTGTCAGCCGGTGGGGGTCTGTGCGATGCGCGCAAACAACCTCCGCTTAGCCCCTCCACTTCCGTTGGGGCTTCCATGATGGAGCGCCGGAAGATCACGTGACGCTGGCGTTCAGTAATAGAGAAGCCCCAGCGGAAATGGAGGGGAGAAGCTGAAGTTGAGGGGAGGGGAGAAGCGGAGTATGTCTGCGCGTATTGCACAGACCCCCACCGACTGACAGAGAGGAGAATCCAGGTCCCCTGCAGCTCTCCGGGGGGGTGACTCCCATACACCCCTCTGACTCCTCCTCCCTCCCATACACCAATATACCTCCTCCCCCTCCCATACACCACTCTGCCTCCTCCACCCTCCCATACACCGCTCTGCCTCCTCCCCCTCCCATACACCACTATGCCTCCTCGCCCCTCCCATACACCACTCTGCCTCCTCCCCCTCCCAAACATCACTTTGCCTCCCCCCCTCCAATACACCACTCTACCTCCTCCCCCTCCCATACACCACTTTGCCTCCCCCCCCTCCCATACATCACTCTGCTTCCTGTCAGCAACGGAGGTTCACAAGACACCAGGTAGCTGGGCAGAGAGGCAGAGTGGTGTATGGGAGGGGGAGGAGCCAGAGTGGTGTATGGGAGGGTGGCTCCCATACACCCCTCTGACTCATCCCCCTCCCATACACCACTCTGGCTCCTCCCCCTCCCATACACCACTCTTCCTCCTCCCCCTCCCATACACCACTCTGCCTTTCTCCCGACTCCCTGGTGTTTTGTGAACCTCCGTTGCTGACAGGCACTGTCACTGCAGATTCATAGAAGCCTCAGCGTAAGTGAAGGGCAGTAACGTAGGCTGTCTGTGCGCATCGCGCAGACCCCCACCAGCTGACAGAGAGGATGATCCTCTGCAGGAGACCTCGATTCTCTGTCAGCCCGTGGGGGTCTGCACGATGTGCACAGACAGCCTCCGTTACTCACCTTCACTTCCGCTGGGGCTTCTACATCATGTGATGCTGCCACTGCATCGTAGGAGCGGAAGTGGAGAGGAGGAAGTTGTCTGTGCGCATCGCACGGACACCCACCGGCTGATAGTGAGGGGAATCCAGGTCCCCTGCAGCGTTGCGGGGTATCATATAATCGATAAAAATGGATTCGACTAGTTGTTTCAGCCCTACTTTTAACATGGAGATAGCTTTAGGCATGGACATACCGTGTTTCCCCGAAAGTAAGACAGTGTCTTACTTTCTTTTTATCCCTAAAAGCCCCACTATGTCTTACTTTCGGGGTATGTCTTATATTGGGAAAAAATTGAGAGTGATGGGAGTTATGATGTACTTTTAGAGCATAATTAGATCATGAAAAAGACATTGGAAATGGTACAGCATAACACCCATCACTCTCACACACTTACCAATCAACACACCTACCAATCCACACGTATACCAATCCACACACATATACACCAATCCACACGTATACACAAATCCACACACATATACACTAATTCACACACATATACCAATCCACACACATATACACCAATCCACACACACATATACACCAATCCACACACACATATACACCAATCCACACACACATATACACCAATCCACACACACATATACACCAATCCACACACACATATACACCAATCCACTCTCACTTAATGCTTTCCTACCTTTCCTTTCTTCTTTCAGCTTCTTTTCCTCCTCTTCGCTCCTCTTCTTCAGTTCTTGTCTCCTTCCGGGTCAGAGGGCACGGACAGCGGTGGGCGCGGCTTCAGTGTTGTGCGCCGGGATCTGACAAGAAACCCCGGCGCACAACAGCTGTTGCCGCGCAGATCACAAGGGAGCGGTATCGGAGGTCATTAACAGACCTCCGGCTCCCTTGAGTGATTTTAAGCCGGGTTGAACCCGGCTTAAAATCACTCAAGGGAGCCGGAGGTCTGTTAAAGACCTCCGATACCGCTCCCTTGCGAGCCTGCTCCTACAGCGGCGGACATTACTGTCCGTCTCTGGAGGGGTGCCGGGTGCCGCAGGTTGGCACCCCCTGGAGTGTGGCGCCCTGTGCGGTCGCACACCCCAAAGGTCGGCCCTGCTCTAAGGGGCCGGCCTTAGGGGTCTGCGGCCGCACAGGGTTTAAATAAAAACATCGGGGGGTTTTTTCAACTTTATTTAACATCCTCCATGTTAAATAAAGTTAAAAAAACTTTATTTAACATCCTCCATGTTAAATAAAGTTTTTTTTAACTTTATTTAACATGGAGGATGTTAAATAAAGTTAAAAAAAAACCCCGATGTTTTAATTTAAATCCTGTGCGGCCGCAGACACGTAAGGCCGGCCTTGGTGGGGACTTCCCGGCCCCTTAGAGTGGCGGACCCGGCAAATCCCCCGTGTTTCCCCGAAAGTAAGACATATGTCTTACTTTCGGGGTACGGCTTATATTAGCCGACCCCTCTGAAACTCCCGATACGTCTTACAATCGGGGGTGTCTTACTATCGGGGAAACACGGTAGCATTAAACATAGAGATAACATTAAACATGGACTTTGCATTAAACATGGACATAGCATTTAACATGGAGATAGCATTATACATGGACATAAGATTTCAAGTGGACATAGAAATAAACATGGATATAGCATTACACATAGAGATAACATTAAACATGGGCATAGCATTAAACATTGAACATGGATACAGTATTAAACATGGACACGGCACTACACATGGACATAGCACTACACATGGACACAGCACTAAACATGGATACGGCATTACACATAGAGATAACATTAAATATGGACATTTCGTTACACATAGAGATAACATTAAACATGAACATAGCATTAAACATGGCTGTAGCATTAAACATGAACATAGTATTACACCTAGAAATAACATTAAACATGGACATAGCATTACACATGGACATGGCATTACACATGGAGATAGCATTAGACATGGGTATACCAATAAATATGGACATAACACTACTCATGGAGGTAGCAAAAAACATGGAGATAGCATTAAACATGGACATAGCATTACACATAGAGATAACTTTAAACATGGACATAGCATTACGCATGCATTTAGCATTAAACATGAAGATAGCATTACACATAGAGATAACATTAAACATGGACATAGCATTAAACATGGACATAACACTACTCATGGATATAGCATTAAAGATGGATATAGCATTGCACATAGAGATAACATTAAACATGGGCATAGCATGAAACATTAAACATGGACACAGCATTACACATGGATGTAGCATTCAACATGGATATAGCATTACAAGTAGATATAACATGGACATATCATTACATATGGATATAGCATTAAACATGGCCATAGCATTGCACATAGAGAATAAACATGAACATAGCATTAAACATTAAACATGGACACAACATTAAACGTGGACATAGCATTAAACATGGACATAGAACTACACATGGACACAGCACTAAACATGGATATAGCATTAAATATTGACATAAAATTACAAATGGAGATTAGGGATGCAACAACGAATCGATAAAGTCGATAATAATCGATTATGAAAATTGTCAACAATTTTCATTATCAATTAGTTGAATCCATTTTTATCGATTTATAAAATGAGTTTTTTCAGAGCAAATGCTCTGAAAAACTCCCCTCCTTCTATAATCCGACCTCAAAAAGAGATCGGATTATAACTCTAGAATCCAGATCCCCAGCAGAGCTGGAGGAGACCTGGATTATCCTCTCAGTGGGGGCTTGTGCAAAACGCGCAGACATCCTCCGCTTCTCCCTGAGTCCCCTTCACTTCTGCTTCTCCCCTCCACTTCCGCTGGGGCTTCTATTACTGAACGCCGGCATCACGTGACTTTCCGGACCGGCGCACCATCATGGAAGCCCCAACAGAAGTGGAGGGGAGAAGCGGAGGCTGTCTGCGCGCATCGCACAGACCCCCACCGGCTGCCGGTGAGGATCCAGGTCCCCTGCAGCGCTGCAGTGGATTTGTATTTTGGTGCGCGATGTGTGAAACCTCCGCTACTTCCCTTCACTTACACTTCTACCTTCCCCTCCAGGGGTTGATATATCAAAAGAAGAAAAACGAGACAAATAAGCACCACTGGGTAAGCTAAGCCTGGACTATTATCTTTATTTTTAGGCTTATTTGCCCCGTGTTTCTTCTGTTGGTATATTAACCCCTGCTGGGGCGTGTAGAATTTTTTCGGGATCTATTAATTATGTGCATTCTTTGTGGTTTTTTTTTGATTGCTGTAATATTTGATTTATTGTTTGTACTGTGCATATATTTATATTGTATTGTGTATTATCTATTCTTTTTTGTCTATATTTATTAAAGCAAATTTTTATACCTATTTTAGCACTGTCAGTTTTTCTTATATCAGGGGGGTTTAAGGCATATCAGGGGGCACAGTGGCATATCGGGGTATAAGGCATATCAGGGGACACAGTGGCATCTCAGTGGCATATAGGGGGTATAAGGCATATTGGGGGTAAAAGGCATATCAGGTGACAGAGTAGCATATAGGAGGTATAAGGGATATCAGGGGGCACAGTGGCATCTCTGGCATATAGGAGGTATAAGGCATTCTGGGGCAGAGAGGCAAGCTGGGGGTGAGATTGGCAAATAAAAGAAAATATAAACAAGAGGCATTTCTCTCAATCATAGTTTTTATTAAATATGAAAAAATAGTTTACATGAATGAATATTTACTAGTAAAACTTTTTTTGGTATTTTGGTAAAACTTAGTTTGAGAAATAACGTGTTCTGGGTTCTTGTACCTTTAGAATATAGCTTTCATTATTATGTCAGTAAAATAAGAAGGCAAATAGAGAAATGCCATTGCGATAAAGAGAAAAAAAGTGTTAATGACACATCTTAATGTAAATTATAAGTTTTTATTTTAAATAAAAGAAAAATTTGCATATAGCTTTTTTTATCCGATTAATCAATTAATCAAGAAAATAATCGGCCAACTAATTGATTATGAAAATAATCGTTAGTTGCAGCCCTAATGGAGATAGCATTAGACATAGAGATAACATTAAACATGGACATAGCATTAATCATGGACATATCATTACACATGGATATAGCATTAAACATGGACATAGCGATAAACACGGACATAGCGATAAACACGGACATAACACTACTCATTGAGATAGCATTAAACATGGAGATAACATGCAACACATCGGAATATGTGGACCACTTCGTACAAAAATACGTACCCAACACCCCCGCATATATTAAAGATACTACACACCTACTCAATTTAATAGATTCGATAGTGTGGTATCTTCTTTATACACGGTAATAAGGCATGAAAGGGAATTGAAGCAATTAATAAAACACTAACCAGGGGACAATACAGAAGGCTTTCATTTTGGAATGTATCGATTTCATTCTGAAATATAACTATTTCTGGTTTGAACACCAGTTTTACCGTCATCTATGTGGGACAGCCGTGGGTGCCAGGTTCACGCCGAGTTACGCCAACCTTTCTGTAGCCGAACAGATATGGCACAACAATCCATCCGAAGCGGACCTGGTGCTGTGGAAGAGATATATCGATGATGTGTTAATTATATGGAGGGGAACACTGGATAACTTACATTAATTTACAGAATACATCAACCTAAAATTTACTTTTAACACACTAAAGCAAATAGGGGTTTAGGATATGCAGGGCAATGCAAAAGGTTTTTTTGTTTGTTTTTTGTAACCCCTTTCCCCCATTTGAAATAAATAGACACAGACTACTTATTCATTCATGGGTTATTCAATATAACTTTTTACTATACATAACTCCAATATTTCGTATTTTGTATTATTGTTTGACACTTTTCCACCCTTATTGCTCTCTTTTCCGTGGATTCATATAGACATTTATGTATAAACAAAACCGATAGTATGTTTCTGCACAATCTTTAGTTATAGTTCATATATCCACGTTTAATATTTTCTCATTCATGCAATCACATCCTTAAACGTTTACATCTTATAGCGTTTATACCACCTTCATGTTAATCCGTCTTCAAATGTCATTGCTTAACATCTGCACTTCACAGCACAGCAGGACAATAGGACCCGATGCAACACTAGGAAAAGAGACAGCCCTACGGAGACGGAGAAGCCGGTACCTGCAAAAGAATGTGGCGTTTCCATGGGGACGCGTCTAAACAGAATGACTCCCGCATAGAGCACACGTCCAGCCTCCAATACGTCCTCACGTATTGTGGAATGACGTAACAGCGCCACCTAGTGCACATGTGCGTACAACACGTCCTCATGTTCTGGGAAACAACGTTACACTGCCATCTAGCGTATATGGAAGAAAATACAGCGAATTAACACACAAAAATACTGGAAGAAGCGATCAAAGACTTTTTACCTCCTGAGGAAGCCATTAAAGGAGAAACGTGTTGAGGAAAGACTTTTTATTTCATGTAATCGTTTGACTTTTACAGATTTATATTTTATATATCGTAAAGTACTTTTTAAAAATGTATTCCCATAATAAATCTATATTTTTAAATATAAGCAGCAGTTGTTTATTCTCTGGTGGGGGGGGGGTCCCGCTCCCCGGCTGGATTATCACATCGCTCAGGGGATCGGACCTGAACATCCACGACATTTGGAGAAGAGATCCTGGACACCATGGGGTTCCCCTAACCCCGTCTCTGAGCGCACCTTGCACATAATTTTATGTGCATTGGATCCCGTGAGTGCAACCATTTACTACCTTATTCACAAGCTTTTGCAAACAGTATCACGCTATTGGTTGTGCCTTCTCTCTCTTCAGTGACGTTTAATCCTGCTATGAGAGGGGAATGAGAAACAGACACAAATCTTCAGCATTACTGTGAGTGCAACTAACGCAATATAATTATAACCGTATCGTCTGAACAGTCTACACTATTGTTGTTTTGTTTGTTTTTCTTACATGAGCGCCCCCTATTGAAATTGAACCTATACTTTACAACACCTGGAGAGAGGTGTTTTTAAGGCGGCAGCTATGAGAAAACAAAAGGGAAGTATTTTTAGAGATTTCCTTATTTAGCACACACTATTTTTGGGGCACACCGGTTCTCCTCACAATCTTTTTACTAAAGCACACACACCCAGGCACTCACACTAACACAACCAGACAATCAGCACTAATACACACACACCCAGACATTCACACTAACACAACCAGACCCATACATTAACACACACCCAGACACAAACACAACCAGACAAGCAGCACTAATACACACACAGACACACAGACAATATCATACCCAGACACACACACTAAAAACATACCCAGAGAGACAAACAGTAATAACATGCCCGCACACAGACTAACATAAAACAATAGAAGAATTACGCACGTACTCAGCGAATATCATTCACTGATCTGAGGAGTAAGTATTGGGGATTCCACCACACTATATGGCTATATAACGCTCAGTTGCCACTACATCAAAATACCCCGAGTTGGACGAGTGCTGTCTAACCAGCCTTAGATATAGCCATATAGTATAAAGAAATCCCCAATATATATTCTTTAGGTTTTTTGGAATGATATTTACTGGGTATTCACTGATTTCTTGCTTTGTTTTGTGTATAGCAGATAACATTAAACATGGACATAGCATTACACATAGACATAACATTAAACATGGACATAGCATTACACATAGACATAACATTAAATATGGGCATAGCATTACACATAGACATACCATTAAACATGGACATAGCATTACACATAGACATAACATTAAACACGGACATAGCATTACCCATGGACATAGCATTGCACATGGACATAACTTGACAAATGCCCTGTTTGGCCAAAACGTTGCTTTTTTGCTTCCTCTAAATAAAGTATCCTAAACAGTAGCGTACCTAGCGGGGGGCGGGGGGGTTCGGTCCGCACCGGGTGCCGCTCATCAGGGGGGTGCCAACTTGCCGGCACCCATAACCCCTCCAGAGACGGACAGTAATGTCCGCCACTGGAGGAGCAGGCTCGCATGGGAGCGGTATCGGAGGTCTTTAAGGATCTCCCTTGAACCCGGCTTAAAATCACTCAAGGAAGCCGGAGGTCTGTTAAAGACCTCCGATACTGCTCCCTTGCGATCCGCGCGGCAACAGCTGTGTGAGCCGGGGTTTGTTGTCAGATCCCGGCGCATAACACTGAATCCGCGCCCACCGCTGTCCGTGCCCTCTGAACCGGAAGAAGACAGAAGAACTGAAGAAGAGCAGTGAAGAGCAGGAAAAGGAGCTGTAAGGAGAAAAGAGGAAAGGTAGGAAAGCATCCAGTGAGAGTGACAGTGAGAGTGGATTGGTATGTGTGGATTGGTATGTGTGGATTAGTATATGTGTGGATTGGTATGTGTGTGGATTGGTATGTGTGTGGATTGGTATATGTGTGGATTTGTATGTGTGTGGATTGGTATGTGTGTGGATTGGTATGTGTGTGGATTGTTAAGTGTGTGGATTGTTAAGTGTGTGGATTGTTAAGTGTGTGGATTGTTAAGCGTGTGAATTGGTAAGTGTGTGAATTGGTAAGTGTGTGGATTGGTAAGTGTGGATTGGTATGTGTGGATTGGTAAGTGTGGATTGGTAAGTGTGTGAGAGTGATGGGTGTTATGCTGTACCATTTCCAATGTATTTTTCATTATATAATTATGCTCTAAAGTACATCATAACTCCCATCACTCTATACTGTTCCATACAGTGGCAGAGCTGGGAGACAGAGGCCTTGCACCCCCACCGCAGGACTCCTGAAAGGTAAGTGAACTTCAAAGAGGGAGAGGGTAGATAGTTAGGAGGGGGTAGATAGGGAGAAGGGAGTGAGACGGGGGATAGGGGTAGATAGGGAGAAGGGAGTGAGAAGGGGTAGATAGGGCAGAAGGGAGTGAGAAGGGGTAGATAGGGCAATCATACTCCTATCATGCCAAGTCTGCAAGTGCCTCCTGGAATCTGGGTATGCCTGGGCACGATACGAATGTGATTGCTGTTAACAATTATATATATATATATATATATATATAGATATATATCTATATATATATATATATATATATATAAATATTGTTATTTAATTGTTTTGTCCTATTTTGGTGTGTTACTTACTTTAAATAAAAGTGTTAGATTTTTTTTATGGTGTGGGGGGGTCATATTCAGTTTCGGCCAGGTAAATTCTGCATTTTCGGTTTCAGTCCAGAATTCGTTTTGGTGCATCCCTACTACTAATAAAGTGGTAGGACTACACCACATCAATGTGTGGCTTAGTGTATAGTGATTGGGGTTATGCTGCACTATTGTCAATGTCTGGCTCAATGTATAGTGATAGGGATTACGCTGTACCACCGTCAATGTGTGCCTCAGTATATAGTGATAGGTGTTATGCTGTACCACCGTCATTGTCTGCCTCAGTATATAGTGGTAGGTGTTATGCTGTACCACCGTCAATTTCTGCCTCAGTATATAGTGATAAGTGTTATGCTGTACCACCGTCAATTTCTGCCTCAGTATATAATGATAACAGTAATGCTGTACCACCTTCAGTGTCTGCGCCGGTATATAATGGTAGAAGCTATGCAGTTTTAAAGTGTGTGTGTGTGTGGGGGGGTGCCACATACAGGATTCATCCCGGGTGCCAAATACTCTAGGTACGCCCCTGATCCTAAAGATTGGAAGCTGTTGGTAGTGCTGGGATTCCTTTTCTTTGTTCGTGTGCTTCAAGAGGGTTATGCTGTCCCTTTTTTTCCTGCTAGCACCCAGCTTCCTGGGAGTTGAATGCAGAACCATTTTTCTTTTTTTTTTTTAGCATTTAACATGTACATAGCATTAGGCAAGGAGATAACATTACAATCGGGCATAGCACTACACACGGAGATAGCATTAAACATGGACATAGCATGAAACATTGACACATCATATATAGGGGGGTATAAGGCATATCAGGGATGCAGAGTGGCATATTAGGGGTAAAATGCAAATCTGAGGGGCAGAGTGGCAAATATAGGGTATAAGCATATCTGGGGGCCGAGTGGCATATAGGGGGTGTAAGGTATATCTGTGGGGCAGAGTGGCATATAGGGGGGGAGGTAAAAGGCATTTCTGTGGGGCAAATATAAGGTATAAGGCTTATCTGAGGCATCTGTTTCCCTGGATTTTTTAAATTTAAAAGTCTTATTTTAATGTGATAATTGAAGCTATTAAGACTTACTTTGTTTCCTTTTCATTTCAGATATGAAAGAAGATCAAGTGAAATGTGGGAAGGGAGAATTCCTAAACAGGTATGCTTGGTTGTTTTATTATGTGTCTTTCCAACTGTATACATTTCTGCAGATGAAATGGAATCGAAATATATTTTTTTATTTTTGGACATTGTGGTTTTTTTGCTAATATATATTTTACATGCTGTAAAAAAAAGTATACCACTGGCAGTGGAGGCTCACACATGAACCCCCTAGCGCAAAAGGAAAAAAAATTGCAAAATGAATCCAAAATCCATTTTAATCTAAATAGATTAAGATGGATTTTTGATGAATTTTGCAAATTTTTATCCCCTTTGCACTTTGGGGTTCACGTGCCATGAAGCCTCCTGTCCCCTGATGTAGCCTGCCTATGCCTCTTCCTATCGCACGTGCGATAGGAAGAGACCCTATTTGGCTCAATTGCTGAGCCGCCCATTTAATCTCTGTTCGCACACATTCGTTGCTGAGCAGTGTGGACTCTAACTGTGAGTATAAAATTCATATTTGGGCTGCTAAAAGTTAGGGGAGGTAGGGGTTAATTTAGGGGCAGTTATGGTTGATGGGATGTTTAGGGTTAATTTAGGGGCAGTTATGGTTGATGGGGTGTTTAGGGTTAATTTAGAGGCGGTAATGTTTAATGGGGTCTTTAGGGTTAATTTAGGGTCAGTAATGTTTAAAGGGGTCTTTAGGGTTAATTTGGGGGCAGTTATGGTTGATTGGGTGCTTAAGGTTAATTTAGGGGCAGTTATGGTTGATGGGGTCTTTAGGGTTAATTTAAGGGCAGTTATGGTTGATGGGATGTTTAGGGTTAATTTAGGGGCAGTTATGGTTGATGGGATGTTTAGGGTTAATTTAGGGGCAGTTATGGTTCATGGGGTCTTTAGGGTTAACTTAGGGTCAGTTATGGTTAATGGGGCCTTTAGGGTTAATTTTGGGGCAATTATGGTTAATGGGGTCTTTAGGGTTAATTTAGGGGCCGTTATGGTTGATGGGATGTTTAGGGTTAATTTAGGGGGCAGTTATGGTTGATGGGGTCTTTATGGAAATGTATTTTAACCTGTACATTAAGTAGTAAATGTACATTTCATTTTCAAAATGTATATATTGTGAACCCCCATTGGAATTACCCACCAGCCTCCACTGACCACTGGTTTATGGTATGGTGGGGCTTGGGGGAGAAACAGAGCATACCTATGGGTGGTGCGGCAGGGCGGACACTGTATTGTTTACAAATGGTTCTAATAAGGGACACGTACAGGAAAAAAGACTGAATCATTTGAAATATGTTAGTTTATCGAGGCGGAGGTTCTACTTCAGTTGTCTAAGGTAAAGACAAATAAGTCGATGGGGCCTGATGGGATACACCCCAAGTTATTAAAAGAGCTTGGGGGTGTACTAGCAAAACCGTTAACTGATTTATTTAACGAATCATTGGTAACGAGAGTCGTCCCAGGGGATTGGAAAATAGCGAATGTCGTGTCCATTCACAAAAAAGGCAGTAGGGAGGAGTCGGGCAACTACAGGCCAGTTAGTCTTACATCTGTAGTGGGGAAATTAATGGAAACAATGTTAAAGGAAAGGATTGTTGAACATCTGAAGTCACATCGGTTTCAGGATCAAAAACAACATGGGTATTCCTTAGGAAGATCATGCCAAACAAATCTTATTGATTTTTTTGATTGGGTGACTAAAGTAATCGATCAAGGTGGTGCAGTAGACATTGCGTATCTGGATTTCAGTAAGGCCGTTGATACTGTGCCACATAGAAGACTTATAAATAAACTGCAATCTCTGAGTTTAGATCCCAATGTTGTTGAATGGATTAAGGAGTGACTGAGTGGCAGACAACAGAGGGTTGTAGTCAATGGCGTATATTCAGAGCAAGGTCTTGTAACCAGTGGGATACCTCAGGGATCTGTACTTGGACCCATTCTCTTTAATATTTTTATTAGTGATATTGCTGATGGTCTTGATGGAAAGGTATGTCTATTTGCTGACGACACAAAAATTTGCAACAGGATTGATGTTCCTGGATGAAGAAGCCAAATGGCAAACTGGAAAAATTGTCAGAGTGGTGGCAACTGGCATTTAATGTGGATAAAAGCACAGTAATGCATCTAGGGCATACAAACCCAAGGGCAGAGTATAGAATATTTGATACTGTCCTAACCTCAACGTGTGAGGAAAGGGATTTAGGGGTAATTATTTCTGAGGATTTAAAGGTAGGCAGACAATGCAGTAGAGCAGCAGGTAACGCTAGCAGAATGCTTGGTTGTATAGCGAGAGGTATTAGCAGTAGAAAGAGGGACGTGCTCATGCCGTTGTACAGATCACTGGTGAGACCTCACTTGGAGTATTGTGTACAGTACTGGAGACCGTATCTCCAGAAGGACATAGATATGTTGGAGAAAGTTCAGAGAAGGGCTACTAAAATGGTTTATGGATTATAGGATAAACCTTAACAGGACAGGTTAAAGCATCTTAACCTATATAGCCTGGAAGAAAGACGTGACAGGGGGGATATGATAGAAACATTTAAATACTTAAAGGGAATCAACAAGATAAAGGGAGTTTATTTAAAATGAGAAATGCTACCACAACAAGAGGACATAGTTATAAGCAAGAGGGGCAAAGGTTTAATGGTAACATCATAAAATATCACTTTACGGAAAGGGTAGTGGATGCATGGAATAGCCATTCAGCAGAAGTGGTAGATGTTAATACAGTAAAGGCATTTAAGCAAGCATGGGAATGCCAAGCTAGATATAGGATAAGGGCAGGTACTAAAGGAAAGTATTCAGAGGTTGGGCAGACTGGATGGGCCTATTGGTTCTTATCTGGCGTCACTTTCTATGTTTCACATCATAAGACAAAAGGCCCTGGTGCTCCAGTGTGGGAGTGATAAAGGGCCATTGGAACACGGGAGTGATGGGAGTGATAAAGGGCCATTGAAACACAGGAGTGATGGGAGTGATTAAAGGGCCATTGGAACACAGGAGTGATGGGAGTGATTAAAGGGCCTTTTCAACACAGGGGTGATGGGAGTGATAAAGGGCCTCTGTACGCCTATGAAGACATTCCATTAGAAAATCAGCTGTTTCCAGCTACAATAGTTATTTACAACATTAACCCCTTCTGATCTGGATTTCTGATCCATTTCATGTTATTTTAATGGACAAAATATACTTTTCTTTCAAGAACAAGAAAATTTCTAAGCAACCCCAAACTTTTGAACAGTATAGTATATATACTGTGTGTATATATATATATATATATATATATATGCACACACTGTATATTTGTTTTCTTAGGTCTCTGCCAAAATAAACGTTCTGGTCCAGGGCAGCAGAACATTGACTCCAATCCAGCTTCAGTCCCCTCTAGGTGGAGATCTAATCTCTGTTAATTAGCCGCTGGCATTTTTACAATGGAATTTATACAGGAAAAAATGTAAGGGGGGGGGCGATAGGAATGATTCAAGGTGCTAACTCTATGCAATAAAATATATCATAAACCACCCAAGATAAAAGAGGAGAGCCAGAAACAAAATCAGAGTTCCGTGGGCTATAGAGGCAGAAGCATCTCTTTCCCAGGTAAATACACTCTGTGATTTAAGTTCATTACATACAAGATTTACTAATCACATATGTTGTTCAGGACCAGCCATGTTAGTTGTATAAATGGAAAAAAAAATGTATAGGGGTCATAGCTTTCTTATTAGACTAATATTTTTATTTTAGGATATTCTCTAATCCACCACCCATTCCCATGGTATGAGTTTTGCTTTGAGGTTGATATTCTAGAACACTCGTCTTATCTTATTATTATTTTTTTTAACAAACACACATTTGCCTCTAATTCAATTAGCAATACAAATAAAAATGCTATTTTTTTATATATATTTTAAGGAAATATTGTTTAATAAAAGGATGTCACTTATTTTGTTTGGTTACGGCAAAAAATAGTGTAAAACACAAGGGTGGAAAAAATACTAAACATAACCAGTCTTTAGTATGAAGGCTAAAGTATTGTTAAGGTAATCACTAAATAAAGTGTTAAGGTGACTAAACTATCCTTCTTACACTATGCTTTTTGATGCTATTATAAAGCAATATTTTGTCTTATAAATATCTTAAGAAAGTAACTATATATCGATAATACACAATAATTGAATTTCATTTTTAATAAAAATATTTTTTATTATAATTATTATGTATGGAATCATCATATTCCACAGTGATGTACTATGGGATATATATATATTTATGTTTTCTACTATGTTTAATATTATGTTTTGGTTGCTGTTTTACAGAATGGCTCTGGATAACTCTGGAAGCGAGATGGTTGCAGACACAAACTCTGAAAAAGGAGTTTTTTCTTTGTGGGCTGAAATATTAAATGCTTACGAGAGAGAGAGAACCACGCTTAGGCAACATTCAAGAAAGCTGTTACAAAACATGATACAGCAAAAGTTTTACTGAGATGGTGGTTAATGCATGGCACAGCCTTCCAGATGATTATTGATTATCGCTTCTCGGCCTTTTGGCTAAGATCAAGTGTGGATTGATTCATTTTAATATTAAGTTATACATAGACTTGGGAACTAGCTTGGCACTCAAATACAACACTTCTGAATTAAGTCACCCGTACTCAAGCAGGGGTATGTTTCATTAATGTTCGTGAGCTCAGCTGTTCTGAGAAAAGTTAAAAGGAGCGCTAATTCACTTATACAATAACACTTTCTATAAATGTGTAAAATAATGGACTTTAATGGTTTCTGACTATGCTTGGCTTGCTGTGTGATTTTTAACTCAGGCGTGCAGGGACTTCGATATTCTCTTTCTTTGTCATGTTTGCGTATTACTCTTGAGTGGCAGTACGGGAAGAGGAAAATGACTACTTTTTTATGCCCTTTCTATAGCAGATTATGCAAATAGGACCTATGAGATCATCATGGTGTCTATTGCAGGAAGTATTATGCTGGTATCTGCCGTTATCTTATTGCTGGCAATCATGAAAAGGTATGTCATGTGGCATTGATAAAGATTCTAACAGATAAGGGCGATTTAAAGGATGGGGGAACAGCTGATCCCCATGATTTTCTTATTTCTCATGATATGAGGTCAGGCACTGGCACCTTCTGTTTTTTTTTTTTTACTTGTTATTATATGTATGCCCTCAAGGGGCATTTATGCTTAAATGTAGCTATGTCTTTAGTTTTGCCCTGGTCTTATACATATTTGGGAGGGACACATAACCTACCTCCTCATCCTTGTACTGAGTGTAATCCTGGAGTACCAGGACATGACTTCACATAATAACGCATCCAGAGGTCACACAGGTTGGCCAAAGGGGTATTAGGGAGGTCTGTGCCTGCTGTGATGTCCAACACACAGGAAAGCCTAGATCTAGATTTTTTACTCAGCCCAACAGTTGAAAGGGTGATAGTAGGGTATTATGTCAAAGTTGATACTTTATTGGGCCAACATACAAAACGATGTAAAGTTACAAAGGTTTTCAGAAAGTCATGGGTCTCTTCTTCAGATGGAACATTTTCTGTGAATATCACTTGTTTAAATGGTTCTTTGTCCTTCGCACAGGCGTTGGGGTGGCTGTGACTCCTCTTACAAAGAGTACGCGGAAGAAACAGGAGTCTCAAGTGTCAACGTGAATCGGAACACACATGACAACATCTCCACAACTGACTTCAAAGGCCCGGTGCATATAACTTATGTTACAGAGAAGGAGAAACCATGCTCGGAGATTCCCATCAGTAGGGTGAAGCTATCCAGATATGCTCTTTTCTATATTTCTCTGATAACCTGTATGTACCTTCCCGATGACATTGATTCAGAAGAAACTCTTTAAAGATGACAATGCATCAACATTCGGTGATATAATCTTTAATTATGGGGAAACAGCTTATTGATCCAAGGAGAAATCTGACTGCCATTTTGGGGTCAAGAAGGAATTTTTTTCCCTGGTTAGTGCAAAATTGGAAAGAGCAAAACTGCGTTTTTTTTGCCTTCTTCTGGATCAACAGCAACAAATTAACAGATATAGAAAAGGCTGAACTTGATGGACGCATGTCTTTTTTCAGCCTAAATAACTATGTAACTATGTGACATGATTCTAAGAATCGTTCCTAGAGTCCTGACTTGGTTGGCTAAAAACCACTTGGTATGGCCACTTTCACGTTCCCATGAAACCACCAAACTGTTTAACGACACTGGGACGGCGTGTACTGTATATATGTCTAGAGGAACTCTTAAATTATCCGGTGCCTAGTTACCACTTACCACGTCTTACCATGTCGAAAACATAGTAAACATAACAAATTATATCATTAATTAGAGAGAAAAAAAAACAATTGAAAAAAGTGAAATAAGTGCATTGATATTCAATAAATGAATAAGAAAGAGTTCACACTAGAAAACTCGTTCAAGGCTCCACCACAATATAATAATATCTCCATTTGTTGTATTAGACCCACTTGCCAGATAAAATTGAAGATCTGTAAGCAATGTGATGAAAACCAGGAATACATTGCTCATAACGGGATTCAGATTGAATTAATGAATTTTTATTTATGTATATTTTGAAGAAGTCAGTCGTTGTATCTTTAAAACAATATCAACATTTTGTCAGTTCCATTGTACAGTTGTGTCTATGTTAAGCATCTATCGTGTATTTTAAATATTTGAAATAAAATTAAAGGTGTAGCAAAGTCTTGGTATTGTTCTTACAGAGCTCCACAAGCAAAATGGACACTTAACTGTATAAGTTGTATGATTTATATTGAAAGGTGTGTGTTTGGACATCAGAGGTCTCTCCTACAGAAGAAATGTTGACAAAAAGACCTCTGAGGTCTAGAAAGCCAGGTTAAAAAAGTATAAAGTGGGTGCAGGGTTATGTAGCAAGAAGGAAAAATAGGAAACTGGAAATGTACATACCTTTGGTATCCAGGTAGATAATTCCGATACCAGCCTGGAGTTGTTTTTTTTATATATATGACACCCCAGCCTGAAAAGCTTCCATCCACCAATTGGTGTACCCAAAACAAAAGTGCTTTGTGAAGACATGTAGAGTATGTTCTCTCCTCCATACAAAATGAAAGTTTGGTGCTGGTACATGTCAGCGGTAAGGGTGATGCACAGTTCCCAAAACCACAGTGCATTATCAATAACAATACAACATGGTGGGGTATACCTTTCCGATCAAAGTCAACAGCCCTACCTAGTGTTAGGCAAGACCACAACATGGTATACAAAAGTTGTGATCTACCTAACCAAAGTTGCCGTGTTTAATACATAGGTGCTTTAAGATAAATTTGGAACTGGCAAGAGCTACAATTTTCTACAGTTCCAGCTAAAGATTTTGAGAAACATCCTCTGATCCAAAGACAAAAATGGCATTTTCCTTGTACAATCCCCCCACAAAACACACAAAAAGTCTGCTATAAAAAAAAGTATTAGGAAAAACTTGTTAGGTACCACTGCCCTTCCTGTCCCTCTCTACCAGGACTCTGTATCATACAAAAGTAGGGAATTGGAAATGTTTTCAATAATATATATCGTTCTGCTTTTGCTTTAACAGTAGGATTGCAATGACATCCTGGAGTGTTTTGATTCTGTTTTAGTTATGTTTATTTTTTTATTAATACCGCTGTATTTTTATAATACTGTATTTTCTGACACGATCACAGTATGTTGATCTCCTCTCCGTATCTGGTGTTATTCACTGTCCACTGTTCATTCTAGAGTCTTTAGGACCCTGGTACGCTTACCGATATCGTTTTGTTTTACTGTGCAAACGCGGGAGGTGTCTCCCATTCCTCTAATGTACACACTATAACTTGTCTTTACGCATACCTTGAATAAACGGAGATTTGAATTGAATGAGATAAAAAAATTAAAAAAAACTTAGGATTGCTGCAACTTAGTAAAACAAGATGAAAATGTGGGGTATTTTGATGGCACATAACCTACATAAAAAGTCTTTGTTCCAGACAAATTCCCCCCAAAAAAATGTAAAAAAACCTATGCATGTAGGGTATTTCCATAATTTAAAAAAAACATATACTGTATTTCTCTGCCATAACACATAACCTGTGCCAAAAAATTCTAAAAAACACAGAAGCGTTGGTGAAACAAAGTTCAGGAAAGTATTTCTATAGCTAATTTCGGCAGTGATTGGTGGCCAAATGGCTGCTTAGAACGTGTCCTGAAGCCAGTAGTGACATATCCTAGATTGGGTGGTGTTTATGGCTTCTTTGTTTAAAATTTCCAGTTACAAACCCAACATACTAAATGTAAAAAAACAACAGTTCCAAAACAGCAATATACACCTTATAAGCCCAATTAAAATGCTCAAAACGCATATACAATCTGGACACCTTAATTGTTGTTGGGGGTAAGTTCTGTCAATTTAACTGATTTAGTGAGGGTTTAGATATATATGAAAAATATGGGGTTTTAGTATTTTTTTATAACATTACTCATTCTAAATGTTTAACTATGATGTGTGTAAAGATGTAAGTGACGTCTATACATGAGAAAAAAGACGCAGTGATGCAAATTTGTAACCTTTTAAATTCATACATTGTCCTTTTTCTACAGCCGTGCATTGGTGTTTTTTATTAAAGCATGAAATGCCTGGCAAAGGGCCCTGAGGAAGCCAGCCTTGCAGCTCTTTAGCGTACACACTGGTTGGGCCCGATCCATTGGTCTGGATAAACTCCATTCATTTTTGTTATTACATATGGTTACAGCTACTTTTAGTCAATAGTATAAAAAACACAACAGAAACTAATGGTCATTTAATTTATTTATTATTAATTACAACATTAATGAATTAATAGTCAAATTAATTAGGCCTGAAAGCACTGATCATGGTGACAGATACCTCGAGACTCACGAAGAGTCACCTTTCAGCACACAGGAGAGGAAAAACCCCTAAGGGGGGAAACCTCTGGGGGAACCATGGCTTGAAAGATTGTCCTTCCCTCTGGACACTAAGAGGTTAACTGTGTATTTAGACTTGTAGAGAAGATAAGGCAAAACGTATTTGACAACACGAAAGCACAAAGCCTCTATGGATGATTATGCCTCCACCGCAAGCTCATTCCCTTGAATAGGCTGCCTTAAGTTCAATATAAATGGACATAGCATTAAACATGGAGATGGCTTTACAAATGGACATGGCATTTAACATGGAGATAGCATTACACATGGATGTAGAACTACCTGGACATATCATTACACATTTCATTACACATAGAGATAACATTAAACATGGACATAGCATTAACAAGGACATAGCATTAAACATGGACATAGCATTAAACATAGAGATAAAATTAAACATGGACATAGCATTACATATAGAGATAAGATTAAACATGGATATAGCATCAAACATGGACATAGCATTAAACATGGACATAGGATTAAACATGGACATAGCATTACACATGGATATAGCATTACAAGTAGATATAACATTAAACATGGGCATATCATTACACTTGGATATAGCATTAAACATGGACATATCATTGCACAAAGAGATGACATTAAACATGGAAATAGCATTAAACATTAAACATAGACACAGCCTTACACATTGATATAGCATTAAACATGGATATAGCATTGCATACAGAGATAAAATTAAACATGGGCATAGCACTACACATGGAGATAGCATTAAACATGGAGATAGCATTAAACATGGAGATAGCAATACACATAGAGATAACATTAAACATGGGCATTATATTAAACATGGACATAGCATTAAACGTGGACATAGCATAAAACATGAACATAGCATTAAACATGGACATATCATTAAACATTGACATAGCATTAAAAACGGATAAAGCATTACACACGGAGATAGCATTAAACATGGACATTTCATCAAACATGGAGATAGCATTAAATATGGATATAGCATTAAGCATGGATATAGCATTAAACATGGACATAGCATTACACAGAGATAACATTAAACATGGACATAGCATTAAACATGGCCATATCATTAAACATGGACATAGCATTAAGCATAGATATAGCATTAAACATGGACATAGCATTACACATAGAGATAACATTAAACATGGGCATGACATTAAACACAGCGATAACATTAAACATAGAGATCACATTAAACATGGACATGGCATTAAACATGGGCATACCATTAAACATGGGCATAGCATTACACATAGAAAAAACATTAAAAATGGACTTTGCACTAAACATGGACATAGCATTAAACATGGACATAGCATTACATAACGACATACGATTTCACATGGACATAGCATTAAACAAGGATATAGCATTACACATAGAGACAACATTAAACACGGACATAGCATTAAACATAGAGATAACATTAAACATGGAGATAGGACTACACATAGAGATAATATTAAACATGGACATAGCATTAAACATAGACATAGCATTACACATGCATATAGTATTACACATGGAGATCGCATTACACATGAACATAGCATTACACAAAGCGATAACATTAAACATGGCTATAGCATTACACATGGACATATCATTACAAATAGAGAAAACATTAAACATGGGCATAGCATTAAAATGGATATAGCATTAAACATGGACATAACATTAAACATAGAGATAACATTAAACAAGGACATAGCATTAAACCTGGACATACATAAAATTACACAAGGAGGGAGCATTAAATATGGAGCTAGCATGGATATAGCATTAAACATAGAGATAATATTAAACATATACATAGCATTAAACATAGAGATAACATTAAACATGGGCATTAGGGCTGCAACTAACGATTATTTTAATAATCGATTAGTTGGCCGATTATTTTTTCGATTAATCGATTAATCGGATAAAAAACCCAATATGCAAATTTTTCGTTTATTTAAAATAATTTTATGAACTAGATGTTAAAAAACAACTTAAAATTTACATTAACATTCGTATTTTGTTATGTTGTCAAAATACAACAACCCAAACACAATATTTATGAAACAAAATAATCCCAAACATTCTGAAAATAGGTGGACTATTACTGTTCAAGAAACTTTGCATTAGAATGCAAAAATGTCAACATGTCCACATGCTCAGGGCTGAGGCAGGCTCTCTTTTTGCAAGCAATGTTGCCTGCAGCAGAGAAGAGGCGCTCTGATGGAGTGGAGGTGCCTGGGATGCACAAGTAGGATTTTGCCAGTTTTGCCAAGGTAGGATATTTATGTTGGTTGGTGTTCCACCAATTCAAAGGGTTTCTCTCCTTGGCAAGGGGCCTCTCTGCAAAATAAGCCTGGACCTCATTTTGTACTTGAGTATGAATATCCTCCTCCTCAAGTTTCCCCTCTCTAGTCTCCTCTTCACTGCTGCCCCCAGACTCAAGGAGTGAGTCAAGTAGAGAAGCAGCAGATGTTGAGGGCACGTCAACTGTCGCTACAGGCGAAGAGGTTGTTTCCTGCTGCAACATCACCCTTTTTACAGTCAGCGCCTCTGTCTGCACTTTTGCCTGTACACTTATAATTTGCTCTGGTGTTAAAAACTTCAGTCTCCTAAATCGTGGATCCAGGGCAGAGGAAACAACAACAATGTTTGGGATGTTTTCAAAAAGGATCCCCTTCCATCTGCTTTGAAGCTGGTCTTTTACTGTGGCTTGGAAGCTCTTCAGGGGAGATGATTCAAAACAGGCAACCTCATTGGACCTTAACAGCCCCTTCACAAGTGCAGCCATGGAAGATAGAGTTACATATTCTTGGCCACTCATGAATACAGTGGCGCATTCAAAAGGCTTAAGTGCGGTTGAAAGTTCTTCAAGAAGATTCCACTGTTCTGGCTTTAACTCCAAATAATGTTTGCCCCTTTGAGTAACAGATGGGTCAGACAGAGTGGCAGTTACGGGCCACCTTTGTTCAATAAGTCTGTCGACCATATAGTAAGTGCTATTCCATCTAGTACTTACATCCTGAAGAAGTTTGTGCTCTGGCGTACCCATCTGCTTCTGTTTTTCCTTTAACTTAGTGCTGGCTAGCTCACTTTTTTTAAAATACTCAACAAGTCCTCTTGCAGCACCAACAGCTCTTTGAATTCCAGAGTGCTTTAACGAAGCATTGATCACCAGCTGTAATGTGTGGCCAGTGCAGCGAATACTGGCCCACCCATGCTTGTCCTCTAGGATTTTTACAGCAGCCACAATATTTGCACCACTGTCATGTACAATGGCAATTATTTTTTTATCTGGAATCTCAAACTTTGCGGCGACCTCCTCTATCCATTCTGCGATGTTTGCAGCTGTATGTCTGTCTTCAACAGGCATTGTAGTGAGACAGAGAGAAGACAGCTTCCAGTCATCCCCTATATAGTGGCATGTAATGCCAAGGTAAGCCTCAGTAGCTACACTTGTCCAAATATCTGCTGTAAAAGCAATTCTGCAGTCATTAGCGCTGATGGCATCCTTCACATTCTGAAATGCCTCTTGGTACTTCCTCTCCACTAGTTTGGTGAAATGAGTTCTTGAGGGAAGAGTATATCCGGGGTTTAGTACACTGACCATGCTTTGGAATCCTTGGTCTTCAACCATGGATAGTGGTCGCATGTCAGTGACCAGCATTTTCAGAATGGAATCGGTTATAAGCTTTGCTTGTTGTGGAGTGCACTGGGGATTTCGTTGCACAAAATCTGTCATGGTACGCTGTTTCTTCCTGAAAGTAAAAAAAATATATTAATTAATAGATTTATAGATTATATGATTGGTAGTGGAATGCAGAAAACGCTATTTCTGTGTAACTCAATTTATCATTTGGGTTTAACGTACCGTCCTGATGTTTCACCTTCCTCCGTGAAGCCCACATGTTTCCTTTTCATGTGCTGGTTCATCACGGTTGTGCTTCCGTGCCACACAAGCTCCATTTTGCATATGTTACAGGTTACAACCTTCTTTGCAGCATTTAAAGTAAAATGCTCCCATGCCTTAGAGGACTTGGGCCGCACACTTTTTTCAGCGGTTGCCTTGCCAGAATCCTCAGCCATTTTTATTATAAAGTACGGTGTTCTTTGCAGCTAGAATACAAAAATAAGTTTGGTGTAAATATTATTGCAGTGTAGTTTTCCCAGCACCCATATTTGCACTTGCCCCAGCACTTTCCCCTGCACCCAGCACACAAGTTTGCACCCAGCGCACAAGCTTGCACCCAGCGCACAAGCTTGCACCCAGCGCACAAGCTTGCACCCAGCGCACACGTTTGCACCCAGCGCACACGTTTGCACCCAGCACACGTTTGCACCCAGCACACGTTTGCACCCAGCACACGTTTGCACCCAGCATAAGTTTGCGCTTTGCACCCAGCGCACAAGTTTGCACCCAGCGCACAAGTTTGCATTGTGCCCCCACCCCTTTGCACTGTGCCCCCACCCCCACTCTGCCCTGCATCCCCACCCCCACTCTGCCCTGCACCCAGTCTCACACCCTGCCCTGCACCCAGTCTCACACCCTGCCCTGCCCTGCACCCAGTCTCACAGCCTGCCCTGCACCCAGTCTCACAGCCTGCCCTGCATCCCCACTCTGCTCTGCACCCAGTCTCACACCCTGCCCTGCCCCCCCACCCCTACTCTACTCTGCACCCAGTCTCACACCCTGCCCTGCATCCCAACCCCCACTCTGCTCTGCACCCAGTCTGCCACCCTGCCCTCCCACCCCCACTCTGACCTGCATCCAGTCTCCTGGCCCCACTCTGCCCTGCACTCACATCCTGCCCTGCATCCCCTGCCCCCCCACCCCCTGTGCCGCGGACCCCCCACTGTGCAGCGCGGACCCCCCACTGTGCAGCGCACCCCCCCCCCACTGTGCAGCGCACCCCCCCCCACTGTGCAGCGCACCCCCCCCCCACTGTGCAGCGCACCCCCCCACTCACTCTGCCGCGCACCCACACACACACTCTGCCGCGCGCACACACGCACACGCACACACACACACACGCACACACGCACACACACACACACACACACACACACACACACACACACACACGCACACACACTCTGCCGCGCACCCAGTCTCGCACATAAACATTCGCACAGACAATAGACATAAAGAGTACTTACCTCCGCTACGAACTTGTTCCACTTCAAACTTGATAGTAGACGCGCGTCACATCCGTCGTCACGTAGCTTGAAGAAGGCGGAGACTGCAGAGCGTGGAGCAGAAGCGGGGAACGCTGGCGGAGGTAAGTAAAAGGAGCCTAGTGCTCCAACGACGAATCGATCACTCGATTAATCGATAACGGAAATCGTCGACAACGATTTCCGTTATCGATTATTATCGATTTTATCGATTCGTTGTTTCAGCTCTAATGGGCATAGTATAAAACATGGACATAGCATAAAACATGGACATAGCATGAGAAAAGGACATAGCATTAAACATAGAGATAGAATTAAACATGGGCTTAGCATTAAACATGGATATAGCATTAAATATGGACATAAGATTGCACATAGAGATAACATTAAACATGGACATAGCATTAAACATTACAGAATAAACATAGACACAGCCTTACACATAGATATAACATTAAAGATGGACATAGCATTCCCCATAGAGATAACATTAAACATGGGCATAGCATAAAACATGGATATAGCATTAAACATGGACATATCATTAAACATAGAGATAACATTTAAACATAGAGGTAACATTAAACATGGACATAGCATTAAACATGGACATATCATTAAACATAGAGATAACATTTAAACATAGAGGTAACATTAAACATGGACATAGCATTAAACATGGACATAGCATTACACATGGATATAGCATTACACATGGAGATAACATTAAACATGGACATCGCATTACACATAGAGATAACATTAAACATGGGCATTATATTAAACATGGACATAGCATTAAACATGGACATAGCATAAAACATGAACATAGCATTAAACATGGACATAGCATTAAACATGGACATAGCATTAAACACAGAGATAGCATTAACGTGGATATAGCATGAAACATGCACATAGCATTAGAAATGGATATAGCATTAAACATGGACATAGCAATAAACATGGACATAGCATTAAATATGGATATAGCATTACACACGGATATAGCATTAAACATTACATAGCATTACACATGGATATAGCATTAAACATGACATAGCATTACACATGGAGATAGCATTAAACATGGACATAGCATTAGACATTGACATAGCCTTTCACATGGAGATAGCATTAAACATGGAGATATCATTAACATGGATATAGCATTAAACCTGGACATATCATTACAGATAGAGATAACATTAAACATTGACATAGCATTAACAAGGTCATAGCATTAAACATGGACATAGCATTACATATATAAATAAGATTAAACATGGACATAGCACTACACATGGATATAGCATTAATCATGGACACATCATTACACATAGAGATAACATTCAACATGACATAGCATTACACATGGATATAGCATTAAACATCGGCATAGCATTAAACATAGAGATTACAGTGAACATGGACATAGTATTAAACATACAGATAACATTAAACATGGACATAGCACTACACATAGATATAACATTAAATATGGACATATCACTAAACATAGAGATAACAATAAACACGGACATAGCATTACACATGGAGATAGCTTTAAACATGGAGATAGCAAAAAACATGACATAGCATTACACATGGAGATAGCATTAAAAATGGAGATATCATTAAAAATGGAGATATCATTAACATGGATATAGCATTAAACACGGACATAGCATTAAACATTGATATAGTATGAAACATGGATATAGCATTAAACTTGGACATATCATTACACATAGAGATAACATTAAACATTGACATAGCATTAACAAGGACATAGCATTAAACATGGACATATCATTAAACATAGAGATAACATTAAACAAGGACATAGCATTAAACATAGACATAGTATTACATATATAGATAAGATTAAACATTGGCATAGCATAAAACATGGACATAGCATTCAACAAGGTCATAGCATTAAACAAGGACATAGCATTAAACATACAGATAACATTAAACATGGACAATGCATTAAACATGGACATAGAATTAAACATACAGATAACATTAAACATGGAAATAGCATTAAACATGGACATAGCAATAAACATGAACATTGCATTAAACATGACATAGCATTACACATGGAGATAGCATTAAACATGGAGAGAGCGTAACATGGATATAGCATGGAACATGCACATACCATTAAACATGGATATAGCATTAAACATGGACATAGCATTAAACCTGGAGATATCATTACACATAGAGATAACATTAAACATGGGCATAACATAAACAAGGACATAGAATTAAACATATTGATAACATTAAACATGGACATAGCATTAAACATGGACATAACATTACATATATAGATAAGATTAAACATGAATATAGCATTACACATAGAGATAACATTAAACATGGACATAGCATTGCACATACAGATAATATGAAACATGGGCATAGCATTGACCATGGATATAGCATTAAACATTGGATAAAGCATTAAACATAGAGATAACATTAAACATGGACATAGCATTAAACATGGACTTAGCATTACACATAGAGATAACATTAAACATAGACATAGCATTACACATGCATATAGTATTAAACTTGGAGATAGCATTACACATGAACATAGCATTACACATGGAGATAACATTAAATATGGACATAGCATTACACATAGAGATAACATTAAACATGGACATGGCACTACACATGTATATAGCACTAATCATGGACAAAGCATTAAACATAGAGATAACATTAAACATGGACATTGCATAAAACATGGATATAGCATTACATATGGAGACAGCATTACACATGGACATAAGATTACACATGGACATAGCACTAAACATGGATACGGCAGTACACATAGAGATCACATTAAACATGGACATAGCATTACACATAGAGATAACATTAAACATTGGCATAGCATAAAACATGGACATAGCATTCAACAAGGTCATAGCATTAAACAAGGACATAGCATTAAACATACAGATAACATTAAACATGGACAATGCATTAAACATGGACATAGAATTAAACATACAGATAACATTAAACATGGAAATAGCATTAAACATGGACATAGCAATAAACATGAACATTGCATTAAACATGACATAGCATTACACATGGAGATAGCATTAATCATGGAGAGAGCTTAACATGGATATGGCATGGAACATTCACATACCATTAAACATGGATATAGCATTAAACATGGACATAGCATTAAACCTGGAGATATCATTACACATAGAGATAACATTAAACATGGGCATAGCATAAACAAGGACATAGAATTAAACATATTGATAACATTAAACATGGACATAGCATTAAACATGGACATAACATTACATATATAGATAAGATTAAAAATGAATATAGCATTACACATAGAGATAACATTAAACATGGACATAGCATTGCACATACAGATAATATGAAACATGGGCATAGCATTAACCATGGATATAGCATTAAACATTGGATAAAGCATTAAACATAGAGATAACATTAAACATGGACATAGCATTAAACATGGACTTAGCATTACACATAGAGATAACATTAAACATAGACATAGCATTACACATGCATATAGTATTAAACATGGAGATAGCATTACACATGAACATAGCATTACACATGGAGATAACATTAAATATGGACATAGCATTACACATAGAGATAACATTAAATATGGACATGGCACTACACATGTATATAGCACTAATCATGGACAAAGAATTAAACATAGAGATAACATTAAACATGGACATTGCATAAAACATGGATATAGCATGAAACATGGACATAGCATTAAACATAAAGATAACATTAAAAATGCACATATCATTAAACATAGAGATAACATTAAACATGGACATTGCATAAAAAATGGATATAGCATTATATATGGAGACAGCATTACACATGGACATAAGATTAAACATGGACATAGCACTAAACATGGATACGGCAGTACACATAGAGATCACATTAAACATGGACATATCATTACACAGAGAGATAACATTAAACATGGACATAGCATTAAACATGGACATAGCATGAAACATGGATATAGCATGAAACATGGACATAGCATTAAACATAAAGATAACATTAAACATGGACATAGCAATAAACATTGACATAGCATTACACATGGAGATAGCTTTACAAGTAGATATTACATGGTTAATTCATGTAAACTATGTTAAACATGGACATATCATTACACATGGATATAGCATTAAACATGGACATAGCACTGCACAAAGATATAACATTAAACATGGACATAGCATTAAACATTAAACATAGACACAGCCTTACACATGGATATAGCATGGATATAGCATTCAACATAGAGATAACATTAAACACGGACAAAGCATTAAACATGCACATAGCATTAAACATAGAGATATCATTAAACATGGACATAGCGTTTAACATGGATATAGCATTAAATATGGACAAATACTTACACATATAGATAACATTAAACATGGGCATAGCATTAAATATGGATATAGCATTAAACATGGACATAGTATTACACATAGAGATAACATTAAACATGGACATAGCGTTAAACAAGGACATAGCATTAAGCATGGCTATAGCATGAAACATGGAAATAGCATGATGCCCACGTAGTCTGCATGGAACGGAGGGGGCCCTGACAGGGGTGCAGAGCAGGGCTAGGTCAGGGGGTTAAAGAAAGTTCAACGGGGAGGGGGAGGAAGTGAAGGGGGGTATATAAGGTTGGTGCGTAAGAATGTTCTGGGCTTTTTGTTGTGCCAGCCTACCCGGTGTGTTTGTCCCACCCTCCCTCCCTTTATGTTGTTCTGTTCCATGTGGTTGTGTGATCTTGTTTACTAATTTTCTGTGTTTCGTTTCAGGATTCTGTCACAGCCGGGGGGCGGTAGCTTGCCAGGTTGCCGGGGGGTGTTATGTGGTTATTGCCACTGGCGTTAAAGTGTCGGTGGGAGGTTCCTGGCTGGGCGGTTGCTGGAACCTCAGGTGGGGGAGGGACATCATGGTATGCCCTCCCATAAGGTGATGCTTACAGTTTGGCCCCGGTTGGTCCTGGCAAGCTTTCGGGTGTTTTATTGTATTTGGGTCATTGCCGTGTTAATGCACCTTCTTTATGTTTACAGGTTGCGTGGCAATGACGTTAATAAATCGGCTGTGGCCTTTATTCATCCCACATTTGGTGTCCGTGTTTTTATTGGGGGGTTAACCAGGATGACATAGCCCGAGAGTCGAGGCTACCCCCTGTCATTAAACATAGAGATAACATTAAACACGGGCATGGCATTAAACATAGAGATAACATTAAACATAGTGATCACATTAAACATGGACATAGCATTAAACATGGGCATAGGATCACACATAGAAAACACATTAAAAATGGACTTTGCACTAAACATGGACATAGCATGAAACATGGACATAGCATTACATATGGACATAAGATTTCACATGGACATAGCATTAAACAAGGATATAGCATTACACATGGAGATAACATGAAACATGGACATAGAATTAAACATAGAGATAACATTAAACATAGAGTTAACATTGAACATGGCTATAGCATTAAACATGGACATATCATTACACATAGAGATAACATTAAACATGGACATAGCATTAAACATGGACATAGCATTAAACATAGAGATAACATTAAACATGGACATAGCGTTAAACATGGATATAGCATTAAATATGGACAAATCATTACACATATAGAAAATATTAAACATGGGCATAGCATTAAACATGGATATAGCATTAAACATGGACATAGCATTAAACATGGATATAGAATTAAACATGGACATAGCATTAAACATAGAGATAACATTAAACATGGGCATGACATTAAACATAGAGATAACATTAAACATAGAGATCACATTAAACATGGACATAGCATTAAACATGGATATAGCATCAAACATGGGCATAGCATTACATATGGACATACGATTTCACATGGACATAGCATTAAACAAGGATATAGCATTACATATAGAGATAACATCAAACATGGACATAGCATTAAACATAGAGATACCATTAAACATTGACATAGCATTAAACATATAGATAACATTAAACATGGACATATCATTACACATAGAGATAACATTAAACATGATCATAGCATTAAACATAGACATAGCATTACACACGCATATAGTATTACACATGGAGATAGCATTACACATGAACATAGCATTACACATAGCGATAACATTAAACATGGACATAGCATTAAACATGGACATAGCATTAAATATAGAGAAAACATTAAACATGGGCATACCACTACACATGGCTATAGCATTAAATGGACACATCATTACGCATAGAGATAACATTACACATGGGAATAGCATTAAACATAGAGATAACATTAAACATGGACATAGCATTAAACATACAGAAAACAATAAACATGGACATAGCACTTCACACGGATATAGCATTAATCATGGACATATCATCACACATAGAGATAACATTACACATGGGAATAGCATTAAACATAGATATAGCATTAAACATCGACATAGCATTAAACATATAGATAACATTACACATGGACATAGCACTACACATGGATATAACATTAAACAAGGACATATCATTAAACATAGAGATAACATTAAACACGGACATAGCATTAACAAGGACATAGCATTAAACATGGACATAGCATTAAACATAGAGATAACATTAAACATGGACTTAGCATTAAACATAGAGATAACATTAAACATTGGAATAGCATAAAACATGAGCATAGCATTAAAGAAGGACATAGCATTAAACATACAGATAACATTAAAAATGGACATAGCATTAAACATGGACATAGAATTAAACATGGATATAGCATTAAACATGGACATATCATTAAACATAGAGATAACATTAAACATGGACATAGCATTACACATAGACATATCATTAAACATAGAGAAAACATTAAACACGGACATAGCATTAAACATAAATATATCATTACACATGGAGATAGCATTAAATATGGACATAGCAAAAAACATGACATAGCAAAAAATATGACACAACATTACACATGGAGATAACATTAAACATTGGCATAGCATTAACAAGGCCATAGCATTAAACATGGACATAGCATGAAACATGGACATAGCATTAAACCTGGACATAGCATTAAACCTGGACATACCATTACACATAGAGATAACATTAAACATTGGCATAGCATTTACAAGGCCATAGCATTAAACATGGACATAGCATTAAACATGGGCATAGAATTAAACATAGAAATAACATTAAACATGGGAATAGCATTAAACCTGATTATAGCATTAAACATGGACATAGCATTAAACATAGAGATAACATTAAACATGGACATAGCATTAAACATGGATATAGCATTACACAGAGATAACATTAAACATGGACATAGCGTTAAACATAGAGATAACATTAAACATAGAGATAACATTGAACATGGATATAGCATTAAACATGGACATATCATTACACATAGAGTTAACATTAAACATGGACATATCATTAAACATGGATATAGCATTAAGCATGGATATAGCATTACACAGTGATACCATTAAACATGGACATAGCATTAAACATGGGCATAGCATTAAACATGGATATAGCATTAAACATGGGCATAGCATTACACATAGAAAGAACAGTAAATATGGACTTTGCACTAAGCATGGACATAGCATGAAACATGGACATAGCATTACATATGGACATAAGATTTCACATGGACATAGCATTAAACAAGGATATAGCATTACACATGGAGATACCATTAAACATGGACATAGCATTAAACATGGACATAGAATTAAACATGGATATAGCATTAAACATGGACATATCATTAAACATAGAGATAACATTAAACATGGACATAGCATTACACATAGACATATCATTAAACATAGAGAAAACATTAAACACGGACATAGCATTAAACATAAATATATCATTACACATGGAGATAGCATTAAATATGGACATAGCAAAAAACATGACATAGCAAAAAATATGACACAACATTACACATGGAGATAACATTAAACATTGGCATAGCATTAACAAGGCCATAGCATTAAACATGGACATAGCATGAAACATGGACATAGCATTAAACCTGGACATAGCATTAAACCTGGACATACCATTACACATAGAGATAACATTAAACACTGGCATAGCATTTACAAGGCCATAGCATTAAACATGGACATAGCATTAAACATGGGCATAGAATTAAACATAGAAATAACATTAAACATGGGAATAGCATTAAACCTGATTATAGCATTAAACATGGACATAGCATTAAACATAGAGATAACATTAAACATGGACATAGCATTAAACATGGATATAGCATTACACAGAGATAACATTAAACATGGACATAGCGTTAAACATAGAGATAACATTAAACATAGAGATAACATTGAACATGGATATAGCATTAAACATGGACATATCATTACACATAGAGTTAACATTAAACATGGACATATCATTAAACATGGATATAGCATTAAGCATGGATATAGCATTACACAGAGATACCATTAAACATGGACATAGCATTAAACATGGGCATAGCATTAAACATGGATATAGCATTACAAGTAGATATAACATTAAACATGGGCATATCATTACACTTGGATATAGCATTAAACATGGACATATCATTGCACAAAGAGATGACATTAAACATGGAAATAGCATTAAACATTAAACATAGACACAGCCTTACACATTGATATAGCATTAAACATGGATATAGCATTGCATACAGAGATAAAATTAAACATGGGCATAGCACTACACATGGAGATAGCATTAAACATGGAGATAGCATTAAACATGGAGATAGCATTACACATAGAGATAACATGAAACATGGGCATTATATTAAACATGGACATAGCATTAAACATGGACATAGCATAAAACATGAACATAGCATTAAACATGGACATATCATTAAACATTGACATAGCATTAAACATTGACATAGCATTAAAAACGGATAAAGCATTACACACGGAGATAGCATTAAATATGGACATTTCATCAAACATGGAGATAGCATTAAATATGGATATAGCATTAAGCATGGATATAGCATTAAACATTGACATAGCATTACACAGAGATAACATTAAACATGGACATAGCATTAAACATGGACATATCATTAAACATGGACATAGCATTAAGCATGGATATAGCATTACACATAGAGATAACATTAAATATGGGCATGACATTAAACACAGCGATAACATTAAACATAGAGATCACATTAAACATGGACATGGCATTAAACATGGGCATACCATTAAACATGGGCATAGCATTACACATAGAAAAAACATTAAAAATGGACTTTGCACTAAACATTGACATAGCATTAAACATGGACATAGCATTACATAACGACATACGATTTCACATGGACATAGCATTAAACAAGGATATAGCATTACACATAGAGACAACATTAAACATGGACATAGCATTAAACATAGAGATAACATTAAGCATGGAGATAGGACTACACATACAGATAATATTAAACATGGACATAGCATTAAACATAGAGATAACATTAAACATGGAGATAGGACTACACATAGAGATAATATTAAACATGGACATAGCATTAAACATAGACATAGCATTACACATGCATATAGTATTACACATGGAGATCGCAATACACATGAACATAGCATTACACAAAGCGATAACATTAAACATGGCTATAGCATTACACATGGACATATCATTACAAATAGAGAAAACATTAAACATGGGCATAGCATTAACATGGATATAGCATTAAACATGGACATAACATTAAACATAGCGATAACATTAAACAAGGACATAGCATTAAACCTGGACATACATAAAATTACACACGGAGGGAGCATTAAATATGGAGCTAGCATGGATATAGCATTAAACATAGAGATAATATTAAACATATACATAGCATTAAACATAGAGATAACATTAAACATGGGCATAGTATAAAACATGGACATAGCATAAAACATGGACATAGCATGAGAAAAGGACATAGCATTAAACATAGAGATAAAATTAAACATGGGCATAGCATTAAACATGGATATAGCATTAAATATGGACATAAGATTGCACATAGAGATAACATTAAACATGGACATAGCATTAAACATTACAGAATAAACATAGACACAGCCTTACACATAGATATAACATTAAAGATGGACATAGCATTCCACATAGAGATAACATTAAACATGGGCATAGCATAAAACATGGATATAGCATTAAACATGGACATATCATTAAACATAGATATAACATTTAAACATAGAGGTAACATTAAACATGGACATAGCATTAAACATGGACATAGCATTAAACATGGATATAGCTTTAAACACGGAGATATAATTACACATGGAGATAACATTAAACATAGAGATAACATGGGTTGGTCGGGGGGGATGACGTGACGACGCTACGCTGCGTACGTGCGTTTAGGGAGGAGCCGCGAGGTCCAGATGCAGAGATCTCTATAGCCGGCTGATCCGCCTGGAGCCTACAGCTGACACGACGCCGCCAAAAACGCCGTCAGAGACGCCGCCAAGGACGCCGCTAAAGACGCCATTATAGCAGCTGCTGCTGCTATACCGCACTACCGCGCTGCATTGAGGTTACCGGCAGCCGCGGTAATCATCGAAGCGGTCTGCCGGTACAGTAACCGGTGCTGGTGTGTAGTCGCGGTAGGTGCGGTTGCGGTTGGTGTGGCTGTCCCGCCGCAAACCGGGAAGCGGGGTTGCCGCGGGGATACGGCTGGCCGTGGATGGGCACAGAAGCTGTAACGGCTGTTTTTTTATGGTGGATGTCGCTGCAGACGCTGGTGCTGCTCCCATAGACGCTGGAGAATGTACTGCGGTTGCCATCAGGAGAAGGAGTCGCTTCTTTCCTGCTCCAGTGGAGTTGCTGTGCTGTGCTGACATCCCTCATAGGGGAAGAAGGGGAAATCTACAGAAATCTACAGATAAAGAGATGCACTCATAGAGAGATGTGTGAAGATTCTATATGAGATGACTCGATTGAAGAAGCTGATTTAACAGAGTGAAACTATTGAAAGTTTGACTGGCTTTAAAGTACCCATATCTTTCATAGAAGTTGAAGAAGCAAACCGTACTGATCCTATATATAGATTTTCATTGATTTTTTGAATAATAATCAGTTATATATTTGGTTTTCAATAAGGACTTTATGGACATACTACAATACCATTGTTTAATAGTTGTTTAATAGTTGGCGAACTGTGTAAAATGGCTACCAGGAAAATGGCTGAACAAAAACTTCTCTCTAAAAGAGATAAAGATAGGAAGGATAGACAAGATAGACAAGGAAAAAGGATGTCTAATTTCTTTTCGCCACAATCTGACAAAAGCTCAAGAGAACAGTCTCAGATTAATACTCCGGAAAAAGAAATTGAGCATAAAGATTTACAAGAATATGCTGTGTCTTTACCAATTCATCTGGATATGGAGGATCAGGTGGTTACAACGCAATATATTAAATCGTGTTTTGAACAACAGCTAATTCAAATTAAAAAGGAAATCCAAGATAATACATTAGATCTGAAAAAAGATATTGGGGATATTACACGAAGAGTTAAGAACATGGAAGAAAAGACGATGAACTTAGACTCTATATTACTTACACAAAAGGACTTAATTCTTAAACAGCAGTCCAAATTAAGAGATATGGAGCTGAAGATAGCAGAAATGGACGATAGAAACAGACGCAACAACTTAAGACTCCGGAACATACCTGAAGATATTACTCAAATAGCTTTGGAGGACTATATAATAAAATTCTTTAAAGAATTAGGGGTTCAAGTAGATGAGGGGGGCAAGGGGCTGGTTAATTATTATAGGTTGGCTAAACCACCATCTGCCCCACCTAATGCTAATAGAGATGTTATGATCAATTGTAATTCATCTAAATTGAGAGATAATATCATTAAAGCTATTAGAACCTCTAAGCTTAATGAGGGTCCATATCAAGATATTAAAATATTCCAGGACTTATCATTTCAAACTAGGAAAGACAGGAAGGCCTTTTCTGAGGCTACTTCAATGATGAGAAAACATAATATAAGCTATAAATGGGGGTTCCCAGTTAAAGTTATTGCATCACTAGATGGTAAAAGGGAAATCTTAGATTCTCCGGAAGCAGCTAAGGAATGGTTAGAAAAGCGGGCATTCCTTTGAGATGGCTTCCTTCAAGATAGGCGGAAATAAAGAGTGGTTTTTTTTGTTTTTTTTTTTTGTTTTTTTTTTTTGTGGAAGGTTAAGATAAGGAATTTGAAAACAATGTAGTAAATTGGAATGCCTTATAGACACGTCATATCGTAAGGAGAAACATATCAGGTTAATTTAAAATAGAAACACAATAATACACAAATCATATAGGCACATACATATGGGATTGCACAGGTTAATAAAAGGAGGAAAGAGGGGAAAAAGGAAAAAGGGAAAAAGAGAAAAAAAAAAAAAAAAGAGAAAATAAGGCGGTAAATTGGAATGCCTTATAGACACGTAATATGGTAAGGAGAAACATATTAGGTTAATTTAAAATAGAAACACAATAATACACAAACCATATAGGCACATACACTTACTTAAGGAAAAGAGGAAAGAGAGAGGAAGAAAGAAAAGGAAAATAAATTTTGGTGGGTTCTAAAGGAAAAAGAAATTGAAAATAAGGTAGTAAATAGGAATGCCTTATAGACACGTCATAAGTAGAAATTAATATAGAGCACATAAACTAACTGGAAAGTTAGAATAAGCACATAAACTAACTGGAAAGTAGATAAGATAATAAGTTCTTTTCTTTTTTTTTTTTTTTTTTTTTTTTTTTCCTTATTTGAGTATAAAATGAATAATGAACATATAATTTATCTCGGTAATTAAATTTCTAGAATTTCACGGTAATTAAAGAATAAGAAGGAAATGGGATTGTTTTACAATAGGAGATTAAGGGACACTCTTCTATAGGAATAGCTTGATAGTGTGATATACAAGGTATAGAATGGATTTCACTATGTATACATTTAAACACGTATGATTTAGAGAGATATTGACGTGTGTGCAATATGCTTATAGAGATTATATGGTATATGGTTTGTTTTTTTTTTTTTGTTTTTTTTTTTTTTTTTTTCTCGGCTAACGGCCTCGCGACTCTACTTAATATCATATTCGGACTTTGAGTATGGTATGTGTTAACCGTGGTTGGGGGATGTACCCACGGCATATAGAAGGGATTGATCTTCTATTTTTAACTGTATGTATTGTATATGTTTTTAATGTATATTATGTCTTTTATGTATTATTTGAGATGCACAAGGAAGGAAAATTTAAGAACCAGAGAAATAAGGAATATGGTTAAAATCATCTCTATTAATACCCAGGGCCTGAACTCTCCTAATAAGCGTTCATTATTATTTGATTATGTTAAAAAAGAAAGAGCTCAGATTATTTTCCTACAAGAGACCCATTGGAAAAGATCAGACTGCAAGAGATTTATCCCTAAGAAGTTTAGCCATGTTTTTTTCTCCTCGCTGGAGACAAATAGGAAAAGAGGTGTGGCAATCCTTATTAGTGAAGATCTAGATATAAAAATAATCTATCATGAGGCAGATGAAGAGGCTAGAGTATTAATACTGATAGCGGAGATTCAAGGAGAAATATATACTTTGGTAAATGTTTATGCACCTAATGGCTCATCTAATTCCTTCTTTAATAATCTTTTTTGGAAAATAGATAAAATAAAACAGGGTAAATTACTCCTAGCTGGGGATTTTAATCGTATAATAGACCCGATACTGGATAAAAAATCTGCTAGAGGTAAGATTTTGGATAGAAACATAAAATCACAGGCGATCCAATTTAAGAAAATCCTTAGAGGTTACGGGCTCTCGGATCTTTGGCGGTTATATCACCCTGGGGAGATGGATTTCACTTGTTTTTCAAAGACTTTTTTTTCCTATTCTAGAATTGATTTGTTCTTAGGAGATAATGAGATGATTAGGAAAGTAAAAAAGGTACTCATACAAGAAATAACTTGGTCAGACCATAATGTGATAGTACTCGATATATTACCCCAAACATGTAAAAAGAGAGTAAATTGGCGCCTAAACGAAAACATACTGCTTAAAAAAGAGAATAGAGAGCATATAGCTGAAATGACAGAGAAATACTTTTTAGAAAACGAAAGGGATGAAGTTACTTTTCCTATTATTTGGTGCGCCTATAAGTGTGTAATTAGAGGCCATTTAATTAAATTAGGTACTATATTAAAGAAAACTAAAGGGGAATCGTTAGCAGACCTCTATCTGAAGTATTATAGACTCTCACAAGAAAATAAGCTTTTACCATCCGAATCTAAAACTAAACAACTGAGTAAGATTCAGAATAATATAAATGAACTTCTTATTGAAGAAAAGAACAAAAACTTATATTATTTAAGAACGAAATGGTATTATAAAAGTAATAGAGCTGATACGTTGCTGACAAACAAATTAAAAGGTAAAAAACAATCTAAAAGAATAAATAGGATAAGACAAAATGGGGAGCTATGTCTCACCCCCGAGAAGATAGGGGCTGCCTTTAATAATTACTACAAATCTTTATATAATTTAACAAGCATAGAACTAGATCAACCTCAGGATTATTTTCTCAATAAAAGATTTCCTAAAATCTCAGAAAAACAACTAAAAATTATTAATAGATCTATTGATATAGTAGAGGTTAAAAAGGTGATATCGGATTTACAATCTAATAAGGCGCCCGGACCAGATGGGTTCAGCAACAAATTTTATAAAATCTATAAGGATCTTCTGGCAGATAAACTCGCTAAAACTTTTAATGAAGCAATTAATAAGGGGAGTTTTCCTTCGGATATGTTGAGGACTAATATAATTCCAATTCTTAAACCTAATAAAGATCCGGAGATCCTATCCAACTATAGGCCAATTTCGTTACTAAACGGGGATATTAAAATATATGCGGCCATAATAGCAAGAAGGCTAAAAGCAGTAATAGGAGACCTAATTGAGAGAGATCAAACAGGCTTTATCCCAGGTAGATCATCTAAATATAATATTAGGAGAGTTATTGATGTTATAGATATTTCTCAGCGGTTGAATACCCCCCTTCTGACCCTGTCATTAGACGCCGAGAAGGCTTTTGACAGGGTCAGATGGGATTTCTTAGGGCATACACTGCAGGCATTTGGAATTACAGGCAATATATATCGAGCAATTATGGCCCTATATACTTGCCCTTTAGCTAGGACAATTGGCCCAGGAATAGATGCGGAATGGTTCGAAATTAAGAATGGCACGAGACAGGGATGTCCTCTTTCCCCATTGCTTTATATATTGACGATTGAGCCTCTCGCGTATGACATCAGAGAAAATCAGGATATACATGGCTTCAGAATAAAAACACTGGAAACTAAAATTAGCCTCTATGCTGATGACATCTTGGTGATTTTAGAAGAACCTAGAAAATCATTACCGGAATTAATGAGAGTAATCGACGCTTATTCAAAATATTCAGATTATAAATTGAATGTTAATAAAACCACTCTGCTTGCGTGTAATATGAACCAGAAGGATATAAGTGTTTTGAAGGCTAATTTTGATTTCATTTGGGCTGAGGATAGTATGGAATATCTGGGTATCAAGATTACGAAAGACCCGAAAAAAGTAATGGAGAAAAACTTTTTGCCCCTTTTGAAAGCTACAAATAAATTATTAAACGATTGGAAAAAAAAGAAATCTCTTGGACTGGTAGGATTAACACTATAAGATCATATATACTGCCTAAATGGACCTATCTGTTTCAAATGCTACCGCTAAAGGTCCCTAAAGCTTGGTTTGATACAGATGGCGTTTAATAAGTTTATATGGCAGGGTAAAATGCCTAGATTGGCTCTGACATTGTTATCGAGGAAGGTAAACAATGGGGGCCTTGGATTACCAAACATTATAGACTATCATGAGGCCTGTATGGCTGCACATCTGATGCTAACTCAGATTAATGAAGCGAAAATGGAAGTATGGTTTCAAATCGAGGCAATAGCAACAGGTTTGGAAGGCTTATCTGTTCTCCCGTGGATGACAATAGCCCTAGATAGAGTTGGCCAGGGGAAATTGGGATCTTTGGTTGTGAAAGATATTTTAGATTCATGGAAAAACACTATGAAGAAATTAGCCCTGTCAAATTGTGTGGTAGATTTCCTCCCATTGGAAGTACTTGAGATCAGTATAGAGGATATCCGATTACAAACATGGAAACGGGTAGGAATTTTGACTATTCAGGATATTTGCTCTGATAAGGGAATTAAATCCTTTTTTCAGATTCAGGAGGAATTTTTACTTCCTTCTAAGGAAGTATTTTCCTATCTTAGAATTAAAGGATTCCTTTTGAAATATGATATATTAAATACGGGAGAAAAATGGTCTCTCCTTAAATCTCTGCATAATATGACACAGACTAAGGGAATGATTACTAAATGCCTAACTCTCATTAAATTGAGATGTAAACATATGCCTGTAAAAGCAATTAAGACGTGGGAGAGGGAATTGAATCGATCTATCCCTTGGGATATTTGGATATCTACAATACAAGCAGTTAATAATGAGATCCATTGCTTAAATTTGAGAGAGAATTTTTTCAAGATGTGTTATAGATGGTACCTTGTTCCCACAAGGTTGGTAAAAATGTATGCACACAGTGAGGTAAACTGTTGGAGATGTGGAAACGAAATTGGAAGTTTCTTACATATCTGGTGGACCTGCCAATACTTATCTAACCTTTGGAGAAAGGTATCCCAACAGATAAAGCAAATTACAAATGTCTCCTTACCTTATACACCAGATTGTTTCTTATTACACCTAGATTGGCCAAAAATGCCTAACTTTCATAGAAGCTTGATAACCCATATTTTTGCTTCTACTAAGCTATTGATAGCAAAGAATTGGAAAAGTAAAAAACTGCCTAATTGGGAGGAGATAAAATCTAGTACAATCTACCATTGTAAAATGGAATTGGGCATCATTAAATTAAACGGATTTAACGTAATCAAAATTAGGAAATGGGAAAAATTTTTAAATCTATTGGAAATTGGAGTCTAATTGGCTCTGGGTTCCCCTTCCTTTGATGCATCTCAAAATGTGTTTTTTTTTTTTTTTTTTTTTTTTATCGTTTAATGTTGTTCGGCGAATATTTATAATACTCTAGAGAGATGTGTTACATTTCCGGACCGGTATATATGTCTTTTCTTCTTGTATTTTTGTGTATGTCTTAGTAATGCTTATGTATAGCTATGGTATATAGGCATTTCCTTGTGACGTTATAAAAGAATAAAAATATATATTAAAAAAAAAACAAAAAAAACATAGAGATAACATTAAACATGGACATAGCATTACACATGGATATAGCATTACACATGGAGATAACATTAAACATGGACATCGCATTACACATAGAGATAACATTAAACATGGGCATTATATTAAACATGGACATAGCATTAAACATGGACATAGCATAAAACATGAACATAGCATTAAACATGGACATAGCATTAAACATGGACATAGCATTAAACACAGAGATAGCATTAACGTGGATATAGCATGAAACATGCACATAGCATTAGAAATGGATATAGCATTAAACATGGACTTAGCAATAAACATGGACATAGCATTAAATATGGATATAGCATTACACACGGATATAGCATTAAACATGACATAGCATTACACATGGATATAGCATTAAACATGCCATAGCATTACACATGGAGATAGCATTAAACATGGACATAGCATTAGACATTGACATAGCCTTTCACATGGAGATAGCATTAAACATGGAGATATCATTAACATGGATATAGCATTAAACCTGGACATATCATTACACATAGAGATAACATTAAACATTGACATAGCATTAACAAGGTCATAGCATTAAACATGGACATAGCATTAAACATGGACATAGCATTACATATATAAATCAGATTAAACATGGACATAGCACTACACATGGATATAGCATTAATCATGGACACATCATTACACATAGAGATAACATTCAACATGACATAGCATTACACGTGGATATAGCATTAAACATCGGCATAGCATTAAACATAGAGATAACAGTGAACATGGACATAGTATTAAACATACAGATAACATTAAACATGGACATAGCACTACACATAGATATAACATTAAATATGGACATATCACTAAACATAGAGATAACAATAAACACGGACATAGCATTACACATGGAGATAGCTTTAAACATGGAGATAGCAAAAAACATGACATAGCATTACACATGGAGATAGCATTAAAAATGGAGATATCATTAAAAATGGAGATATCATTAACATGGATATAGCATTAAACATGGACATAGCATTAAACATTGATATAGTATGAAACATGGATATAGCATTAAACTTGGACATATCATTACACATAGAGATAACATTAAACATTGACATAGCATTAACAAGGACATAGCATTAAACATGGACATAGCATTAAACATAGAGATAACATTAAACAAGGACATAGCATTAAACATAGACATAGTATTACATATATAGATAAGATTAAACATGGATATCGCATTAAACATGGACATAGCATTACACATAGAGATAACATTAAACATTGGCATAGCATAAAACATGGACATAGCATTCAACAAGGTCATAGCATTAAACAAGGACATAGAATTAAACATACAGATAACATTAAACATGGACAATGCATTAAACATGGACATAGAATTAAACATACAGATAACATTAAACATGGGAATAGCATTAAACATGGACATAGCAATAAACATGAACATTGCATTAAACATGACATAGCATTACACATGGAGATAGCATTAAACATGGAGCGAGCTTACCATGGATATAGCATGAAACATGCACATACCATTAAACATGGATATAGCATTAAACATGGACATAGCATTAAACCTGGAGATATCATTACATATAGAGATAACATTAAACATGGGCATAGCATAAACAAGGACATAGAATTAAACATATTGATAACATTAAACATGGACATAGCATTAAACATGGACATAACATTACATATATAGATAAGATTAAACATGAATATAGCATTACACATAGAGATAACATAAAACATGGACATAGCATTGCACATACAGATAATATGAAACATGGGCATAGCATTAACCATGGATATAGCATTAAACATTGGATAAAGCATTAAACATAGAGATAACATTAAACATGGACATAGCATTAAACATGGACTTAGCATTACACATAGAGATAACATTAAACATAGACATAGCATTACACATGCATATAGTATTAAACATGGAGATAGCATTACACATGAACATAGCATTACACATGGAGATAACATTAAATATGGACATAGCATTACACATAGAGATAACATTAAACATGGACATGGCACTACACATGTATATAGCACTAATCATGGACAAAGCATTAAACATAGAGATAACATTAAACATGGACATTGCATAAAACATGGATATAGCATGAAACATGGACATAGCATTAAACATAAAGATAACATTAAAAATGCACATATCATTAAACATAGAGATAACATTAAACATGGACATTGCATAAAAAATGGATATAGCATTAAATATGGAGACAGCATTACACATGGACATAACATTAAACATGGACATAGCACTAAACATGGATACGGCAGTACACATAGAGATCACATTAAACATGGACATATCATTACACAGAGAGATAACATTAAACATGGACATAGCATTAAACATGGATATAGCATGAAACATGGACATAGCATTAAACATAAAGATAACATTAAAAATGCACATATCATTAAACATAGAGATAACATTAAACATGGACATAGCAATAAACATTGACATAGCATTACACATGGAGATAGCTTTACAAGTAGATATTACATGGTTAATTCATGTAAACTATGTTAAACATGGACATATCATTACACATGGATTTAGCATTACACATGGACATAGCACTGCACACAGATATAACATTAAACATGGACACAGCCTTACACATGGATATAGCATGGATATAGCATTCAACATAGAGATAACATTAAACACGGACAAAGCATTAAACATGCACATAGCATTAAACATAGAGATATCATTAAACATGGACATAGCGTTAAACATGGATATAGCATTAAATATGGACAAATACTTACACATATAGATAACATTAAACATGGGCATAGCATTAAATATGGATATAGCACTAAACATGGACATAGTATTACACATAGAGATAACATTAAACATGGACATAGCGTTAAACATAGACATAGCATTATGCATGGCTATAGCATGAAACATGGAAATAGCATTAAACATAGAGATAACATTAAACACGGGCATGGCATTAAACATATAGATAACATTACACATGGACATAGCACTACACATGGATATAACATTAAACAAGGACATATCATTAAACATAGAGATAACATTAAACACGGACATAGCATTAAACATAGATATAGCATTACTCATGGAGATAGCATTAAACATGGACATAGCAAAAAACATGACATAGCATTAGACATGGAGATAGCAATAAAAATGGAGATAGCATTAAACATGGACATATCATTACACATAGAGATACCATTAACCACTGACATAGCATTAAACATGGACATAGCATTAAACATAGAGATAACATTAAACATGGACTTAGCATTAAAAATAGAGATAACATTAAACATTGGAATAGCATAAAAAATGAGCATAGCATTAAAGAAGGACATAGCATTAAACATACAGATAACATTAAAAATGGACATAGCATTAAACATAGACATAGAATTAAACATGGATATAGCATTAAACATGGACATATCATTAAACATAGAGATAACATTAAACATGGACATAGCATTAAACATAGATATAGCATTAAACATGGAGATAGCATTAAAAATGGACATAGCAAAAAAACATGACATAGCGTTAGACATGGAGATAGCAATAAAAATAGAGATAGCATTAAACATGGATATAGCATTAAAAATGGACATATCATTAAACAGAGATAACATTAAACATGGACATAGCATTACACATAGACATATCATTAAACATAGAGAAAACATTAAACACGGACATAGCATTAAACATAGATATATCATTACACATGGAGATAGCAAGAAACATGAACATAGCAAAAAACATGACATAGCAAAAAATATGACATAACATTACACATGGAGATAACATTAAACATTGGCATAGCATTAACAAGGCCATAGCATTAAACATGGACATAGCATTAAACATGGACATAGCATGAAACATGGACATAGCATTAAACCTGGACATACCATTACACATAAAGATAACATTAAACATTGGCATAGCATTTACAAGGCCATAGCATTAAACATGGACATAGCATTAAACATGAACATAGCATTACATATATACATAAGATTAAACATGGGCATAGCATTAAACATGGACATAGCACTACACATGGATATATCATTGATCATGGACACATCTTTACACATAGAGATAACATTAAACATGGGAATAGCATTAAACATGGATATAGCATTAAACATGGACATAACATTAAACATAGAGATAACATTAAACATGGACATAGCATTAAGCATGGATATATCATTAAACATGGACATAGCATTAAGCATGGACATAGCATTAAGCATGGACATAGCATTAAACATAGTGATTACGTTAAACATGGACATAGCATTAAACATGGGCATAGCATTAAACATGGGCATAGAATTAAACATAGAAATAACATTAAACATGGGAATAGCATTAAACCTGATTATAGCATTAAACATGGACATAGCATTAAACATAGAGATAACATTAAACATGGACATAGCATTAAACATGGATATAGCATTACACAGAGATAACATTAAACATGGACATAGCGTTAAACATAGAGATAACATTAAACATAGAGATAACATTGAACATGGATATAGCATTAAACATGGGCATATCATTACACATAGAGTTAACATTAAACATGGACATAGCATTAAACATGGATATAGCATTAAGCATGGATATAGCATTACACAGAGATACCATTAAACATGGACATAGCATTAAACATGGGCATAGCATTAAACATGGATATAGCATTAAACATGGGCATAGCATTACACATAGAAAGAACATTAAATATGGACATAGCATGAAACATGGACATAGCATTACATATGGACATAAGATTTCACATGGATATAGCATTAAACAAGGATATAGCATTACACATGGAGATACCATTAAACATGGACATAGCATTAAACATGGACATAGCGTTAAACATAGAGATAACATTAAACATGGACATAGCATTAAACATGGACATTGCATTACACACGGATATAGCATTAAACATGGACATAGCATTACACATGGATATAGCATTACAAATGGATATAGCATTAAACATTGACATAGCCTTCCACATGCACAGAGCATTAAACACAGAGATAGCATTAACGTGGATATAGCATGAAACATGAACATAGCAATAAACATGGACATAGCATTAAATATGACATAGCATTACACATGGAGATAGCATTAAACATGGAGATAGCATTAACATGGATATAGTATGAAACTTGCACATAGCATTAAACATGGACATAGCATTAAACATATTGATAACATTAAACATGGACATAGCATTAAACATGGACATAGCATTAAACATGGACATAACATTACATATATAGATAACATTAAACATGATTATAGCATTAAACATGGACATAGCATTACACATAGAGATAACATTAAACATTGGCATAGCATAAAACATGGGCATAGCATTAAACAAGAACATAGCATTAAAGATACAGATAACATTAAACATGGACATAGCATTAAACATGGACATAGAATTAAACAGAGAGATAACATTAAACATGGGAATAGCATTAAACATGGATATAGCATTAAATATCGACATAGCATTAAACATAGAGATAACAATAAACATGGACATAGCATTAAATATGGATATAGCATTACACACAGATATAGCATTAAACATGACATAGCATTACACATGGATATAGCATTAACCATGACATAGCATTACACATGGAGATAGCATTAAACATGGACATAGCATTAGACATTGACATAGCCTTTCACATGGAGATAGCATTAAAAATGGAGATATCATTAACATGGATATAGCATTAAACATGGACATGGCATTAAACCTGGACATATCATTACACATAGAGATAACATTAAACATTGACATAGCATTAACAAGGTCATAGCGTTAAACATGGACATATCATTAAACATGGACATAGCATTACATATATAAATAAGATTAAACATGGACATAGCACTACACATGGATATAGCATTAATCATGGACACATCATTACACATAGAGATAACATTCAACATGACATAGCATTACACGTGGATATAGCATTAAACATCGGCATAGCATTAAACATAGAGATAACAGTGAACATGGACATAGTATTAAACATACAGATAACATTAAACATGGACATAGCACTACACAGAGATATAACATTAAATATGGACATATCACTAAACATAGAGATAACAATAAACACGGACATAGCATTACACATGGAGATAGCTTTAAACATGGAGATAGCAAAAAACATGACATAGCATTACACATGGAGATAGCATTAAAAATGGAGATATCATTAAAAATGGAGATATCATTAACATGGATATAGCATTAAACATGGACATAGCATTAAACATTGATATAGTATGAAACATGGATATAGCATTAAACTTGGACGTATCATTACACATAGAGATAACATTAAACATTGACATAGCATTAACAAGGACATAGCATTAAACATGGACATAGCATTAAACATAGAGATAACATTAAACAAGGACATAGCATTAAACATAGACATAGTATTACATATATAGATAAGTTTAAACATGGATATCACATTAAACATGGACATAGCATTACACATAGAGATAACATTAAACATTGGCATAGCATAAAACATGGACATAGCATTCAACAAGGTCATAGCATTAAACAAGGACATAGCATTAAACATACAGATAACATTAAACATGGACAATGCATTAAACATGGACATAGAATTAAACATACAGATAACATTAAACATGGGAATAGCATTAAACATGGACATAGCAATAAACATGAACATTGCATTAAACATGACATAGCATTACACATGGAGATAGCATTAAACATGGAGAGAGCTTACCATGGATATAGCATGAAACATGCACATACCATTAAACATGGATATAGCATTAAACATGGACATAGCATTAAACCTGGAGATATCATTACACATAGAGATAACATTAAACATGGGCATAGCATAAACAAGGACATAGAATTAAACATATTGATAACATTAAACATGGACATAGCATTAAACATGGACATAACATTACATATATAGATAAGATTAAACATGAATATAGCATTACACATAGAGATAACATTAAACATGGACATAGCATTGCACATACAGATAATATTAAACATGGGCATAGCATTAACCATGGATATAGCATTAAACATTGGACAAAGCATTAAACATAGAGATAACATTAAACATGGACATAGCATTAAACATGGACTTAGCATTACACATAGAGATAACATTAAACATAGACATAGCATTACACATGCATATAGTATTAAACATGGAGATAGCATTACACATGAACATAGCATTACACATAGAGATAACATTAAACATGGACATAGCATTACACATAGAGATAACATTAAACATGGACATGGCACTACACATGTATATAGCACTAATCATGGGCAAAGCATTAAACATAGAGATAACATTAAACATGGACATTGCATAAAACATGGATATAGCATTACATATGGAGACAGCATTACACATGGACATAAGATTACACATGGACATAGCACTAAACATGGATACGGCAGTACACATAGAGATCACATTAAACATGGACATATCATTACACAGAAAGATAACATTAAACATGGACATAGCATTAAACATGGATATAGCATGAAACATGGACATAGCATTAAACATAAAGATAACATTAAAAATGCACATATCATAAAACATAGAGATAACATTAAACATGGACATTGCATAAAACATGGATATAGCATTACATATGGAGACAGCATTACACATGGACATAAGATTAAACATGGACATAGCACTAAACATGGATACGGCAGTACACATAGAGATCACATTAAACATGGACATATCATTACACAGAGAGATAACATTAAACATGGACATAGCATTAAACATGGACATAGCATGAAACATGGATATAGCATGAAACATGGACATAGCATTAAACATAAAGATAACATTAAAAATGCACATATCATTAAACATAGAGATAACATTAAACATGGACATAGCAATAAACATTGACATAGCATTACACATGGAGATAGCTTTACAAGTAGATATTACATGGTTAATTCATGTAAACTATGTTAAACATGGACATATCATTACACATGGATATAGCATTAAACATGGACATAGCACTGCACAAAGATATAACATTAAACATGGACATAGCATTAAACAGTAAACATAGACACAGCCTTACACATGGATATAGCATGGATATAGCATTCAACATAGAGATAACATTAAACACGGACAAAGCATTAAACATTCACATAGCATTAAACATAGATATCATTAAACATGGACATAGCATTAAACATGGATATAGCATTAAATATGGACAAATACTTACACATATAGATAACATTAAACATGGGCATAGCATTAAATATGGATATAGCATTAAACATGGACATAGTATTACACATAGAGATAACATTAAACATGGACATAGCGTTAAACATGGACATAGCATTAAGCATGGCTATAGCATGAAACATGGAAATAGCATTATGCCCACGTAGTCTGCATGCAACGGAGGGGGCCCTGACAGGGGTGCAGAGCAGGGCTAGGTCAGGGGGTTAAAGAAAGTTCAACGGGGAGGGGGAGGAAGTGAAGGGGGGTATATAAGGTTGGTGCGTAAGAATGTTCTGGGCTTTTTGTTGTGCCAGCCTACCCGGTGTGTTTGTCCCACCCTCCCTCCCTTTATGTTGTTCTGTTCCATGTGGTTGTGTGATCTTGTTTACTAATTTTCTGTGTTTCGTTTCAGGATTCTGTCACAGCCGGGGGGCGGTAGCTTGCCAGGTTGCCGGGGGGTGTTATGTGGTTATTGCCACTGGCGTTAAAGTGTCGGTGGGAGGTTCCTGGCTGGGCGGTTGCTGGAACCTCAGGTGGGGGAGGGGCATCATGGTATGCCCTCCCATAAGGTGATGCTTACAGTTTGGCCCCGGTTGGTCCTGGCAAGCTTTCGGGTGTTTTATTGTATTTGGGTCATTGCCGTGTTAATGCACCTTCTTTATGTTTACAGGTTGCGTGGCAATGACGTTAATAAATCGGCTGTGGCCTTTATTCATCCCACATTTGGTGTCCGTGTTTTTATTGGGGGGTTAACCAGGATGACATAGCCCGAGAGTCGAGGCTACCCCCTGTCATTAAACATAGAGATAACATTAAACACGGGCATGGCATTAAACATAGAGATAACATTAAACATAGTGATCACATTAAACATGGACATAGCATTAAACATGGGCATAGGATCACACATAGAAAACACATTAAAAATGGACTTTGCACTAAACATGGACATAGCATGAAACATGGACATAGCATTACATATGGACATAATATTTCACATGGACATAGCATTAAACAAGGATATAGCATTACACATGGAGATAACATTAACCATGGACATAGAATTAAACATAGAGATAACATTAAACATGGAAATAGCTTTAAACATGGACATAGCATTAAACATAGAGATAACATTAAACATAGAGATAACATTGAACATGGCTATAGCATTAAACATGGACATATCATTACACATAGAGATAACATTAAACATGGACATAGCATTAAACATGGACATAGCATTAAACATAGAGATAACATTAAACATGGACATAGCGTTAAACATGGATATAGCATTAAATATGGACAAATCATTACACATATAGAAAATATTAAACATGGGCATAGCATTAAACATGGATATAGCATTAAACATGGACATAGTATTACACATGGACATAGCATTAAGCATGGATATAGAATTAAACATGGACATAGCATTAAACATAGAGATAACATTAAACATGGGCATGACATTAAACATAGAGATAACATTAAACATAGAGATCACATTAAACATGGACATAGCATTAAACATGGATATAGCATCAAACATGGGCATAGCATTACATATGGACATACGATTTCACATGGACATAGCATTAAACAAGAATATAGCATTACATATAGAGATAACATCAAACATGGACATAGCATTAAACATAGAGATACCATTAAACATTGACATAGCATTAAACATATAGATAACATTAAACATGGACATATCATTACACATAGAGATAACATTAAACATGATCATAGCATTAAACATAGACATAGCATTACACACGCATATAGTATTACACATGGAGACAGCATTACACATGAACATAGCAATACACATAGCGATAACATTAAACATGGACATAGCATTAAACATGGACATAGCATTAAACATAGAGAAAATATTAAACATGGGCATACCACTACACATGGCTATAGCATTAAATGGACACATCATTACACATAGAGATAACATTACACATGGGAATAGCATTAAACATAGAGATAACATTACACATAGAGATAACATTAAACATGGACATAGCATTAAACATACAGAAAACAATAAACATGGACATAGCACTTCACACGGATATAGCATTAATCATGGACATATCATTACACATAGAGATAACATTACACATGGGAATAGCATTAAACATAGATATAGCATTAAACATCAACATAGCATTAAACATATAGATAACATTACACATGGACATAGCACTACACATGGATATAACATTAAACAAGGACATATCATTAAACATAGAGATAACATTAAACACGGACATAGCATAAAACATAGATATAGCATTACTCATGGAGATAGCATTAAACATGGACATAGCAAAAAAACATGACATAGCATTAGACATGGAGATAGCAATAAAAATGGAGATAGCATTAAACATGGACATAACATTAAACCTGGACATATCATTACACATAGAGATACCATTAACCAATGACATAGCATTAACATGGACATAGCATTAAACATGGACATAGCATTAAACATAGAGATAACATTAAACATGGACATAGCATTAAACATGGACATAGCATTACACACGGATATAGCATTAAACATGGACATAGCATTACACATGGATATAGCATTAAACATTGACATAGCCTTCCACATGCACAGAGCATTAAACATAGACATAGCAATAAACATGGACATAGCAATAAACATGGACATAGCATTACAAATGGACATAACATTAAACATGGACATAGCATTAAACATGGAGATAGCATTAAACATGGAGATAGCATTAACATGGATATAGCATGAAACATGCACATATCATTAAACATGGATATAGCATTAAACATGGACATAGTAATAAACATGGACATAGCATTAAACATGACATAGCATTACACATGGAGATAGCATTAAACATGGAGATAGCATTAACATGGATATAGCATGAAATATGCACATAGAGCATGAAATATACACATAGAGATAACTTTGAACATGGACATAGCATTACGCATGCATTTAGCATTAAACATGGACATAGCATTAAACATGGACATAACACTACTCATGGATATAGCATTAAAGATGGATATAGCATTGCACATAGAGATAACATTAAACATGGGCATAGCATGAAACATTAAACATGGACAAAGCATTACACATGGATATAGCATTCAACATGGATATAGCATTACAAGTAGATATAACATGGACATATCATTACATATGTATATAGCATTAAACATGGCCATAGCATTGCACATAGAGAATAAACATGAACATAGCATTAAACATTAAACATGGACACAACATTAAACGTGGACATAGCATTAAACATGGACATAGAACTACACATGGACACAGCACTAAACATGGATATAGCATTAAATATTGACATAAAATTACAAATGGAGATTAGGGATGCAACAACGAATCGATAAAGTCGATAATAATCGATTATGAAAATTGTTGTCAACAATTTTCATTATCAATTAGTTGAATCCATTTTTATCGATTTATAAAATGAGTTTTTTCAGAGCAAATGCTCTGAAAAACTCCCCTCCTTCTATAATCCGACCTCAAAAAGAGATCGGATTATAACTCTAGAATCCAGATCCCCAGCAGAGCTGGAGGAGACCTGGATTATCCTCTCAGTGGGGGCTTGTGCAAAACGCGCAGACATCCTCCGCTTCTCCCTGAGTCCCCTTCACTTCTGCTTCTCCCCTCCACTTCCGCTGGGGCTTCTATTACTGAACGCCGGCGTCACGTGACTTTCCGGACCGGCGCACCATCATGGAAGCCCCAACAGAAGTGGAGGGGAGAAGCGGAGGCTGTCTGCGCGCATCGCACAGACCCCCACCGGCTGCCGGTGAGGATCCAGGTCCCCTGCAGCGCTGCAGTGGATTTGTATTTTGGTGCGCGATGTGTGAAACCTCCGCTACTTCCCTTCACTTACACTTCTACCTTCCCCACCAGGGGTTGATATATCAAAAGAAGAAAAACGAGACAAATAAGCACCACTGGGTAAGCTAAGCCTGGACTATTATCTTTATTTTTAGGCTTATTTGCCCCGTGTTTCTTCTGTTGGTATATTAACCCCTGCTGGGGCGTGTAGAATTTTTTCGGGATCTATTAATTATGTGCATTCTTTGTGGTTTTTTTTTTTGATTGCTGTAATATTTGATTTATTGTTTGTACTGTGCATATATTTATATTGTATTGTGTATTATCTATTCTTTTTTGTCTATATTTATTAAAGCAAATTTTTATACCTATTTTAGCACTGTCAGTTTTTCTTATATCAGGGGGGTTTAAGGCATATCAGGGGGCACAGTGGCATATCGGGGTATAAGGCATATCAGGGGGCACAGTGGCATCTCAGTGGCATATAGGGGGTATAAGGCATATTGGGGGTAAAAGGCATATCAGGGGACAGAGTAGCATATAGGAGGTATAAGGGATATCAGGGGGCACAGTGGCATCTCTGGCATATAGGAGGTATAAGGCATTCTGGGGCAGAGAGGCAAGCTGGGGGTGAGATTGGCAAATAAAAGAAAATATAAACAAGAGGCATTTCTCTCAATCATAGTTTTTATTAAATATAAAAAAATTGTTTAGATGAATGAATATTTACTAGTAAAACTTTTTTTGGTATTTTGGTAAAACTTAGTTTGAGAAATAACGTGTTCTGGGTTCTTGTACCTTTAGAATATAGCTTTCATTATTATGTCAGTAAAATAAGAAGGCAAATAGAGAAATGCCATTGCGATAAAGAGAAAAAAAGTGTTAATGACACATCTTAATGTAAATTATAAGTTTTTATTTTAAATAAAAGAAAAATTTGCATATAGCTTTTTTTATCCGATTAATCAATTAATCAAGAAAATAATCGCCAAACTAATTGATTATGAAAATAATCGTTAGTTGCAGCCCTAATGGAGATAGCATTAGACATAGAGATAACATTAAACATGGACATAGCATTAATCATGGACATAGCATTAATCATGGACATATCATTACACATGGATATAGCATTAAACATGGACATAGCGATAAACACGGACATAGCGATAAACACGGACATAACACTACTCATTGAGATAGCATTAAACATGGAGATAACATGCAACACATCAGAATATGTGGACCACTTCGTACAAAAATACGTACCCAACACCCCCTCATATATTAAAGATACTACACACCTACTCAATTTAATAGATTCGATAGTGTGGTATCTTCTTTATACACGGTAATAAGGCATGAAAGGGAATTGAAGCAATTAATAAAACACTAACCAGGGGACAATACAGAAGGCTTTCATTTTGGAATGTATCGATTTCATTCTGAAATATAACTATTTCTGGTTTGAACACCAGTTTTACCGTCATCTATGTGGGACAGCCGTGGGTGCCAGGTTCACGCCGAGTTACGCCAACCTTTCCGTAGCTGAATGGGAAGCAGAACAGATATGGCACAACAATCCATCCGAAGCGGACCTGGTGCTGTGGAAGAGATATATCGATGATGTGTTAATTATATGGAGGGGAACACTGGATAACTTACATTAATTTACAGAATACATCAACCTAAAATTTACTTTTAACACACTAAAGCAAATAGGGGTTTAGGATATGCAGGGCAATGCAAAAGGTTTTTTTTTTTGTTTTTTTTTGTAACCCCTTTCCCCCATTTGAAATAAATAGACACAGACTACTTATTCATTCATGGGTTATTCAATATAACTTTTTACTATACATAACTCCAATATTTCGTATTTTGTATTATTGTTTGACACTTTTCCACCCTTATTGCTCTCTTTTCCGTGGATTCATATAGACATTTATGTATAAACAAAACCCATAGTATGTTTCTGCACAATCTTTAGTTATAGTTCATATATCCACGTTTAATATTTTCTAATTCATGCAATCACATCCTTAAACGTTTACATCTTATAGCGTTTATACCACCTTCATGTTAATCCGTCTTCAAATGTCATTGCTTAACATCTGCACTTCACAGCACAGCAGGACAATAGGACCCGATGCAACAATAGGAAAAGAGACAGCCCTACGGGACGGAGAAGCCGGTACCTGCAAAAGAATGTGGCGTTTCCATGGGGACGCGTCTAAACAGAATGACTCCAGCATAGAGCACACGTCCAGCCTCCAATACGTCCTCACGTATTGTGGAATGACGTAACAGCGCCACCTAGTGCACATGTGCGTACAACACGTCCTCATGTTCTGGGAAACAACGTTACACTGCCATCTAGCGTATATGGAAGAAAATACAGCGAATTAACACTTAAAAAGAGTGGAAGAAGCGATCAAAGACTTTTTACCTCCTGAGGAAGCCATTAAAGGCGAAACGTGTTGAGGAAAGACTTTTTATTTCACGTAATCGTTTGACTTTTACAGATTTATATTTTATATATCGTAAAGTACTTTTTAAAAATGTATTTCCATAATAAATCTATATTTTTAAATATAAGCAGCAGTTGTTTATTCTGTGGTGGGGGGGGGTCCCGCTCCCCGGCTGGATTATCACAGCGCTCAGGGGATCGGACCTGAACATCCACGACATTTGGAGAAGAGATCCTGGACACCGTGGGGTTCCCCTAACCCCCTCCCTGAGCGCACCTTGCACATAATTTTATGTGCATTGGATCCCGTGAGTGCAACCATTTACTACCTTATCCACAAGCTTTTGCAAACAGTATCACGCTATTAGTTGTGCCTTCTCTCTCTTTAGTGACGGGGAAATGAGAAACAGACACAAATCTTCAGCACTATTGTGAGTGCAACTAACGCAATATAATTAAAACCGTATCGTCTGAAAAGTCTACACTATTGTTGTTTTGTTTGTTTTTCTTACATGAGCGCCCCCTATTGAAATTGAACCTATACTTTACAACACCTGGAGAGAGGTGTTTTTAAGGCGGCAGCTGTGAGAAAACAAAAGGGAAGTATTTTTAGAGATTTCCTTATTTAGCACACACTATTTTTGGGGCACACCGGTTCTCCAGACAATCAGCACTAATACACACACACCCAGACATTCACACTAACACAACCAGACCCATACGTTAACACACACCCAGAAACTAACACAACCAGACAAGCAGCACTAATACACACACAGACAATATCATACCCAGACACACACACTAAAAACATACCCAGAGAGACACACAGTAATAACATGCCCGCACACAGACTAACATAAAACAATAGAAGAATTACGCACGTACTCAGCTAATATCATTTACTGATCTGAGGAGTAAGTATTGGGGATTCCACCACACTATATGGCTATATAACGCTCAGTTGCCACTACATCAAAATACCCCGAGTTGGACGAGTGCTGTCTAACCAGCCTTAGATATAGCCATATAGTATAAAGAAATCCCCAATATATATTCTTTAGGTTTTTTGGAATGATATTTACTGGGTATGCACTGAATTCTTGCTTTGTTTTGTGTATAGTAGATAACATTAAACATGGACATAGCATTACACATAGACATAACATTAAACATGGACATAGGATTACACATAGACATAACATTAAACATGGACATAGCATTACACATAGACATACCATTAAACATGGACATAGCATTACACATAGACATAACATTAAACATGGACATAGCATTACCCATGGACATAGCATTGCACATGGACACTGGGTGCCGCTCATCAGGGGGGTGCCAACTTGCCGGCACCCATAACCCCTCCAGAGACGGACAGTAATGTACGCCACTGGAGGAGCAGGCTCGCATGGGAGCGGTATCGGAGGTCTTTAAGGATCTCCCTTGAACCCGGCTTAAAATCACTCAAGGAAGCCGGAGGTCTGTTAAAGACCTCCGATACTGCTCCCTTGCGATAGCAACAGCTGTGTGAGCCGGGGTTTGTTGTCAGATCCCGGCGCATAACACTGAATCCGCGCCCACCGCTGTCCGTGCCCTCTGAACCGGAAGAAGACAGAAGAACTGAAGAAGAGCAGCGAAGAGCAGGAAAAGGAGCTGTAAGGAGAAAAGAGGAAAGGTAGGAAAGCATCCAGTGAGAGTGACAGTGAGAGTGGATTGGTATGTGTGGAGTGGTATGTGTGGATTAGTATATGTGTGGATTGGTATGTGTGTGGATTGGTATGTGTGTGGATTGGTATATGTGTGGATTTGTATGTGTGTGGATTGGTATGTGTGTGGATTGGTATGTGTGTGGATTGTTAAGTATGTGGATTGTTAAGTGTGTGGATTGTTAAGTGTGTGGATTGGTAAGCGTGTGAATTGGTAAGTGTGTGAATTGGTAAGTGTGTGGATTGGTAAGTGTGGATTGGTATGTGTGGATTGGTAAGTGTGGATTGGTAAGTGTGTGAGAGTGATGGGTGTTATGCTGTACCATTTCCAATGTATTTTTCATTATATAATTATGCTCTAAAGTACATCATAACTCCCATCACTCTATACTGTTCCGTACAGTGGCAGAGCTGGGAGACAGAGGCCTTGCACCCCCACCGCAGGACTCCTGAAAGGTAAGTGAACTTCAAAGAGGGAGAGGGTAGATAGTTGGGAGGGGGTAGATAGGGAGAAGGGAGTGAGACGGGGGATAGGGGTAGATAGGGAGAAGGGAGTGAGAAGGGGTAGATAGGGCAATCATACTCCTATCATGCCAAGTCTGCAAGTGCCTTCTGGAATCTGGGTATGCCTGGGCATGATACGAATGTGATTGCTGTTAAAAATTAGATATATATATATATATATATATATATATATATATATATATATATATATTAATATTGTTATTTAATTGTTTTGTCCTATTTTGGTGTGTTACTTACTTTAAATAAAAGTGTTAGATTTTTTTTATGGTGTGGGGGGATCATATTCAGTTTCGGCCAGGTAAATGCTACATTTTCGGTTTCAGTACAGAATTCGTTTTGGTGCATCCCTACTACTAATAAAGTGGTAGGACTACACCACATCAATGTGTGGCTTAGTATATAGTGATTGGGGTTATGCTGCACTATTGTCAATGTCTGGCTCAATGTATAGTGATAGGGATTACGCTGTACCACCGTCAATGTGTGCCTCAGTATATAGTGATAGGTGTTATGCTGTACCTCCGTCATTGTCTGCCTCAGTATATAATGGTAGGTGTTATGCTGTACCACCGTCAATTTCTGCCTCAGTATATAGTGATAAGTGTTATGCTGTACCACCGTCAATGTCTGCCTCAGTATATAATGATAACAGTAATGCTGTACCACCTTCAGTGTCTGCGCCGGTATATAACGGTAGAAGCTATGCAGTTTTAAAGTGTGTGTGTGTGTGGGGGGGGTGCCACATACAGGATCCATCCCGGGTGCCAAATACTCTAGGTACGCCCCTGATCCTAAAGATTGGAAGCTGTTTGTAGTGCTGGGATTCCTTTTCTTTGTTCGTGTGCTTCAGGAGGGTTTATGCTGTCCCTTTTTTCCTGCTAGCACCCAGCTTCCTGGGAGTTGAATGTAGAACCATTTTTCTTTTTTTTTAATTGCATTTAACATGTACATAGCATTAGGCAAGGAGATAACATTACACACGGGCATAGCACTACACACGGAGATAGGATTAAACATGGACATAGCATGAAACATTGACACATCATATATAGGGGGGTATAAGGCATATCAGGGAGGCAGCGTGGCATATAGGGGTAAAATGCAAATCTGAGGGGCAGAGTGGCAAATATAGGGTATAAGCATATCTGGGGGCCGAGTGGCATATAGGGGGTGTAAGGTATATCTGTGGGGCAGAGTGGCATATAGGGGGGGAGGTATAAGGCATTTCTGTGGGGCAAATATAAGGTATAAGGCTTATCTGAGGCATTTGTTTCCCTGGATTTTTTAAATTTAAAAGTCTTATTTTAATGTGATAATTGAAGCTATTAAGACTTACTTTGTTTCCTTTTCATTTCAGATATGAAAGAAGATCAAGTGAAATGTGGGAAGGGAGATTTCCTAAACAGGGATGCTTGGTTGTTTTATGATGTGTCTTTCCAACTGTATACATTTCTACAGATGAAATGGAATCGAAATATATTTTTTTATTTTTGGACATTGTGGTTTTTTTCTAATATATATTTTACATGCTGTAAAAAAAAAGTATATCACTGGCAGTGGAGGCTCACACATGAACCCCCAAGCGCAAAAGGAAAAAAAATTGCAAAATTAATCCAAAATCCATTTTAATCTAAATAGATTAAGATGGATTTTTGATGAATTTTGCAAATTTTTTTCCCCTTTGCACTTTGGGGTTCACGTGCCATGAAGCCTCCTGTCCCCTGATGTAGCCTGCCTATGCCTCTTCCTATCGCACGTGCGATAGGAAGAGACCCTATTTGGCTCAATTGCTGAGCCGCCCATTTAATCTCTGTTCGCACACATTCGTTGCTGAGCAGTGTGGACTCTAACTGTGAGTATAAAATTCATATTTGGGCTGCTAAAAGTTAGGGGAGGTAGGGGTTAATTTAGGGGCAGTTATGGTTGATGGGATATTTAGGGTTAATTTAGGGGCAGTTATGGTTGATGGGGTGTTTAGGGTTAATTTAGAGGCGGTAATGTTTAATGGGGTCTTTAGGGTTAATTTAGGGTCAGTAATGTTTAAAGGGGTCTTTAGGGTTAATTTGGGGGCAGTTATGGTTGATTGGGTGCTTAAGGTTAATTTAGGGGCAGTTATGGTTGATGGGGTCTTTAGGGTTAATTTAGGGGCAGTTATGGTTGATGGGATGTTTAGGGTTAATTTAGGGGCAGTTATGGTTGATGGGATGTTTAGGGTTAATTTAGGGGCAGTTATGGTTCATGGGGTCTTTAGGGTTAACTTAGGGTCAGTTATGGTTAATGGGGCCTTTAGGGTTAATTTTGGGGCAATTATGGTTAATGGGGTCTTTAGGGTTAATTTAGGGCCGTTATGGTTGATGGGATGTTTAGGGTTAATTTAGGGGGCAGTTATGGTTGATGGGGTCTTTATGGAAATGTATTTTAACCTGTACATTAAGTAGTAAATGTACATTTCATTTTCAAAATGTATATATTGTGAACCCCCATTGGAATTATCCACCAGCCTCCACTGACCACTGGTTTATGGTATGGTGGGGCTTGGGGGAGAAACAGAGCATACCTATGGGTGGTGCGGCAGGGCGGACACTGTATTGTTTACAAATGGTTCTAATAAGGGACACGTACAGGAAAAAAGACTGAATCATTTGAAATATGTTAGTTTATCGAGGCGGAGGTTCTACTTCAGTTGTCTAAGGTAAAGACAAATAAGTCGATGGGGCCTGATGGGATACACCCCAAGTTATTAAAAGAGCTTGGGGGTGTACTAGCAAAACCGTTAACTGATTTATTTAACGAATCATTGGTAACGAGAGTCGTCCCAGGGGATTGGAAAGTAGCGAATGTCGTGTCCATTCACAAAAAAGGCAGTAGGGAGGAGTCGGGCAACTACAGGCCAGTTAGTCTTACATCTGTAGTGGGGAAATTAATGGAAACAATGTTAAAGGAAAGGATTGTTGAACATCTGAAGTCACATCGGTTTCAGGATCAAAAACAACATGGGTATTCCTTAGGAAGATCATGCCAAACAAATCTTATTGATTTTTTTGATTGGGTGACTAAAGTAATCGATCAAGGTGGTGCAGTAGACATTGCGTATCTGGATTTCAGTGAGGCCGTTGATACTGTGCCACATAGAAGACTTATAAATAAACTGCAATCTCTGAGTTTAGATCCCAATGTTGTTGAATGGATTAAGGAGTGACTGAGTGACAGACAACAGAGGGTTGTAGTCAATGGCGTATATTCAGAGCAAGGTCTTGTAACCAGTGGGATACCTCAGGGATCTGTACTTGGACCCATTCTCTTTAATATTTTTATTAGTGATATTGCTGATGGTCTTGATGGAAAGGTATGTCTATTTGCTGACGACACAAAAATTTGCAACAGGATTGATGTTCCTGGATGAAGAAGCCAAATGGCAAACTGGAAAAATGGTCAGAGTGGTGGCAACTGGCATTTAATGTGGATAAAAGCACAGTAATGCATCTAGGGCATACAAACCCAAGGGCAGAGTATAGAATATTTGATACTGCCCTAACCTCAACGTGTGAGGAAAGGTATTTAGGGGTAATTATTTCTGAGGATTTAAAGGTAGGCAGACAATGCAGTAGAGCAGCAGGTAACGCTAGCAGAATGCTTGGTTGTATAGCGAGAGGTATTAGCAGTAGAAAGAGGGACGTGCTCATGCCGTTGTACAGATCACTGGTGAGACCTCACTTGGAGTATTGTGTACAGTACTGGAGACCGTATCTCCAGAAGGACATAGATATGTTGGAGAAAGTTCAGAGAAGGGCTACCAAAATGGTTTATGGATTATAGGATAAACCTTAACAGGACAGGTTAAAGGATCTTAACCTATATAGCCTGGAAGAAAGACGTGACAGGGGGGATATGATAGAAACATTTAAATACTTAAAGGGAATCAACAAGATAAAGGGAGTTTATTTAAAATGAGAAATGCTACCACAACAAGAGGACATAGTTATAAGCTAGAGGGGCAAAGGTTTAATGGTAACATCATAAAATATCACTTTACGGAAAGGGTAGTGGATGCATGGAATAGCCATTCAGCAGAAGTGGTAGATGTTAATACAGTAAAGGCATTTAAGCATGCATGGGATAGGCATGGGAATGCCAAGCTAGATATAGGATAAGGGCAGTTACTAAAGGAAAGTACTCAGAGGTTGGGCAGACTGGATGGGCCTACTGGTTCTTATCTGGCGTCACTTTCTATGTTTCACATCATAAGACAAAAGGCCCTGGTGCTCCAGTGTGGGAGTGATAAAGGGCCATTGGAACACGGGAGTGATGGGAGTGATAAAGGGCCATTGAAACACAGGAGTGATGGGAGTGATTAAAGGGCCATTGGAACACAGGAGTGATGGGAGTGATTAAAGGGCCTTTTCAACACAGGGGTGATGGGAGTGATAAAGGGCCTCTGTACGCCTATGAAGACATTCCATTAGAAAATCAGCTGTTTCCAGCTACAATAGTTATTTACAACATTAACCCCTTCTGATCTGGATTTCTGATCCATTTCATGTTATTTTAATGGACAAAATATACTTTTCTTTCAAGAACAAGAAAATTTCTAAGCAACCCCAAACTTTTGAACAGACCAGCCCCGGAGCATGAAATAGGTGTAGGGGCACCATGACCGGGGAAGGAACGAGGAGCACCCCATGACCTAACAAGGGGTTAAATATTGGTTGGATACATACATCCTCTGTGACTACTTGGCCCCTGGGTGAACTTTTGCCCCCACACTCTGAATGTTCAGGAACAGGAAGAAGGGGAGGGCACTGGGTGTCATCAACTAAATAAATTTGGGGACCTGCTCACAGATGAGCTTGTAGGTTTTTAAGTAGGCGAAATTCCCACCCTCCCTTCCCTCTTTTTATTGTTATCGTCTTGTGTGGCGGTTGGTGTTTATATTTTGGTCATTGTTAATATGTGGTTGGCTGGTTCGGTGCTTGAGACAACTATCTAAGGTATGGTTGTACTCGTGGTGCACATGCCTCAGGGCGGAAGTGCAGAACACTCCCTGGGCGCCTTGCTCAGGTGATACGTTGGGTGACGGGTGGTTGCTGGGCTTTGGACGCCGGCAGCCTCTACAGGTGACGTGGTTTGTTACGCCCTTACCAGCCCTATAGATGTACGGTGTTATATGGTTGGCTTGTAGCCAAAAAATTTGTGGTTTATAACGTTTAAGAAATATGATAATGAGTGTCACGGTTGGGGGATAATACTGGGATTTTGACCGTGGCCAAATTTATCCAAAATCGAACAATAAAGCAATTTTATTTACATGCATTGTCTATGTGTCTTATTTTGGGGAATGGGGCCGAAGTTGACGATACTAAGGTCAAGTATAGTATATACTGTATATTTGTTTTCTTAGGTCTCTGCCAAAATAAACGTTCCGGTCCAGGGCAGCAGAACATTGACTCCAATCCAGCTTCAGTCCCCTCTAGGTGGAGATCTAATCTCTGTTAATTAGCCGCTGGCATTTTTACAATGGAATTTATACAGGAAAAAATGTAAGGGGGGGGGGGGCGATAGGAATGATTCAAGGTGCAATAAAATATATCATAAACCACCCAAGATAAAAGAGGAGAGCCAGAAACAAAATCAGAGTCCCGTGGGCTATAGAGGCATAAGCATCTCTTTCCCAGGTAAATACACTCTGTGATTTATGTTCATTACATACAAGATTTACTAATCACATATGTTGTTCAGGACCAGCCATGTTAGTCGTATAAATGGAAAAAAAATGTATAGGGGTCATAGCTTTCTTATTAGACTAATATTTTTATTTTAGGATATTCTCTAATCCACCACCCATTCCCATGGTATGAGTTTTGCTTTGAGGTTGATATTCTAGAACACTCGTCTTATCTTATTATTTTTTTTTTAACAAACACACATTTGCCTCTAATTCAATTAGCAATACAAATAAAAATGCTATTTTTTTATATATATTTTAAGGAAATATTGTTTAATAAAAGGATGTCACTTATTTTGTTTGGTTACGACAAAAAATAGTGTAAAACACAAGGGTGGAAAAAATACTAAACACAACCAGTCTTTAGTATGAAGGCTAAAGTATTGTTAAGGTAATCACTAAATAAAGTGCTAAGGTGACTAAACTATCCTTCTTACACTATGCTTTTTGATGCTATTATAAAGCAATATTTTGTCTTATAAATATCTTAAGAAAGTAACTATATATCGATAATACACAATAATTGAATTTCATTTTTAATAAAAATATTTATTATTATAATTATTATGTATGGAACCATCATATTCCACAGTGATGTACTATGGGATATATATATATATTTATGTTTTCTTCTATGTTTAATATTATGTTTTGGTTGCTGTTTTACAGAATGGCTCTGGATAACTCTTGACTGAGGTAGCGCCAATGCGACGCCCTCTTTACCCCCCTTCCCGAAATAAATACACAAACACAAAATAAATAATATAATGCTTTATTATAGTCAACTATGGAAAAATTAAGGCCACGGTGCAGTCCGCTTTACGCCTTCCACACCGTGACACAGATATAAATAACTTTATTCATAGTAAAATGAACTTTATTTTGTAAACACATATAACATAGTATATAATATAGCAATGCATGTGCCGCACCACCCGACTTACTTATGGCACGTGCAAGACTTGAAACTAACAACTGTAAACCAAATATAAGGCTACAAATCGTAACCCTAAATTGTAAACAACCGAACCGGCTGGCACAGGCGTAAAACCGTAAAACGTAGAGACCACCGGCGTCCCCTGCACGGCAGCCATTGTCACGCTAGGATTCACCAAGGCACAAGCCCAAGGAGTGTCCTGCACTTAGGCCGAGGGCCTGTGTACCACGGGTCAAACCACACCTAAGGTGGTTAACCCTTGCGCTATGCCAGCTTGATAACCAACCGCCAAAAACAGAAAAAGAGAGGGGTGGGAGGGAGGGAAAGCTTTCCTGGTCAATAGAAAAGTGACCTAAACGGGGTGGGCACCCATATATATAGTGGCCCCCACCCCTAAGCCCAGTAAGGTGATGCACACCTATCAATCGCCAGCTCAGGGCCGTCAATCAACCTTGCCCGCCGGCCCCCCTAGCTGACTCAGCAAATTTAGGGACAAACAGGAAAACGGGAGGGGGGAGAGGGCTGCCTGTCATCCCCTCAGTCATGCGCCCTTCTTGCTCCATGCTCTCGCCTGGGGCTTTCTGGAAGCGAGATGGTTGCAGACACAAACTCTGAAAAAGGAGTTTTTTCTTTGTGGGCTGAAATATTAAATGCTTACGAGAGAGAGAGAACCACGCTTAGGCAACATTCAAGAAAGCTGTTACAAAACATGATACAGCAAAAGTTTTACTGAGATGGTGGTTAATGCATGGCACAGCCTTCCAGATGATTATTGATTATCGCTTCTCGGCCTTTTGGCTAAGATCAAGTGTGGATTGATTCATTTTAATATTAAGTTATACATAGACTTGGGAACTAGCTTGGCACTCAAATACAACACTTCTGAATTAAGTCACCCGTACTCAAGCAGGGGTATGTTTCATTAATGTTCGTGAGCTCAGCTGTTCTGAGAAAAGTTAAAAGGAGCGCTAATTCACTTATACAATAACACTTTCTATAAATGTGTAAAATAATGGACTTTAATGGTTTCTGACTATGCTTGGCTTGCTGTGTGATTTTTAACTCAGGCGTGCAGGGACTTCGATATTCTCTTTCTTTGTCATGTTTGCGTATTACTCTTGAGTGGCAGTACGGGAAGAGGAAAATGACTACTTTTTTATGCCCTTTCTATAGCAGATTATGCAAACAGGACCTATGAGATCATCATGGTGTCTATTGCAGGAAGTATTATGCTGGTATCTGCCGTTATCTTATTGCTGGCAATCATGAAAAGGTATGTCATGTGGCATTGATAAAGATTCTGACAGATAAGGGCGATTTAAAGGATGGGGGAACAGCTGATCCCCATGATTTTCTTATTTCTCATGATATGAGGTCAGGCACTGGCACCTTCTGGTTTTTTTTTTTTTACTTGTTATTATATGTATGCCCTCAAGGGGCATTTATGCTTAAATGTAGCTATGTCTTTAGTTTTGCCCTGGTCTTATACATATTTGGGAGGGACACATAACCTACCTCCTCATCCTTGTACTGAGTGTAATCTTGGAGTACCAGGACATGACTTCACATAATAACGCATCCAGAGGTCACACAGGTTGGCCAAAGGGGTATTAGGGAGGTCTGTGCCTGCTGTGATGTCCAACACACAGGAAAGCTTAGATCTAGATTTTTTACTCAGCCCAACAGTTGAAAGGGTGATAGTAGGGTATTATGTCAAAGTTGATACTTTATTGGGCCAACATACAAAACGATGTAAAGTTACAAATTTTTTCAGAATGTCATGGGTCTCTTCTTCAGATGGAACATTTTCTGTGAATATCACTTGTTTAAATGGTTCTTTGTCCTTCGCACAGGCGTTGGGGTGGCTGTAACTCCTCTTACAAAGAGTACGCGGAAGAAACAGGAGTCTCAAGTGTCAACGTGAATCGGAACACACATGACAACATCTCCACAACTGACTTCAAAGGCCCTGTGCATATAACTTATGTTACAGAGAAGGAGAAACCATGCTCGGAGATTCCCATCAGTAGGGTGAAGCTATCCAGATATGCTCTTTTCTATATTTCTCTGATAACCTGTATGTACCTTCCCGATGACATTGATTCAGAAGAAACTCTTTAAAGATGACAATGCATCAACATTCGGTGATATAATCTTTAATTATGGGGAAACAGCTTATTGATCCAAGGAGAAATCTGACTGCCATTTTGGGGTCAAGAAGGAATTTTTTTCCCTGGTTAGTGCAAAATTGGAAAGAGCAAAACTGCGTTTTTTTTTGCCTTCTTCTGGATCAACAGCAACAAATTAACAGATATAGAAAAGGCTGAACTTGATGGACGCATGTCTTTTTTCAGCCTATATAACTATGTAACTATGTGACATGATTCTAAGAATCGTTCCTAGAGTCCTGACTTGGTTGGCTAAAAACCACTTGGTATGGCCACTTTCACGTTCCCATGAAACCACCAAACTGTTTAACGACACTGGGACGGCGTGTACTGTATATATGTCTAGAGGAACTCTTAAATTATCCGGTGCCTAGTTACCACTTACCACGTCTTACCATGTCGAAAACATAGTAAACATAACAAATTATATCATTAATTAGAGAGAAAAAAAAACAATTGAAAAAAGTGAAATAAGTGCATTGATATTCAATAAATGAATAAGAAAGAGTTCACACTAGAAAACTCGTTCAAGGCTCCACCACAATATAATAATATCTCCATTTGTTGTATTAGACCCACTTGCCAGATAAAATTGAAGATCTGTAAGCAATGTGATGAAAACCAGGAATACATTGCTCATAACGGGATTCAGATTGAATTAATGAATTTTTATTTATGTATATTTTGAAGAAGTCAGTCGTTGTATCTTTAAAACAATATCAACATTTTGTCAGTTCCATTGTACAGTTGTGTCTATGTTAAGCATCTATCGTGTATTTAAAATATTTGAAATAAAATTAAAGGTGTAGCAAAGTCTTGGTATTGTTCTTACAGAGCTCCACAAGCAAAATGGACACTTAACTGTATAAGTTGTATGATTTATATTGAAAGGTGTGTGTTTGGACATCAGAGGTCTCTCCTACAGAAGATATGTTGACAAAAATACCTCTGAGGTCTAGAAAGCCAGGTTAAAAAAGTATAAAGTGGGTGCAGGGTTATGTAGCAAGAAGGAAAAATAGGAAACTGGAAATGTACATACCTTTGGTATCCAGGTAGATAATTCCGATACCAGCCTGGAGTTGTTTTTTTTATATATATGACACCCCAGCCTGAAAAGCTTCCATCCACCAATTGGTGTACCCAAAACAAAAGTGCTTTGTGAAGACATGTAGAGTATGTTCTCTCCTCCATACAAAATGAAAGTTTGGTGCTGGTACATGTCAGCGGTAAGGGTGATGCACAGTTCCCAAAACCACAGTGCATTATCAATAACAATACAACATGGTGGGGTATACCTTTCCGATCAAAGTCAACAGCCCTACCTAGTGTTAGGCAAGACCACAACATGGTATACAAAAGTTGTGATCTACCTAACCAAAGTTGCCGTGTTTAATACATAGGTGCTTTAAGATAAATTTGGAACTGGCAAGAGCTACAATTTTCTACAGTTCCAGCTAAAGATTTTGAGAAACATCCTCTGATCCAAAGACAAAAATGGCATTTTCCTTGTACAATCCCCCCACAAAACACACAAAAAGTCTGCTATAAAAAAAAGTATTAGGAAAAACTCGTTAGGTACCACTGCCCTTCCTGTCCCTCTCTACCAGGACTCTGTATCATACAAAAGTAGGGAATTGGAAATGTTTTCAATAATATATATCGTTCTGCTTTTGCTTTAACAGTAGGATTGCAATGACATCCTGGAGTGTTTTGATTCTGTTTTAGTTATGTTTATTTTTTTTATTAATACTGCTGTATTTTTGTAATACTGTATTTTGTGACACGATCACAGTATGTTGATCTCCTCTCCGTATCTGGTGTTATTCACTGTCCACTGTTCATTCTAGAGTCTTTAGGACCCTGGTACGCTTACCGATATCGTTTTGTTTTACTGTGCAAACGCGGGAGGTGTCTCCCATTCCTCTAATGTACACACTATAACTTGTCTTTACGCATACCTTGAATAAACGGAGATTTGAATTGAGATAAAAAAATAAAAAAAAACTTAGGATTGCTGCAACTTAGTAAAACAAGATGAAAATGTGGGGTATTTTGATGGCACATAACCTACATAAAAACTCTTTGTTCCAGACAAATTCCCCCCCAAAAAATGTAAAAAAACCTATGCATGTAGGGTATTTCCATAATTTAAAAAAAACATATACTGTATTTCTCTGCCATAACACATAACCTGTGCCAAAAAATTCTAAAAAACACAGAAGCGTTGGTGAAACAAAGTTCAGGAAAGTATTTCTATAGCTAATTTCGGCAGTGATTGGTGGCCAAATGGCTGCTTGGAACGTGTCCTGAAGCCAGTAGTGACATATCCTAGATTGGGTGGAGTTTATGGCTTCTTTGTTTAAAATTTCCAGTTACAAACCCAACATACTAAATGTAAAAAAACAACAGTTCCAAAACAGCAATATACACCTTATAAGCCCAATTAAAATGCTCAAAACGCATATACAATCTGGACACCTTAATTGTTGTTGGGGGTAAGTTCTGTCAATTTAACTGATTTAGTGAGGGTTTAGATATATATGAAAAATATGGGGTTTTACTATTTTTTTATAACATTACTCATTCTAAATGTTTAACTATGATGTGTGTAAAGATGTAAGTGACGTCTATACATGAGAAAAAAGACGCAGTGATGCAAATTTGTAACCTTTTAAATTCATACATTGTCCTTTTTCTACACCCGTGCATTGGTGTTTTTTATTAAAGCATGAAATGCCTGGCAAAGGGCCCTGAGGAAGCCAGCCTTGCAGCTCTTTAGCGTACACACTGGTTGGGCCCGATCCATTGGTCTGGATAAACTCCATTCATTTTTGTTATTACATATGGTTACAGCTACTTTTAGTCAATAGTATAAAAAACACAACAGAAACTAATGGTCATTTAATTTATTTATTATTAATTACAACATTAATGAATTAATATTCAAATTAATTAGGCCTGAAAGCACTGATCATGGTGACAGCTACCTCGAGACTCACGAAGAGTCACCTTTCAGCACACAGGAGAGGAAAAACCCCTAAGGGGGGAAACCTCTGGGGGAACCATGGCTTGAAAGATTGTCCTTCCCTCTGGACACTAAGAGGTTAACTGTGTATTTAGACTTGTAGAGAAGATAAGGCAAAACGTATTTGACAACACGGAAGCACAAAGCCTCTATGGATGATTATGCCTCCACCGCAAGCTCATTCCCTTGAATAGGCTGCCTTAAGTTCAATATAAATGGACATAGCATTAAACATGGAGATGGCTTTACAAATGGACATGGCATTAAACATGGAGATAGCATTACACATGGATGTAGAACTACCTGGACATATCATTACACATTTCATTACACATAGAGATAACATTAAACATGGACATAGCATTAACAAGGACATAGCATTAAACATGGACATAGCATTAAACATAGAGATAAAATTAAACATGGACATAGCATTACATATAGAGATAAGATTAAACATGGATATAGCATTAAACATGGACATAGCATTAAACATGGACATAGGATTAAACATGGACATAGCATTACACATGGATATAGCATTACAAGTAGATATAACATTAAACATGGGCATATCATTACACTTGGATATAGCATTAAACATGGACATATCATTGCACAAAGAGATGACATTAAACATGGAAATAGCATTAAACATTAAACATAGACACAGCCTTACACATTGATATAGCATTAAACATGGATATAGCATTGCATACAGAGATAAAATTAAACATGGGCATAGCACTACACATGGAGATAGCATTAAACATGGAGATAGCATTAAACATGGAGATAGCATTACACATAGAGATAACATTAAACATGGGCATTATATTAAACATGGACATAACATTAAACATGGACATAGCATAAAACATGAACATAGCATTAAACATGGACATATCATTAAACATTGACATAGCATTAAACATTGACATAGCATTAAAAACGGATAAAGCATTACACACGGAGATAGCATTAAACATGGACATTTCATCAAACATGGAGATAGCATTAAATATGGATATAGCATTAAGCATGGATATAGCATTAAACATGGACATAGCATTACACAGAGATAACATTAAACATGGACATAGCATTAAACATGGACATATCATTAAACATGGACATAGCATTAAGCATGGATATAGCAGTAAACATGGACATAGCATTACACATAGAGATAACATTAAACATGGGCATGACATAAAACACAGCGATAACATTAAACATAGAGATCACATTAAACATGGACATGGCATTAAACATGGGCATACCATTAAACATGGCCATAGCATTACACATAGAAAAAACATTAAAAATGGACTTTGCACTAAACATGGACATAGAGTTAAACATGGACATAGCATTACATAACGACATACGATTTCACATGGACATAGCATTAAACAAGGATATAGCATTACACATAGAGACAACATTAAACATAGACATAGCATTAAACATAGAGATAACATTAAACATGGAGATAGGACTACACATAGAGATAATGTTAAACATGGACATAGCATTAAACATAGACATAGCATTACACATGCATATAGTATTACACATGGAGATCGTATTACACATGAACATAGCATTACACAAAGCGATAACATTAAACATGGCTATAGCATTACACATGGACATATCATTACAAATAGAGAAAACATTAAACATGGGCATAGCATTAACATGGATATAGCATTAAACATGGACATAACATTAAACATAGAGATAACATTAAAGAAGGACATAGCATTAAACCTGGACATACATAACATTACACACGGAGGGAGCATTAAATATGGAGCTAGCATGGATATAGCATTAAACATAGAGATAATATTAAACATATACATAGCATTAAACATAGAGATAACATTAAACATGGGCATAGTATAAAACATGGACATAGCATAAAACATGGACATAGCATGAGAAAAGGACATAGCATTAAACATAGAGATAAAATTAAACATGGGCATAGCATTAAACATGGATATAGCATTAAATATGGACATAAGATTGCACAGAGATAACATTAAACATGGACAAAGCATTAAACATTACAGAATAAACATAGACACAGCCTTACACATAGATATAACATTAAAGATGGACATAGCATTCCACATAGAGATAACATTAAACATGGGCATAGCATAAAACATGGATATAGCATTAAACATGGACATATCATTAAACATAGAGATAACATTTAAACATAGAGGTAACATTAAACATGGACATAGCATTAAACATGGACATAGCATTAAACATGGATATAGCTTTAAACACGGAGATATAATTACACATGGAGATAACATTAAACATAGAGATAACATTAAACATGGACATAGCATTACACATGGATATAGCATTACACATGGAGATAACATTAAACATGGACATAGCCTTTCACATGGAGATAGCATTAAACATGGAGATATCATTAACATGGATATAGCATTAAACCTGGACATATCATTACACATAGAGATAACATTAAACATTGACATAGCATTAACAAGGTCATAGCATTAAACATGGACATAGCATTACATATATAAATAAGATTAAACATGGACATAGCACTACACATGGATATAGCATTAATCATGGACACATCATTACACATAGAGGTAACATTCAACATGACATAGCATTACACATGGATATAGCATTAAACATCGGCATAGCATTAAACATAGAGATAACAGTGAACATGGACATAGTATTAAACATACAGATAACATTAAACATGGACATAGCACTACACATAGATATAACATTAAATATGGACATATCACTAAACATAGAGATAACAATAAACACGGACATAGCATTACACATGGAGATAGCATTAAAAATGGAGATATCATTAAAAATGGAGATATCATTAACATGGATATAGCATTAAACATGGACATAGCATTAAACATTGATATAGTATGAAACATGGATATAGCATTAAACTTGGACATATCATTACACATAGAGATAACATTAAACATTGACTTAGCATTAACAAGGACATAGCATTAAACATGGACATAGCATTAAACATAGAGATAACATTAAACAAGGACATAGCATTAAACATAGACATAGTATTACATATATAGATAAGATTAAACATGGATATCGCATTAAACATGGACATAGCATTACACATAGAGATAACATTAAACATTGGCATAGCATAAAACATCGACATAGCATTCAACAAGGTCATAGCATTAAACAAGGACATAGCATTAAACATACAGATAACATTAAACATGGACAATGCATTAAACATGGACATAGAATTAAACATACAGATAACATTAAACATGGGAATAGCATTAAACATGGACATAGCAATAAACATGAACATTGCATTAAACATGACATAGCATTACACATGGAGATAGCATTAAACATGGAGAGAGCTTAACATGGATATAGCATGAAACATGCACATACCATTAAACATGGATATAGCATTAAACATGGACATAGCATTAAACCTGGAGATATCATTACACATAGAGATAACATTAAACATGGGCATAGCATAAACAAGGACATAGAATTAAACATATTGATAACATTAAACATGGGCATAGCATTAAACATGGACATAACATTGCATATATAGATAAGATTAAACATGAATATAGCATTACACATAGAGATAACATTAAACATGGACATAGCATTGCACATACAGATAATATGAAACATGGGCATAGCATTAACCATGGATATAGCATTAAACATTGGATAAAGCATTAAACATAGAAATAACATGAAACATGGACATAGCATTAAACATGGACTTAGCATTACACATAGAGATAACATTAAACATAGACATAGCATTACACATGCATATAGTATTAAACATGGAGATAGCATTACACATGAACATAGCATTACACATGGAGATAACATTAAATATGGACATAGCATTACACATAGAGATAACATTAAACATGGACATGGCACTACACATGTATATAGCACTAATCATGGACAAAGCATTAAACATAGAGATAACATTAAACATGGACATTGCATAAAAAATGGATATAGCATTACATATGGAGACAGCATTACACATGGACATAAGATTAAACATGGACATAGCACTAAACATGGATACGGCAGTACACATAGAGATCACATTAAACATGGACATATCATTACACAGAGAGATAACATTAAACATGGACATAGCATTAAACATGGATATAGCATGAAACATGGACATAGCATTAAACATAAAGATAACATTAAAAATGCACATATCATTAAACATAGAGATAACATTAAACATGGACATAGCAATAAACATTGACATAGCATTACACATGGAGATAGCTTTACAAGTAGATATTACATGGTTAATTCATGTAAACTATGTTAAACATGGACATATCATTACACATGGATATAGCATTAAACATGGACATAGCACTGCACAAAGATATAACATTAAACATGGACATAGCATTAAACATTAAACATAGACACAGCCTTACACATGGATATAGCATGGATATAGCATTCAACATAGAGATAACATTAAACACGGACAAAGCATTAAACATGCACATAGCATTAAACATAGAGATATCATTAAACATGGACATAGCGTTAAACATGGATATAGCATTAAATATGGACAAATACTTACACATATAGATAACATTAAACATGGGCATAGCATTAAATATGGATATAGCATTAAACATGGACATAGTATTACACATAGAGATAACATTAAACATGGACATAGCGTTAAACATGGACATAGCATTAAGCATGGCTATAGCATGAAACATGGAAATAGCATGATGCCCACGTAGTCTGCATGGAACGGAGGGGGCCCTGACAGGGGTGCAGAGCAGGGCTAGGTCAGGGGGTTAAAGAAAGTTCAACGGGGAGGGGGAGGAAGTGAAGGGGGGTATATAAGGTTGGTGCGTAAGAATGTTCTGGGCTTTTTGTTGTGCCAGCCTACCCGGTGTGTTTGTCCCACCATCCCTCCCTTTATGTTGTTCTGTTCCATGTGGTTGTGTGATCTTCTTTACTAATTTTCTGTGTTTCGTTTCAGGATTCTGTCACAGCCGGGGGGCGGTAGCTTGCCAGGTTGCCGGGGGGTGTTATGTGGTTATTGCCACTGGTGTTAAAGTGTCGGTGGGAGGTTCCTGGCTGGGCGGTTGCTGGAACCTCAGGTGGGGGAGGGGCATCATGGTATGCCCTCCCATAAGGTGATGCTTACGGTTTGGCCCCGGTTGGTCCTGGCAAGCTTTCGGGTGTTTTATTGTATTTGGGTCATTGCCGTGTTAATGCACCTTCTTTATGTTTACAGGTTGCGTGGCAATGACGTTAATAAATCGGCTGTGGCCTTTATTCATCCCACATTTCGTGTCCGTGTTTTTATTGGGGGGTTAACCAGGATGACATAGCCCGAGAGTCGAGGCTACCCCCTGTCATTAAACATAGAGATAACATTAAACACGGGCATGGCATTAAACATAGAGATAACATTAAACATAGTGATCACATTAAACATGGACATAGCATTAAACATGGGCACAGGATCACACATAGAAAAAACATTAAAAATGGACTTTGCACTAAACATGGACATAGCATGAAACATGGACATAGCATTACATATGGACATAAGATTTCACATGGACATAGCATTAAACAAGGATATAGCATTACACATGGAGATAACATGAAACATGGACATAGAATTAAACATAGAGATAACATTAAACATAGAGTTAACATTGAACATGGCTATAGCAATAAACATGGACATATCATTACACATAGAGATAACATTAAACATGGACATAGCATTAAACATGGACATAGCATTAAACATAGAGATAACATTAAACATGGACATAGCGTTAAACATGGATATAGCATTAAATATGGACAAATCATTACACATATACAAAATATTAAACATGGGCATAGCATTAAACATGGATATAGCATTAAACATGGACATAGCATTAAACATGGATATAGAATTAAACATGGACATAGCATTAAACATAGAGATAACATTAAACATGGGCATGACATTAAACATAGAGATAACATTAAACATAGAGATCACATTAAACATGGACATAGCATTAAACATGGATATAGCATCAAACATGGGCATAGCATTACATATGGACATACGATTTCACATGGACATAGCATTAAACAAGGATATAGCATTACATATAGAGATAACATCAAACATGGACATAGCATTAAACATAGAGATACCATTAAACATTTACATAGCATTAAACATATAGATAACATTAAACGTGGACATATCATTACACATAGAGATAACATTAAACATGATCATAGCATTAAACATAGACATAGCATTACACACGCATATAGTATTACACATGGAGATAGCATTACACATGAACATAGCATTACACATAGCGATAACATTAAACATGGACATAGCATTAAACATGGACATAGCATTAAACATAGAGAAAACATTAAACATGGGCATACCACTACACATGGCTATAGCATTAAATGGACACATAATTACACATAGAGATAACATTACACATGAGAATAGCATTAAACATAGAGATAACATTACACATAGAGATAACATTAAACATGGACATAGCATTAAACATACAGATAACAATAAACATGGACAGAGCACTTCACATGGATATAGCATTAATCATGGACATATCATTACACATAGAGATAACATTACACATGGGAATAGCATTAAACATAGATATAGCATTAAACATCGACATAGCATTAAACATAACATTACACATGGACATAGCACTACACATGGATATAACATTAAACAAGGACATATCATTAAACATAGAGATAACATTAAACACGGACATAGCATTAAACATAGATATAGCATTACTCATGGAGATAGCATTAAACATGGACATAGCAAAAAAACATGACATAGCGTTAGACATGGAGATAGCAATAAAAATGGAGATAGCATTAAACATGGACATAACATTAAACCTGGACATATCATTACACATAGAGATACCATTAACCAATGACATAGCATTAACATGGACATAGCATTAAACATGGACATAGCATTAAACATAGAGATAACATTAAACATGGACTTAGCATTAAACATAGAGATAACATTAAACATTGGAATAGCATAAAACATGAGCATAGCATTAAAGAAGGACATAGCATTAAACTTACAGATAACATTAAAAATGGACATAGCATTAAACATGGACATAGAATTAAACATGGATATAGCATTAAACATGGACATATAATTAAACATAGAGATAACATTAAACATGGACATAGCATTACACATAGACATATCATTAAACATTGAGAAAACATTAATCACGGACATAGCATTAAAAATAGATATATCATTACACATGGAGATAGCAATAAACATGAACATAGCAAAAAACATGACATAGCAAAAAATATGACATAACAGTACACATGGAGATAACATTAAACATTGGCATAGCATTAACAAGGCCATATCATTAAACATGGACATAGCATTAAACATGGAGATAGCATGAAACATGGACATAGCATTAAACCTGGACATACCATTACACATAGAGATAACATTAAACATTGGCATAGCATTTACAAGGCCATAGCATTAAACATGGACATAGCATTAAACATGAACATAGCATTACATATATACATAAGATTAAACATGGGCATAGCATTAAACATGGACATAGCACTACACATGGATATATCATTGATCATGGACACATCATTACACATAGAGATAACATTAAACATGGGAATAGCATTAACCATAGATATAGCATTAAACATGGGCATAGAATTAAACAGAGAGATAACATTAAACATGGGAATAGCATTAAACATGGATATAGCATTAAACATGGACATAGCATTAAACATAGAGATAACATTAAACATGGACATAGCATTAAGCATGGATATAGCATTAAACATGGACATAGAATTAAACATAGATATAGCATTAAACCTAGTGATCACGTTAAACATGGACATAGCATTAAACATGGGCATAGCATTAAACATGGATATAGCATTAAACATGGATATAGGATTAAACATGGGCATAGAATTAAACATAGAAATAACATTAAACATGGGAATAGCATTAAACCTGATTATAGCATTAAACATGGACATAGCATTAAACATAGAGATAACATTAAACATGGACATAGCATTAAACATGGATATAGCATTACACAGAGATAACATTAAACATGGACATAGCGTTAAACATAGAGATAACATTAAACATAGAGATAACATTGAACATGGATATAGCATTAAACATGCACATATCCTTACACATAGAGTTAACATTAAACATGGACATAGCATTAAACATGGATATAGCATTAAGCATGGATATAGCATTACACAGAGATACCATTAAACATGGACATAGCATTAAACATGGGCATAGCATTAAACATGGATATAGCATTAAACATGGGCATAGCATTACACATAGAAAGAACATTAAATATGGACTTTGCACTAAACATGGACATAGCATGAAACATGGACATAGCATTACATATGGACATAAGATTTCACATGGACATAGCATTAAACAAGGATATAGCATTACACATGGAGATACCATTAAACATGGACATAGCATTAAACATGGACATAGCGTTAAACATAGAGATAACATTAAACATGGACATAGCATTAAACATGGACATTGCATTACACACGGATATAGCATTAAACATGGACATAGCATTACACATGGATATAGCATTAAACATTGACATAGCCTTCCACATGCACAGAGCATTAAACACAGAGATCATTAACGTGGATATAGCATGAAACATGCACATAGCAATAAACATGGACATAGCATTAAATATGACATAGCATTACACATGGAGATAGCATTAAACATATTGATAACATTAAACATGGACATAGCATTAAACATGGACATAGCATTAAACATATTGATAACATTAAACATGGACATAGCATTAAACATGGACATAACATTACATATATAGATAACATTAAACATGATTATAGCATTAAACATGGACATAGCATTACACATAGAGATAATATTAAACATTGGCATAGCATAAAACATGGGCATAGCATTAAACAAGAACATAGCATTAAAGATACAGATAACATTAAACATGGACATAGCATTAAACATGGACATAGAATTAAACAGAGAGATAACATTAAACATGGGAATAGCATTAAACATGGATATAGCATTAAACATAGAGATAACAATAAACATGGACATAGCATTAAATATGGATATAGCATTACACACGGATATAGCATTAAACATGACATAGCATTACACATGGATATAGCATTAACCATGACATAGCCTTTCACATGGAGATAGCATTAAAAATGGAGATATCATTAACATGGATATAGCATTAAACATGGACATGGCATTAAACCTGGACATATCATTACATATATAAATAAGATTAAACATGGACATAGCACTACACATGGATATAGCACTAATCATGGACACATCATTACACATAGAGATAACATTCAACATGACATAGCATTACACATGGATATAGCATTAAACATCTGCATAGCATTAAACATAGAGATAACAGTGAACATGGACATAGTATTAAACATAAAGATAACATTAAACATGGACATAGCACTACACATAGATATAACATTAAACATGGACATATCACTAAACATAGAGATAACAATAAACACGGACATAGCATTACACATGGAGATAGCTTTAAACATGGAAATAGCAAAAAACATGACATAACATTACACATGGAGATAGCATTAAAAATGGAGATAGCATTAAACATGGACATAGCATTAAACATTGATATAGTATGAAACATGGATATAGCATTAAACTTGGACATATCATTACACATAGAGATAACATTAAACATTGACAGAGCATTAACAAGGACATAGCATTAAACATGGACATAGTATTACATATATAGATAAGATTAAACATGGATATCGCATTAAACATGGACATAGCATTACACATAGAGATAACATTAAACATTGGCATAGCATAAAACATGGACATAGCATTCAACAAGGTCATAGCATTAAACAAGGACATAGCATTAAACATACAGATAACATTAAACATGGACAATGCATTAAACATGGACATAGAATTAAACAGAGAGATAACATTAAACATGGGAATAGCATTAAACATGGACATAGCAATAAACATGGACATTACATTAAACATGACATAGCATTACACATGGAGATAGCATTAAACATGGATATAGCATGAAACATGCACATACCATTAAACATGGATATAGCATTAAACATGGATATAGCATTAAACCTGGAGATATCATTACACATAGAGATAACATTAAACATGGGCATAGCATAAACAAGGACATAGAATTAAACATATTGATAACATTAAACATGGACATAGCATTAAACATGGACATAAGATTACATATATAGATAAGATTAAACATGAATATAGCATTACACATAGAGATAACATTAAACATGGACATAGCATTGCACATACAGATAATATTAAACATGGGCATAGCATTAACCATGGATATAGCATTAAACATTGGACAAGGCATTAAACATAGAGATAACATTAAATATGGACATAGCTTTAAACATGGACTTAGCATTACACATAGAGATAACATTAAACATAGACATAGCATTACACATGCATATAGTATTAAACATGGAGATAGCATTACACATGAACATAGCATTACACATAGAGATAACATTAAACATGGACATGGCACTACACATGTATATAGCACTAATCATTGACAAAGCATTAAACATAGAGATAACATTAAACATGGACATTGCATAAAACATGGATATAGCATTAAATATGGAGACAGCATTACACATGGACATAAGATTACACATGGACATAGCACGAAACATGGATACGGCAGTACACATAGAGATCACATTAAACATGGACATATCATTACACAGAAAGATAACATTAAACATGGACATAGCATTAAACATGGATATAGCATGAAACATGGACATAGCATTAAACATAAAGAAAACATTAAAAATGCACATATCATTAAACATAGAGATAACATTAAACATGGACATTGCATAAAACATGGATATAGCATTACATATGGAGACATCATTACACATGGACATAAGATTTAACATGGACATAGCACTAAACATGGATACGGCAGTACACATAGAGATCACATTAAACATGGACATATCATTACACAGAGAGATAACATTAAACATGGACATAGCATTAAACATGGACATAGCATGAAACATGGATATAGCATGAAACATGGACATAGCATTAAACATAAAGATAACATTAAACATGGACATAGCAATAAACATTGACATAGCATTACACATGGAGATAGCTTTACAAGTAGATATTACATGGTTAATTCATGTAAACATGGACATATCATTACACATGGATATAGCATTAAACATGGACATAGCACTGCACAAAGATATAACATTAAACATGGACATAGCATTAAACATTAAACATAGACACAGCCTTACACATGGATATAGCATGGATATAGCATTCAACATAGAGATAACATTAAACACGGACAAAGCATTAAACATGCACATAGCATTAAACATAGAGATATCATTAAACATGGACATAGCGTTAAACATGGATATAGCATTAAATATGGACAAATACTTACACATATAGATAACATTAAACATGGGCATAGCATTAAATATGGGTATAGCATTAAACATGGACATAGTATTACACATAGAGATAACATTAAACATGGACATAGCGTTAAACATGGACATAGCATTAAGCATGGCTATAGCATGAAACATGGAAATAGCATGATGCCCACGTAGTCTGCATGGAACGGAGGGGGCCCTGACAGGGGTGCAGAGCAGGGCTAGGTCAGGGGGTTAAAGAAAGTTCAACGGGGAGGGGGAGGAAGTGAAGGGGGGTATATAAGGTTGGTGCGTAAGAATGTTCTGGGCTTTTTGTTGTGCCAGCCTACCCGGTGTGTTTGTCCCACCCTCCCTCCCTTTATGTTGTTCTGTTCCATGTGGTTGTGTGATCTTCTTTACTAATTTTCTGTGTTTCGTTTCAGGATTCTGTCACAGCCGGGGGGCGGTAGCTTGCCAGGTTGCCAGTGGGTGTTATGTGGTTATTGCCACTGGTGTTAAAGTGTCGGTGGGAGGTTCCTGGCTGGGCGGTTGCTGGAACCTCAGGTGGGGGAGGGGCATCATGGTATGCCCTCCCATAAGGTGATGCTTACGGTTTGGCCCCGGTTGGTCCTGGCAAGCTTTCGGGTGTTTTATTGTATTTGGGTCATTGCCGTGTTAATGCACCTTCTTTATGTTTACAGGTTGCGTGGCAATGACGTTAATAAATCGGCTGTGGCCTTTATTCATCCCACATTTGGTGTCCGTGTTTTTATTGGGGGGTTAACCAGGATGACATAGCCCGAGAGTCGAGGCTACCCCCTGTCATTAAACATAGAGATAACATTAAACACGGGCATGGCATTAAACATAGAGATAACATTAAACATAGTGATCACATTAAACATGGACATAGCATTAAACATGGGCACAGGATCACACATAGAAAAAACATTAAAAATGGACTTTGCACTAAACATGGACATGGCATGAAACATGGACATAGCATTACATATGGACATAAGATTTCACATGGACATAGCATTAAACAAGGATATAGCATTACACATGGAGATAACATTAACCATGGACATAGAATTAAACATAGAGATAACATTAAACATGGAAATAGCATTAAACATGGACATAGCATTAAACATAGAGATAACATTAAACATAGAGATAACATTGAACATGGCTATAGCATTAAACATGGACATATCATTACACATAGAGATAACATTAAACATGGACATAGCATTAAACATGGACATAGCATTAAACATAGAGATAACATTAAACATGGACATAGCGTTAAACATGGATATAGCATTAAATATGGACAAATCATTACACATATAGAAAATATTAAACATGGGCATAGCATTAAACATGGATATAGCATTAAACATGGACATAGTATTACACATGGACATAGCATTAAGCATGGATATAGAATTAAACATGGACATAGCATTAAACATAGAGATAACATTAAACATGGGCATGACATTAAACATAGAGATAACATTAAACATAGAGATCACATTAAACATGGACATAGCATTAAACATGGATATAGCATCAAACATGGGCATAGCATTACATATGGACATACGATTTCACATGGACACAGCATTAAACAAGGATATGGCATTACATATAGAGATAACATCAAACATGGACATAGCATTAAACATAGAGATACCATTAAACATTGACATAGCAATAAACATATAGATAACATTAAACATGGACATATCATTACACATAGAGATAACATTAAACATGATCATAGCATTAAACATAGACATAGCATTACACACGCATATAGTATTACACATGGAGATAGCATTACACATGAACATAGCATTACACATAGCGATAACATTAAACATGGACATAGCATTAAACATGGACATAGCATTAAATATAGAGAAAACATTAAACATGGGCATACCACTACACATGGCTATAGCATTAAATGGACACATCATTACGCATAGAGATAACATTACACATGGGAATAGCATTAAACATAGAGATAACATTAAACATGGACATAGCATTAAACATACAGAAAACAATAAACATGGACATAGCACTTCACACGGATATAGCATTAATCATGGACATATCATTACACATAGAGATAACATTACACATGGGAATAGCATTAAACATAGATATAGCATTAAACATCGACATAGCATTAAACATATAGATAACATTACACATGGACATAGCACTACACATGGATATAACATTAAACAAGGACATATCATTAAACATAGAGATAACATTAAACACGGACATAGCATTAACAAGGACATAGCATTAAACATGGACATAGCATTAAACATAGAGATAACATTAAACATGGACTTAGCATTAAACATAGAGATAACATTAAACATTGGAATAGCATAAAACATGAGCATAGCATTAAAGAAGGACATAGCATTAAACATACAGATAACATTAAAAATGGACATAGCATTAAACATGGACATAGAATTAAACATGGATATAGCATTAAACATGGACATAGAATTAAACATGGATATAGCATTAAACACGGACATAGCATTAAACATAAATATATCATTACACATGGAGATAGCATTAAATATGGACATAGCAAAAAACATGACATAGCAAAAAATATGACAAAACATTACACATGGAGATAACATTAAACATTGGCATAGCATTAACAAGGCCATAGCATTAATCATGGACATAGCATGAAACATGGACATAGCATTAAACCTGGACATAGCATTACACATAGAGATAACATTAAACATTGGCATAGCATTTACAAGGCCATAGCATTAAACATGGACATAGCATTAAACATGGGCATAGAATTAAACATAGAAATAACATTAAACATGGGAATAGCATTAAACCTGATTATAGCATTAAACATGGACATAGCATTAAACATAGAGATAACATTAAACATGGACATAGCATTAAACATGGATATAGCATTACACAGAGATAGCATTAAACATGGACATAGCGTTGAACATAGAGATAACATTAAACATAGAGATAACATTGAACATGGATATAGCATTAAACATGGACATATCATTACACATAGAGTTAACATTAAACATGGACATATCATTAAACATGGATATAGCATTAAGCATGGATATAGCATTACACAGAGATACCATTAAACATGGACATAGCATTAAACATGGGCATAGCATTAAACATGGATCTAGCATTAAACATGGGCATAGCATTACACATAGAAAGAACAGTAAATATGGACTTTGCACTAAGCATGGACATAGCATGAAACATGGACATAGCATTACATATGGACATAAGATTTCACATGGACATAGCATTAAACAAGGATATAGCATTACACATGGAGATACCATTAAACATGGACATAGCATTAAACATGGACATAGCGTTAAACATAGAGATAACATTAAACATGGACATAGCATTAAACATGGACATAGCATTACACACGGATATAGCATTAAACATGGACATAGCATTACACATGGATATAGCATTAAACATTGACAAACCCTTCCACATGCACAGAGCATTAAACATAGACACAGCAATAAACATGGACATAGCAATAAACATGGACATAGCATTACAAATGGACATAACATTAAACATGGACAAAGCATTAAACATGGAGATAGGATTAACATGGATATAGCATGAAACATGCACATATCATTAAACATGGATATAGCATTAAACATGGACATAGCAATAAACATGGACATAGCATTAAACATGACATAGCATTACACATGGAGATAGCATTAAACATGGAGATAGCATTAACATGGATATAGCATTAAACATGGACATAGCAATAAACATGGACATAGCAAAAACATGACATAGCATTACACATGGAGATAGCATTAAACATGGAGATAGCATTTACATGGATATACCATGAAATATGCACATAGCATTAAACATGGATATAGCGTTAAACATGAACATAGCATTACACATAGAGATAACATTAAAAATGGGCATAGCATTAACAAAGACATAGCATTAAACATGGGCATAGCATTAAACATATTGATAACATTAAACATGGACATAGCACAGGGCCGGCCTTTGGGGTGTGCGACCTGTGCGACCGCACAGGGCGCCACACCCCAGGGGGCGCCGTCACGGGGTCCGCCGCCGCCTGTATGGGGGCACCCGGCACCCCTCCAGAGACGGACAGTAATGTCCGCCGCTGGAGGAGCAGGCTCGCAAGGGAGCAGTATCGGAGGTCTTTAACAGACCTCCGATACCGCTCCCTTGTGATCCCCGCGGCAACAGCTGCTGTGCGCCGGGGTTTGCTGTCAGATCCCGGCACACAGCACTAAAGCCGCGCCCACCGGTCTCCGTGCCCTCTGACCCGGAAGAAGAGAAGACAGAAGAACTAAGAAGAAGAGCGAAGAGGAGGCAAAGAAACTGAAAGAGGAAAGGTAGGGAAGCATAGAGTGACAGTGAGAGTGGATTGGTGTATATGTGTGGATTAGTATATATGTGTGGTTTGGTATATATGTGTGGTTTGGTATATATGTGTGGTTTGGTATATATGTGTGGTTTGGTATATGTGTGGATTAGTATATATGTGTGGTTTGGTGTATATGTGTGGATTGGTGTATGTGTGGATTGGTATATATGTGTGGATTGGTGTATATGTGTGGATTGGTGTATATGTGTGGATTGGTATGTGTGTGGATTGGTATATATGTGTGGATTGGTGTATATGTGTGGATTGGTGTATACGTGTGTGGATTGGTATGCGTGTGGATTGGTATGCATGTGGATTGGTATGCGTGTGGATTGGTGTATATGTGTGGATTGGTATATGTGTGGATTGGTGTATATGTGTGGATTGGTATGTGTGTGTGGATTTGTGTATATGTGTGGAGTGGATTGGTCATTGGTGTATATGTGTGGATTGGTGTATATGTGTGGATTGGTGTATATGTGTGGATTGGTGTATGTGTGTGGATTGGTGTATATGTGTGGAGTGGATTGGTGTATATGTGTGGATTGGTGTATGTGTGTGGATTGGTGTATGTGTGTGGATTGGTGTATGTGTGGAGTGGATTGGTGTATATGTGTGGATTGGTGTATATGTGTGTGGATTGGTGTATGTGTGTGGATTGGTATGTGTGGAGTGGATTGGTGTATATGTGTGGAGTGGTGTATATGTGTGGATTGGTGTATGTGTGTGGATTGGTGTATGTGTGTGGATTGGTGTATGTGTGTGGATTGGTGTATATGTGTGGATTGGTAAGGGTGTGAGAGTGATGGGTGTTATGCTGTACCATTTCCAATGTATTTTTCATTATATAATTATGCTCTAAAGTACATCATAACTCCCATCACTCTATACTGTTCCATACAGTGGCAGAGCTGGGAGGCAGAGGCCTTGCACCCCCACCGCAGGACTTCTGAAAGGTAAGTGAACTTCAAAGAGGGAGAGGGTAGATAGTTAGGAGGGGTAGATAGGGAGAATGGAGTGAGACGGGGTACATAGGGCAATCATACTCCTATCATGCCAAGTAGTCTACGAGTACATCCTGGAATCTGCGGGCATGATAAGAATGTGATTGCTGTTAATCATATATATATATAAATATTGTTATTTAATTGTTTTGTTATGTGTTATGGTGTGTGGGGGGGTCATATTCGGTTTCGGCCAGGTAAATGCTGCACTTTTGGTTTCAGTCCAGAATTCGTTTCGGTGCATCCCTACTACTAAGCCAGACAATGAAGTGGTAGGCCTACACCACATCAATGTTTGGCGTAGTATATAGTGATTGGGGTTTTGTTACAAGTTTTGATTCCTTTCTTTTTTTGGGATGGGGGGGGGCGCCAGACGAGTAGTCCGCACAGGGCGCCAGAACACCTAAGGCCGGCTCTGACATAGCATTAAACATGGACATAACATTACATATATAGATAAGATTAAACATGAATATAGCATTAAACATGGACATAGCACTACACATAGAGATAACATAAAACATTGGCATAGCGTAAAACATGGACATAGGATTAAACATGGACATATCATTACACATGGATATAGCATTAAACATGTACATATCATTGCACATAGAGATAATATTAAACATGGGCATAGCATTAACCATGGATATAGCATTAAACATTGGACAAAACATTAAACATAGAGATAACATTAAACATGGACATAGCATTAAAGATAGAGATAACATTAAACACGGACATAGCATTAAACATGGATATAGCATTACACATGGAGATAGCAATAAAAATGGAGATAGCATTAACATGGATATAGCATTAAACGTGGACATAGCATTAAACATGGATATAGCATGAAACATGGACATAGCATTAAACATGGACATAGAATTAAACATAGAGATAACATTAAACATGGACATAGCATTAAACATGGACATAGCATTAAACGTGGACATAGAATTAAACAGAGAGATAACATTAAACATGGGAATAGCATTAAGCATGGATATAGCATTAAACATGGACATAGCATTAAACAGAGAGATAACATTAAACATGGACATAGCATCACACATAGACATATCATTACAGATATAACATTAAACAGCGGCATTAAAAATATTGATAACATGAAACACGGACATAGCATTAAACTTGGATATAGCATTACACATGGAGATAGCATTAAACATGGATATAGCAATAAACATGACACAGCATGAAACATGGACATAGCATTAAACATGGACATAGCATTACATATATAGATACGATTAAACATGGATATAGCATTAAACATGGATATAGCATTACACATAGAGATAACATTACACATGGGCATATTATAAAACATGGGCATAGCATTAAACAAGTACATAGCATTAAACAAGGACATAGCATTAAACATACAGATAACATTAAACATGAAGATACCATTAAACATAGACATAGCAAAAAAACATGGACATAGCATTACACATGGATATAGCATTACACATGGACATAACATTGCACATAGAGATAACAATAAACATTGACATAGCATTAAACATTAAAGAATAAACATAGACACAGCCTTACACATAGATATAACATTAAACATGGACATAGCATTGCACATAGAGATAACATTAAACATGCACAGAGCATTAAACATTAAACATAGACACAGCCTTACACATAGACATAGCATTACTCATATAGATAACATTAAACAGGGATATAGCTTTAAACATGGAGATATCATTACACATGGAGATAACATTAAAAATAGAGATAACATTAAACATGGACATAACATTAACCAGGGTTGACTTTTTTTTTAAATCTAAATCTAGGAGCCAGCTAAAAAAGTTAGGAGCCAGGACTTTTTTTTTGCCCCAGCACTTTGCCCTGCACCCACACTTTGCCCAGCACTAACAGTCTCACACTTTACCCTAGCCCTCACTTTGCCCCAGCACTTTGCCCTGCACTTACACTTTGCCCCAGCACTCACACTTTGCCCCAGCACTTTTCCCACACTAAAAAGCACCATTAATTAATTACCATTAATTAATCCCATTAACTCTGTCCCCAGTTTCCCATAGGCATCTTTGTCATTAAATAGCTTCCTATAGTCCCATGTTTAGTGACAAAGATGCCTACGGAAAACTGGGGACGGAATTTGCCTTTGCCCCCAGTTTCCCATTGGCCTCTTTGTCACTAAACATGGGACGATGGGAAGCTATTTAGTGACAAAGATGCCTATAGGAAATTGGGGACACGGTTTGCCTTTGCTCCCAGTCTCCCATAGGCATCTTTGTTACTAAACATGGGACTATGGGAAGCTATTTAGTGACAAAGATGCCTATAGGAAATTGGGGACAGAGTTTGTCTTTGCCCCCAGTCTCCCATAGCCAAACATGGACATAGCATTAAACATGGACATAGGGCTGCAACTAACGATTATTTTCATAATCAATTAGTTGGCCGATTACTTTTTCAATTAATCGGATAAAAAAATATGCAAATTTTTCGTTTACTTAAAATAAAAACTTGTGTCATTAACACTTTTTTCTCTTTATCACAATGGAATTAGACCCACATTATTTTTCAAACAAAATTTTACCAAAATACCAAAAAATGTTTTATTAGTAAATATTAATTTATGTAAACTATTTCTCATATTTAATAAAAGCTATGATGGATAAAAATACCTCGTTTATATTTTATTTGCCAACCTGCCCCCAGTTATGCACATCGTACCCCCAATTTGCCACTCTGCCCCAGAAATGCCTTATACCTCCTATATGCCATTGTGCCCCCCCTGATATGCCTTATACCTCCAAATATGCCACTGTGCCCCCCCTGATATGCCTTATACCCCCTATAAGCCACTGTTTCCTCCCTGATATGTCTTATAACCAGTGTTCCCACTAAGCTGTGCGCTTGTGCGCGCGCACATAGCTTTAAAAGGGAGCGCACACAAAAAAAATTGTGCGCACAACCAGTAGCGTACCGAACGGGGGGGCGGTCCGCTACTGGTTGTGTGCACGGCACCCCTCCAGAGACGGACAGTAATGTCCGCCGCTAGAGGTGCAGGCTCGGTTAGAGGGAGATCAAGGATCTCCCTCTAATCGTCTTAAAAAAAAATCAAGGGAGCGGGAGGTCTGTTAATGCAGACCTCCGATCCTGCTCCCTTGCGACGCACGCGGCAACTGATGTTGTGCGTCGGGATTTGATGTCATATCCCGGCGCACAGCACTGAAGCCACGCCCACCGCCTCCACTGCACTGGAAGAAGAGGACACAGAAGAGGAATAACGAAGAAGAGGAAAAGTGACAGGTAGGAAAACATTCTGTGAGAGTGAATTAGTAAGTGTGTGAGAGTGATGGGTGTAGTTTAAACTGAATGTTTGTGAATGAGTGTGTGTGTGTGATAGCATGGATGTGTAAGTGTGTGTGGGGGGATAGCATGGCATAGGGAGGCTGTAATCATATTCCTATCATGCTCGGGTTCCAGCATGTACTGGCTGCCTGAGCATGATAGGAGTGAGATTGCTGTTAGCAATTCTATTTTTTGTTCAATTTTGGTGTGTTAACCACGTCTTTATTAAAAGTAAGTAACACACCAAAATTGGACAGAAAAATGTGATAACAATATTAATATATATATATATATATATATATATGATTGCTAACAGCAATCCCACTCCTATCATGCCCAAGCAACCAGTACATGCTAGAACCTGGACATGATAGGAGTGTGATTGCTGTTTATCATATATTTATATATATATATATATATATATATATATATATATAGTTATTGATTTTTTTGTCTAATTTTGGTGTGTTACTTTTAATAAAAGTGTTTTTGTTTTTAAAGGTGTGTGGGGGGGGGTCATTTTCGGTTTCAGTCAAGTGAATGCTAAATGTTTCGGTGCATATATATATATATAATATATATATATATATATATGGCCAGACTGGTTTCTGATGGAGGAGTTTATTGTATATATATATATATATTGATATATATATATATATATATATATATATAATACTAGGCCAGACACTAAAGTGGTAGGCCTACACCACATCAATGTTTGGCTTAGTATATAGTGATTGGGGTTATGCTGCATTATTGTCAATGTCTGGCTCAATGTATAGTGATAGGTGTTGTGTTGTACCACGGTCAGTGCGTGCGTCAGTATATAGCGATAGATGTTCTGCTGTACCACTGTCAGTGTTTGCCTCAGTATATAATGATAGCAGTTATGCTGTACCACCCTCAATGTTTGCCTCAGTATATAGGGATAGCAGTTATGCTGTACCACTGTCAATGTTTGCCTCACTATATAATGTTAGCAGTTATGCTGTACCACCGTCAATGTTTGCCTTAGTATATAATGATAGCAGTTATGCTGTACCACCGTCAATGTTCGCCTTAGTATATAATGATGGCAGTTATGCTGTACCACCCTCAATGTTTGCCTTAGTATATAATGATAGCAGTTATGCTGTAACACGGTCAATGTTTGCCTAACGATAGAAGCTATGCAGTTTTAAAGAGTGTGTGTGTGGGTGTCCCATGTACAGGATCCGCCCCAGGTGCCAAATACTCTAGGTACGCCCCTGCGCACAACAGTTTTTCCCAATTTTTTTTTTATCCTTTATGCGGCCTGGAGCCTCCGCTCGTGATTCGCTCATAATTTACTTATGCAGTGAGAATTTCACCTTTAAAAAAACATTACAGTAAGTAATACTGTTGTGTAACTAATACTACATTATCACACTATAATGTAGTGTTATTAACCATGAGCGAGCTGTACCAAAAATATAGAATAACAATTTAAATGTAACATTTGCAGAAGCATATTGTGAGCACAAAATTTTGGCTCTGGGAAAATTTTTGTACAAGAGAAATTTTCTGCGCACACCACCTAAGAAAAATTAGAGGGAACATTGCTTATAACCCCTATATGCCACTGTGGCCCCCTGATATGCCTTATAGCACCTTATATGCCACTCTGTCTGCTGATATGCCTTATACCCCCTATATGCCACTGTGCCCCCCCGATATGCCTTATAGCCCCTTTTATGCCACTCATATGCCGCTCTGTCCCCTGATATGCCTTATACCTCCCTATATGCCACTGTGCCCCCCTCATATGCCTTATAGCCCCCTATATGCCGCTGTGCCCCCCTGATATGTCACTGATTTACCTTTTTCCCTCGATATGCCACTGTGCCCCTGATATGCCTTACAACCCCGATATGTCACTGTGCCCCAATATGCCTTATACCCCCCTATATGTCACTGAGCCCCCTGAAATACCTTATACCCCTTTATGCCACTATGCCCCCCTGATATGCCTTATACCCCCAGATATGTCTTATGCCCCCCTGATATAAGAAAAACTGACAGCGCTAAAATAGGTATAAAATAATATGCTTTAATAAATATAGGCAAAAAAGAATAGATACTACACAATAAAATATATATAAATATATGGACAATGCAAACAATAAATCAAATATTACAGCAATCAAAAAAAAAAAATACAAATTAAAGAATGCACATAACTAATCGATCCCGAAAAAATTCTACCTGCCCCACCAGGGGTTAATATATCAATAGAAGAAACACGGGGCAAATAAGCATAAAAATAAAGATAATACTCCAAGCTTAGCATACCCAGTGGTTCTTATTTGTCCCGTTTTTCTTCTGTTGACATATTAACCCCTGGTGGGGCAGGTAGAAGTGGAAGTGAAGGGAAGTAGCGGAGGTTGCACACATCGGCCACTAAAATCCAAATTCCCTGCAGCGCTGCAGGGGACCTGGATCCTGTCAGCCGGTGGGGGTCTGTGCGATGCGCGCAAACAACCTCCGCTTAGCCCCTCCACTTCCGTTGGGGCTTCCATGATGGAGCGCCGGAAGATCACGTGACGCTGGCGTTCAGTAATAGAGAAGCCCCAGCGGAAATGGAGGGGAGAAGCTGAAGTTGAGGGGAGGGGAGAAGCGGAGGATGTCTGCGCGTATTCCACAGACCCCCACCGACTGACAGAGAGGAGAATCCAGGTCCCCTGCAGCTCTCAAACATCACTTTGCCTCCCCCCCTCCAATACACCACTCTACCTCCTCCCCCTCCCATACACCACTTTGCCTCCCCCCCCTCCCATACATCACTCTGCTTCCTGTCAGCAACGGAGGTTCACAAGACACCAGGTAGCTGGGCAGAGAGGCAGAGTGGTGTATGGGAGGGGGAGGAGCCAGAGTGGTGTATGGGAGGGTGGCTCCCATACACCCCTCTGACTCCTCCCCCCTCCCATACACCACTCTGGCTCCTCCCCCTCCCATACACCACTCTTCCTCCTCCCCCTCCCATACACCACTCTGCCTTTCTCCCGACTCCCTGGTGTTTTGTGAACCTCCGTTGCTGACAGGCACTGTCACTGCAGATTCATAGAAGCCTCAGCGTAAGTGAAGGGCAGTAACGTAGGCTGTCTGTGCGCATCGCGCAGACCCCCACCAGCTGACAGAGAGGATGATCCTCTGCAGGAGACCTCGATTCTCTGTCAGCCCGTGGGGGTCTGCACGATGTGCACAGACAGCCTCCGTTACTCACCTTCACTTCCGCTGGGGCTTCTACATCATGTGATGCTGCCACTGCATCGTAGGAGCGGAAGTGGAGAGGAGCAAGTTGTCTGTGCGCATCGCACGGACACCCACCGGCTGACAGTGAGGGGAATCCAGGTCCCCTGCAGCGTTGCGGGGTATCATATAATCGATAAAAATGGATTCGACTAGTTGTTTCAGCCCTACTTTTAACATGGAGATAGCATTAGACATGGACATAGCATTAAACATAGAGATAACATTAAACATGGACTTTGCATTAAACATGGACATAGCATTAAACATGGAGATAGCATTATACATGGACATAAGATTTCAAGTGGACATAGAAATAAACATGGATATAGCATTACACATAGAGATAACATTAAACATGGGCATAGCATTAAACATTGAACATGGATACAGTATTAAACATGGACACGGCACTACACATGGACATAGCACTACACATGGACACAGCACTAAACATGGATCCGGCATTACACATAGAGATAACATTAAATATGGACATTTCATTACACATAGAGATAACATTAAACATGAACATAGCATTAAACATGGCTGTAGCATTAAACATGAACATAGTATTACACCTAGAAATAACATTAAACATGGACATAGCATTACACATGGACATGACATTACACATGGAGATAGCATTAGACATGGCTATACCAATAAATATGGACATAACACTACTCATGGAGGTAGCAAAAAACATGGAGATAGCATTAAACATGGACATAGCATTACACATAGAGATAACTTTAAACATGGACATAGCATTACGCATGCATTTAGCATTAAACATGAAGATAGCATTACACATAGAGATAACATTAAACATGGACATAGCATTAAACATGGACATAACACTACTCATGGATATAGCATTAAAGATGGATATAGCATTGCACATAGAGATAACATTAAACATGGGCATAGCATGAAACATTAAACATGGACACAGCATTACACATGGATGTAGCATTCAACATGGATATAGCATTACAAGTAGATATAACATGGACATATCATTACATATGAATATAGCATTAAACATGGCCATAGCATTGCACATAGAGAATAAACATGAACATAGCATTAAACATTAAACATGGACACAACAATAAACGTGGACATAGCATTAAACATGGACATAGAACTACACATGGGCACAGCACTAAACATGGATATAGCATTAAATATTGACATAAAATTACAAATGGAGATTAGGGATGCAACAACGAATCGATAAAGTCGATAATAATCGATTATGAAAATTGTTGTCAACAATTTTCATTATCAATTAGTTGAATCCATTTTTATCGATTTATAAAATGAGTTTTTTCAGAGCAAATGCTCTAAAAAACTCCCCTCCTTCTATAATCCGACCTCAAAAAGAGATCGGATTATAACTCTAGAATCCAGATCCCCCGCAGAGCTGGAGGAGACCTGGATTATCCTCTCAGTGGGGGCTTGTGCAAAACGCGCAGACATCCTCCGCTTCTCCCTGAGTCCCCTTCACTTCTGCTTCTCCCCTCCACTTCCGCTGGGGCTTCTATTACTGAACGCCGGCGTCACGTGACTTTCCGGACCGGCGCACCATCATGGAAGCCCCAACAGAAGTGGAGGGGAGAAGCGGAGGCTGTCTGCGCGCATCGCACAGACCCCCACCGGCTGCCGGTGAGGATCCAGGTCCCCTGCAGCGCTGCAGTGGATTTGTATTTTGGTGCGCGATGTGTGAAACCTCCGCTACTTCCCTTCACTTACACTTCTACCTTCCCCACCAGGGGTTGATATATCAAAAGAAGAAAAACGAGACAAATAAGCACCACTGGGTAAGCTAAGCCTGGACTATTATCTTTATTTTTAGGCTTATTTGCCCCGTGTTTCTTCTGTTGGTATATTAACCCCTGCTGGGGCGTGTAGAATTTTTTCGGGATCTATTAATTATGTGCATTCTTTGTGGGTTTTTTTTTTGATTGCTGTAATATTTGATTTATTGTTTGTACTGTGCATATATTTATATTGTATTGTGTATTATCTATTCTTTTTTGTCTATATTTATTAAAGCAAATTTTTATACCTATTTTAGCACTGTCAGTTTTTCTTATATCAGGGGGGTTTAAGGCATATCAGGGGGCACAGTGGCATATCGGGGTATAAGGCATATCAGGGGACACAGTGGCATCTCAGTGGCATATAGGGGGTATAAGGCATATTGGGGGTAAAAGGCATATCAGGGGACAGAGTAGCATATAGGAGGTATAAGGGATATCAGGGGGCACAGTGGCATCTCTGGCATATAGGAGGTATAAGGCATTCTGGGGCAGAGAGGCAAGCTGGGGGTGAGATTGGCAAATAAAAGAAAATATAAACAAGAGGCATTTCTCTCAATCATAGTTTTTATTAAATATGAAAAAATAGTTTACATGAATGAATATTTACTAGTAAAACTTTTTTTGGTATTTTGGTAAAACTTAGTTTGAGAAATAACGTGTTCTGGGTTCTTGTACCTTTAGAATATAGCTTTCATTATTATGTCAGTAAAATAAGAAGGCAAATAGAGAAATGCCATTGCGATAAAGAGAAAAAAAGTGTTAATGACACATCTTAATGTAAATTATAAGTTTTTATTTTAAATAAAAGAAAAATTTGCATATAGCTTTTTTTATCCGATTAATCAATTAATCAAGAAAATAATCGGCCAACTAATTGATTATGAAAATAATCGTTAGTTGCAGCCCTAATGGAGATAGCATTAGACATAGAGATAACATTAAACATGGACATAGCATTAATCATGGACATAGCATTAATCATGGACATATCATTACACATGGATATAGCATTAAACATGGACATAGCGATAAACACGGACATAACACTACTCATTGAGATAGCATTAAACATGGAGATAACATGCAACACATCGGAATATGTGGACCACTTCGTACAAAAATACGTACCCAACACCCCCGCATATATTAAAGATACTACACACCTACTCAATTTAATAGATTCGATAGTGTGGTATCATCTTTATACACGGTAATAAGGCATGAAAGGGAATTGAAGCAATTAATAAAACACTAACCAGGGGACAATACAGAAGTCTTTCATTTTGGAATGTATCGATTTCATTCTGAAATATAACTATTTCTGGTTTGAACACCAGTTTTACCGTCATCTATGTGGGACTGCCGTGGGTGCCAGGTTCACGCCGAGTTACGCCAACCTTTCTGTAGCCGAACAGATATGGCACAACAATCCATCCGAAGCGGACCTGGTGCTGTGGAAGAGATATATCGATGATGTGTTAATTATATGGAGGGGAACACTGGATAACTTACATTAATTTACAGAATACATCAACCTAAAATTTACTTTTAACACACTAAAGCAAATAGGGGTTTAGGATATGCAGGGCAATGCAAAAGGTTTTTTTGTTTGTTTTTTGTAACCCCTTTCCCCCATTTGAAATAAATAGACACAGACTACTTATTCATTCATGGGTTATTCAATATAACTTTTTACTATACATAACTCCAATATTTCGTATTTTGTATTATTGTTTGACACTTTTCCACCCTTATTGCTCTCTTTTCCGTGGATTCATATAGACATTTATGTATAAACAAAACCCATAGTATGTTTCTGCACAATCTTTAGTTATAGTTCATATATCCACGTTTAATATTTTCTCATTCATGCAATCACATCCTTAAACTTTTACATCTTATAGCGTTTATACCACCTTCATGTTAATCCGTCTTCAAATGTCATTGCTTAACATCTGCACATCAGCACAGCAGGACAATAGGACCCGATGCAACACTAGGAAAAGAGACAGCCCTACGGAGACGGAGAAGCCGGTACCTGCAAAAGAATGTGGCGTTTCCATGGGGACGCGTCTAAACAGAATGACTCCCGCATAGAGCACACGTCCAGCCTCCAATACGTCCTCACGTATTGTGGAATGACGTAACAGCGCCACCTAGTGCACATGTGCGTACAACACGTCCTCATGTTCTGGGAAACAACGTTACACTGCCATCTAGCGTATATGGAAGAAAATACAGCGAATTAACACATAAAAAGACTGGAAGAAGCGATCAAAGACTTTTTACCTCCTTAGGAAGCCATTAAAGGCGAAACGTGTTGAGGAAAGACTTTTTATTTCATGTAATCGTTTGACTTTTACAGATTTATATTTTATATATCGTAAAGTACTTTTTAAAAATGTATTCCCATAATAAATCTATATTTTTAAATATAAGCAGCAGTTGTTTATTCTCTGGTGGGGGGGGGGTCCCGCTCCCCGGCTGGATTATCACATCGCTCAGGGGATCGGACCTGAACATCCACGACATTTGGAGAAGAGATCCTGGACACCATGGGGTTCCCCTAACCCCCTCTCTGAGCGCACCTTGCACATAATTTTATGTGCATTGGATCCCGTGAGTGCAACCATTTACTACCTTATTCACAAGCTTTTGCAAACAGTATCACGCTATTGGTTGTACCTTCTCTCTCTTCAATGACGTTTAATCCTGCTATGAGAGGGGAATGAGAAACAGACACAAATCTTCAGCACTATTGTGAGTGCAACTAACGCAATATAATTATAACCGTATCGTCTGAACAGTCTACACTATTGTTGTTTTGTTTGTTTTTCTTACATGAGCGCCCCCTATTGAAATTGAACCTATACTTTACAACACCTGGAGAGAGGTGTTTTTAAGCTGTGAGAAAACAAAAGGGAAGTAGTTTTAGAGATTTCCTTATTTAGCACACACTATTTTTGGGGCACACCGGTTCTCCAGACAATCAGCACTAATACACACACACCCAGACATTCACACTAACACAACCAGACCCATACATTAACACACACCCAGACACTAACACAACCAGACAAGCAGCACTAATACACACACAGACAATATCATACCCAGACACACACACTAAAAACATACCCAGAGAGACACCCAGTAATAACATGCCTGCACACAGACTAACATAAAACAATAGAAGAATTACGCACGTACTCAGCGAATATCATTCACTGATCTGAGGAGTAAGTATTGGGGATTCCACCACACTATATGGCTATATAACGCTCAGTTGCCACTACATCAAAATACCCCGAGTTGGACGAGTGCTGTCTAACCAGCCTTAGATATAGCCATATAGTATAAAGAAATCCCTAATATATATTCTTTAGGTTTTTTGGAATGATATTTACTGGGTATTCACTGATTTCTTGCTTTGTTTTGTGTATAGCAGATAACATTAAACATGGACATAGCATTACACATAGACATAACATTAAACATGGACATAGCATTACACATAGACATAACATTAAATATGGGCATAGCATTACACATAGACATACCATTAAACATGGACATAGCATTACACATAGACATAACATTAAACATGGACATAGCATTACCCATGGACATAGCATTGCACATGGACATAACTTGACAAATGCCCTGTTCTCCAGAAGGACATAGATATGTTGGAGAAAGTTCAGAGAAGGGCTACTAAAATGGTTTATGGATTATAGGATAAACCTTAACAGGACAGGTTAAAGGATCTTAACCTATATAGCCTGGAAGAAAGACGTGACAGGGGGGATATGATAGAAACATTTAAATACTTAAAGGGAATCAACAAGATAAAGGGAGTTTATTTAAAATGAGAAATGCTACCACAACAAGAGGACATAGTTATAAACTAGAGGGGCAAAGGTTTAATGGTAACATCATAAAATATCACTTTACGGAAAGGGTAGTGGATGCATGGAATAGCCATTCAGCAGAAGTGGTAGATGTTAATACAGTAAAGGCATTTAAGCAAGAATGGGATAGGCATAATGCCAAGCTAGATATAGGATAAGGGCAGGTACTAAAGGAAAGTACTCAGAGGTTGGGCAGACTGGATGGGCCTACTGGTTCTTATCTGGCGTCACTTTCTATGTTTCACATCATAAGACAAAAGGCCCTGGTGCTCCAGTGTGGGAGTGATAAAGGGCCATTGGAACACGGGAGTGATGGGAGTGATAAAGGGCCATTGAAACACAGGAGTGATGGGAGTGATAAAGGGCCATTGGAACACAGGAGTGATGGGAGTGATAAAGGGTCTTTTCAACACAGGGGTGATGGGAGTGATAAAGGGCCACTGTACACCTATGAAGACATTCCATTAGAAAATCAGCTGTTTCCAGCTACAATAGTTATTTATAAAAAATATACTTTTCTTTCAAGAACAAGAAAATTTCTAAGCAACCCCAAACTTTTGAACAGTATAGTATATATATATATATATATATATATATATATATACACACTGTATATTTGTTTTCTTAGGTCTCTGCCAAAATAAACGTTCTGGTCCAGGGCAGCAGAACATTGACTCCAATCCAGCTTCAGTCCCCTCTAGGTGGAGATCTAATCTCTGTTAATTAGCCGCTGGCATTTTTACAATGGAATTTATACAGGAAAAATGTAAGGTGGGGGGGTGATAGGAATGATTCAAGGTGCTAACTCTATGCAATAAAATATATCATAAACCACCCAAGATAAAAGAGGAGAGCCAGAAACAAAATCAGAGTCCCGTGGGCTATAGAGGCAGAAGCGTCTCTTTCCCAGGTAAATACACTCTGTGATTTAAGTTCATTACATACAAGATTTACTAATCACATATGTTGTTCAGGACCAGCCATGTTAGTCGTATAAATGGAAAAAAAATGTATAGGGGTCATAGCTTTCTTATTAGACTAACGTTTTTATTTTAGGATATTCTCTAATCCACCACCCACTCCCATGGTATGAGTTTTGCTTTGAGGTTGATATTCTAGAACACTGTTCTTATCTTATTATTTTTTTTTAACAAACACACATTTGCCTCTAATTCAATTAGCAATACAAATAAAAATGCTATTTTTTATATATATTTTAAGGAAATATTGTTTAATAAAAGGATGTCACTTATTTTGTTTGGTTACGGCAAAAAATAGTGTAAAACACAAGGGTGGAAAAAATACTAAACACAACCAGTCTTTAGTATGAAGGCTAAAGTATTGTTAAGGTAATCACTAAATAAAGGGTTAAGGTGACTAAACAATCCTTCTTACACTATGCTTTTTGATGCTATTATAAAGCAATATTTTGTCTTATAAATATCTTAAGAAAGTAACTATAAATCGATAATACACAATTATTGAATTTCATTTTTAATAAAAATAATATTTATTATTATAATTATTATGTATGGAACCATCATATTCCACAGTGATGTACTATGGGATATATATATATTTATGTTTTCTACTATGTTTTATATTATGTTTTGGTTGCTGTTTTACAGAATGGCTCTGGATAACTCTGGAAGCGAGATGGTTGCAGACACAAACTCTGAAAAAGGAGTTTTTTCTTTGTGGGCTGAAATATTAAATGCTTACGAGAGAGAGAGAACCACGCTTAGGCAACATTCAAGAAAGCTGTTACAAAACATGATACAGCAAAAGTTTTACTGGGATGGTGGTTAATGCATGGCATAGCCTTCCAGATGATTATTGATTATCGCTTCTCGGCCTTTTGGCTAAGATCAAGTGTGGATTGATTCATTTTAATATTAAGTTATACATAGACTTGGGAACTAGCTTGGCACTCAAATACAACACTTCTGAATTAAGTCACCCGTACTCAAGCAGGGGTATGTTTCATTAATGTTCGTGAGCTCAGCTGTTCTGAGAAAAGTTAAAAGGAGCGCTAATTGACTTATACAATAACACTTTCTATAAATGTGTAAAATAATGGACTTTAATGGTTTCTGACTATGCTTGGCTTGCTGTGTGATTTTTAACTCAGGCGTGCAGGGACTTCGATATTCTCTTTCTTTGTCATGTTTGCGTATTACTCTTGAGTGGCAGTACGGGAAGAGGAAAATGACTACTTTTTTATGCCCTTTCTATAGCAGATTATGCAAACAGGACCTATGAGATCATCATGGTGTCTATTGCAGGAAGTATTATGCTGGTATCTGCCGTTATCTTATTGCTGGCAATCATGAAAAGGTATGTCATGTGGCATTGATAAAGATTCTGACAGATAAGGGCGATTTAAAGGATGGGGGAACAGCTGATCCCCATGATTTTCTTATTTCTCATGATATGAGGTCAGGCACTGGCACCTTCTGTTTTTTTTTTTTTTTACTTGTTATTATATGTATGCCCTCAAGGGGCATTTATGCTTAAATGTAGCTATGTCTTTAGTTTTGCCCTGGTCTTATACATATTTGGGAGGGACACATAACCTACCTCCTCATCCTTGTACTGAGTGTAATCTTGGAGTACCAGGACATGACTTCACATAATAACGCATCCAGAGGTCACACAGGTTGGCCAAAGGGGTATTAGGGAGGTCTGCGCCTGCTGTGATGTCCAACACACAGGAAAGCCTAGATCTAGATTTTTTACTCAGCCCAACAGTTGAAAGGGTGATAGTAGGGTATTATGTCAAAGTTGATACTTTATTGGGCCAACATACAAAACGATGTAAAGTTACAAAGGTTTTCAGAAAGTCATGGGTCTCTTCTTCAGATGGAACATTTTCTGTGAATATCACTTGTTTAAATGGTTCTTTGTCCTTCGCACAGGCGTTGGGGTGGCTGTGACTCCTCTTACAAAGAGTACGCGGAAGAAACAGGAGTCTCAAGTGTCAACGTGAATCGGAACACACATGACAACATCTCCACAACTGACTTCAAAGGCCCGGTGCATATAACTTATGTTACAGAGAAGGAGAAACCATGCTCGGAGATTCCCATCAGTAGGGTGAAGCTATCCAGATATGCTCTTTTCTATATTTCTCTGATAACCTGTATGTACCTTCCCGATGACATTGATTCAGAAGAAACTCTTTAAAGATGACAATGCATCAACATTCGGTGATATAATCTTTAATTATGGGGAAACAGCTTATTGATCCAAGGAGAAATCTGACTGCCATTTTGGGGTCAAGAAGGAATTTTTTTCCCTGGTTAGTGCAAAATTGGAAAGAGCAAAACTGCGTTTTTTTTTTGCCTTCTTCTGGATCAACAGCAACAAATTAACAGATATAGAAAAGGCTGAACTTGATGGACGCATGTCTTTTTTCAGCCTATATAACTATGTAACTATGTGACATGATTCTAAGAATCGTTCCTAGAGTCCTGACTTGGTTGGCTAAAAACCACTTGGTATGGCCACTTTCACGTTCCCATGAAACCACCAAACTGTTTAACGACACTGGGACGGCGTGTACTGTATATATGTCTAGAGGAACTCTTAAATTATCCGGTGCCTAGTTACCACTTACCACGTCTTACCATGTCGAAAACATAGTAAACATAACAAATTATATCATTAATTAGAGAGAAAAAAAAACAATTGAAAAAAGTGAAATAAGTGCATTGATATTCAATAAATGAATAAGAAAGAGTTCACACTAGAAAACTCGTTCAAGGCTCCACCACAATATAATAATATCTCCATTTGTTGTATTAGACCCACTTGCCAGATAAAATTGAAGATCTGTAAGCAATGTGATGAAAACCAGGAATACATTGCTCATAACGGGATTCAGATTGAATTAATGAATTTTTATTTATGTATATTTTGAAGAAGTCAGTCGTTGTATCTTTAAAACAATATCAACATTTTGTCAGTTCCATTGTACAGTTGTGTCTATGTTAAGCATCTATCGTGTATTTAAAATATTTGAAATAAAATTAAAGGTGTAGCAAAGTCTTGGTATTGTTCTTACAGAGCTCCACAAGCAAAATGGACACTTAACTGTATAAGTTGTATGATTTATATTGAAAGGTGTGTGTTTGGACATCAGAGGTCTCTCCTACAGAAGAAATGTTGACAAAAAGACCTCTGAGGTCTAGAAAGCCAGGTTAAAAAAGTATAAAGTGGGTGCAGGGTTATGTAGCAAGAAGGAAAAATAGGAAACTGGAAATGTACATACCTTTGGTATCCAGGTAGATAATTCCGATACCAGCCTGGAGTTGTTTTTTTTATATATATGACACCCCAGCCTGAAAAGCTTCCATCCACCAATTAGTGTACCCAAAACAAAAGTGCTTTGTGAAGACATGTAGAGTATGTTCTCTCCTCCATACAAAATGAAAGTTTGGTGCTGGTACATGTCAGCGGTAAGGGTGATGCACAGTTCCCAAAACCACAGTGCATTATCAATAACAATACAACATGGTGGGGTATACCTTTCCGATCAAAGTCAACAGCCCTACCTAGTGTTAGGCAAGACCACAACATGGTATACAAAAGTTGTGATCTACCTAACCAAAGTTGCCGTGTTTAATACATAGGTGCTTTAAGATAAATTTGGAACTGGCAAGAGCTACAATTTTCTACAGTTCCAGCTAAAGATTTTGAGAAACATCCTCTGATCCAAAGACAAAAATGGCATTTTCCTTGTACAATCCCCCCACAAAACACACAAAAAGTCTGCTATAAAAAAAAGTATTAGGAAAAACTCGTTAGGTACCACTGCCCTTCCTGTCCCTCTCTACCAGGACTCTGTATCATACAAAAGTAGGGAATTGGAAATGTTTTCAATAATATATATCGTTCTGCTTTTGCTTTAACAGTAGGATTGCAATGACATCCTGGAGTGTTTTGATTCTGTTTTAGTTATGTTTATTTTTTTATTAATACTGCTGTATTTTTGTAATACTGTATTTTCTGACACGATCACAGTATGTTGATCTCCTCTCCGTCACTGTCCACTGTTCATTCTAGAGTCTTTAGGACCCTGGTACGCTTACCGATATCGTTTTGTTTTACTGTGCAAACGCGGGAGGTGTCTCCCATTCCTCTAATGTACACACTATAACTTGTCTTTACGCATACCTTGAATAAACGGAGATTTGAATTGAGATAAAAAAAATAAAAAAAAACTTAGGATTGCTGCAACTTAGTAAAACAAGATGAAAATGTGGGGTATTTTGATGGCACATAACCTACATAAAAACTCTTTGTTCCAGACAAATTCCCCCCAAAAAATGTAAAAAAACCTATGCATGTAGGGTATTTCCATAATTTAAAAAAAACATATACTGTATTTCTCTGCCATAACACATAACCTGTGCCAAAAAATTCTAAAAAACACAGAAGCGTTGGTGAAACAAAGTTCAGGAAAGTATTTCTATAGCTAATTTCGGCAGTGATTGGTGGCCAAATGGCTGCTTGGAACGTGTCCTGAAGCCAGTAGTGACATATCCTAGATTGGGTGGAGTTTATGGCTTCTTTGTTTAAAATTTCCAGTTACAAACCCAACATACTAAATGTAAAAAAACAATAGTTCCAAAACAGCAATATACACCTTATAAGCCCAATTAAAATGCTCAAAACGCATATACAATCTGGACACCTTAATTGTTGTTGGGGGTAAGTTCTGTCAATTTAACTGATTTAGTGAGGGTTTAGATATATATGAAAAATATGGGGTTTTAGTATTTTTTTATAACATTACTCATTCTAAATGTTTAACTATGATGTGTGTAAAGATGTAAGTGACGTCTATACATGAGAAAAAAGACGCAGTGATGCAAATTTGTAACCTTTTAAATTCATACATTGTCCTTTTTCTACACCCGTGCATTGGTGTTTTTTATTAAAGCATGAAATGCCTGGCAAAGGGCCCTGAGGAAGCCAGCCTTGCAGCTCTTTAGCGTACACACTGGTTGGGCCCGATCCATTGGTCTGGATAAAATCCATTCATTTTTGTTATTACATATGGTTACAGCTACTTTTAGTCAATAGTATAAAAAACACAACAGAAACTAATGGTCATTTAATTTATTTATTATTAATTACAACATTAATGAATTAATAGTCAAATTAATAAGGCCTGAAAGCACTGATCATGGTGACAGCTACCTCAAGACTCACGAAGAGTCACCTTTCAGCACACAGGAGAGGAAAAACCCCTAAGGGGGGAAACCTCTGGGGGAACCATGGCTTGAAAGATTGTCCTTCCCTCTGGACACTAAGAGGTTAACTGTGTATTTAGACTTGTAGAGAAGATAAGGCAAAACGTATTTGACAACACGGAAGCACAAAGCCTCTATGGATGATTATGCCTCCACCGCAAGCTCATTCCCTTGAATAGGCTGCCTTAAGTTCAATATAAATGGACATAGCATTAAACATGGAGATGGCTTTACAAATGGACATGGCATTAAACATGGAGATAGCATTACACATGGATGTAGAACTACCTGGACATATCATTACACATTTCATTACACATAGAGATAACATTAAACATGTACATAGCATTAACAAGGACATAGCATTAAACATGGACATAGCATTAAACATAGAGATACAATTAAACATGGACATAGCATTACATATAGAGATAAGATTAAACATGGATATAGCATTAAACATGGACATAGCATTAAACATGGACATAGCATTAAACATGGACATAGCATTACACATGGATATAGCATTACAAGTAGATATAACATTAAACATGGGCATATCATTACACTTGGATATAGCATTAAACATGGACATATCATTGCACAAAGAGATGACATTAAACATGGAAATAGCATTAAACATTAAACATAGACACAGCCTTACACATTGATATAACATTAAACATGGATATAGCATTGCATACAGAGATAAAATTAAACATGGGCATAGCACTACACATGGAGATAGCATTAAACATGGAGATAGCATTAAACATGGAGATAGCATTACACATAGAGATAACATTAAACATGGGCATTATATTAAACATGGACATAACATTAAACATGGACATAGCATAAAACATGAACATAGCATTAAACATGGACATATCATTAAACATTGACATAGCATTAAACATTGACATAGCATTAAAAACGGATAAAGCATTACACACGGAGATAGCATTAAACATGGACATTTCATCAAACATGGAGATAGCATTAAATATGGATATAGCATTAAGCATGGATATAGCATTAAACATGGACATAGCATTACACAGAGATAACATTAAACATGGACATAGCATTAAACATGGACATATCATTAAACATGGACATAGCATTAAGCATGGATATAGCAGTAAACATGGACATAGCATTACACATAGAGATAACATTAAACATGGGCATGACATTAAACACAGCGATAACATTAAACATAGAGATCACATTAAACATGGACATGGCATTAAACATGGGCATACCATTAAACATGGGCATAGCATTACACATAGAAAAAACATTAAAAATGGACTTTGCACTAAACATGTACATAGCATTAAACATGGACATAGCATTACATAACGACATACGATTTCACATGGACATAGCATTAAACAAGGATATAGCATTACACATAGAGACAACATTAAACACGGACATAGCATTAAACATAGAGATAACATTAAACATGGAGATAGGACTACACATAGAGATAATATTAAACATGGACATAGCATTAAACATAGACATAGCATTACACATGCATATAGTATTACACATGGAGATCGCATTACACATGAACATAGCATTACATAAAGCGATAACATTAAACATGGCTATAGCATTACACATGGACATATCATTACAAATAGAGAAAACATTAAACATTGGCATAGCATTAACATGGATATAGCATTAAACATGGACATAACATTAAACATAGAGATAACATTAAACAAGGACATAGCATTAAACCTGGACATACATAAAATTACACAAGGAGGGAGCATTAAATATGGAGCTAGCATGGATATAGCATTAAACATAGAGATAATATTAAACATATACATAGCATTAAACATAGAGATAACATTAAACATGGGCATAGTATAAAACATGGACATAGCATAAAACATGGACATAGCATGAGAAAAGGACATAGCATTAAACATAGAGATAGAATTAAACATGGGCATAGCATTAAACATGGATATAGCATTAAATATGGACATAAGATTGCACATAGAGATAACATTAAACATGGACATAGCATTAAACATTACAGAATAAACATAGACACAGCCTTACACATAGATATAACATTAAAGATGGACATAGCATTCCACATAGAGATAACGTTAAACATGGGCATAGCATAAAACATGGATATAGCATTAAACATGGACATATCATTAAACATAGAGATAACATTTAAACATAGAGGTAACATTAAACATGGACATAGCATTAAACATGGACATAGCATTAAACATGGACATATCATTAAACATAGAGATAACATTTAAACATAGAGGTAACATTAAACATGGACATAGCATTAAACATGGACATAGCATTACACATGGATATAGCATTACACATGGAGATAACATTAAACATGGACATCGCATTACACATAGAGATAACATTAAACATGGGCATTATATTAAACATGGACATAGCATTAAACATGGACATAGCATAAAACATGAACATAGCATTAAACATGGACATAGCATTAAACATGGACATAGCATTAAACACAGAGATAGCATTAACGTGGATATAGCATGAAACATGCACATAGCATTAGAAATGGATATAGCATTAAACATGGACATAGCAATAAACATGGACATAGCATTAAATATGGATATAGCATTACACACGGATATAGCATTAAACATGACATAGCATTACACATAGATATAGCATTAAACATGACATAGCATTACACATGGAGATAGCATTAAACATGGACATAGCATTAGACATTGACATAGCCTTTCACATGGAGATAGCATTAAACATGGAGATATCATTAACATGGATATAGCATTAAACCTGGACATATCATTACACATAGAGATAACATTAAACATTGACATAGCATTAACAAGGTCATAGCATTACATATATAAATAAGATTAAACATGGACATAGCACTACACATGGATATAGCATTAATCATGGACACATCATTACACATAGAGATAACATTCAACATGACATAGCATTACACATGGATATAGCATTAAACATCGGCATAGCATTAAACATAGAGATTACAGTGAACATGGACATAGTATTAAACATACAGATAACATTAAACATGGACATAGCACTACACATAGATATAACATTAAATATGGACATATCACTAAACATAGAGATAACAATAAACACGGACATAGCATTACACATGGAGATAGCTTTAAACATGGAGATAGCAAAAAACATGACATAGCATTACACATGGAGATAGCATTAAAAATGGAGATATCATTAAAAATGGAGATATCATTAACATGGATATAGCATTAAACATGGACATAGCATTAAACATTGATATAGTATGAAACATGGATATAGCATTAAACTTGGACATATCATTACACATAGAGATAACATTAAACATTGACATAGCATTAACAAGGACATAGCATTAAACATGGACATAGCATTAAACATAGAGATAACATTAAACATTGGCATAGCATAAAACATGGACATAGCATTCAACAAGGTCATAGCATTAAACAAGGACATAGCATTAAATATACAGATAACATTAAACATGGACAATGCATTAAACATGGACATAGAATTAAACATACAGATAACATTAAACATGGAAATAGCATTAAACATGGACATAGCAATAAACATGAACATTGCATTAAACATGACATAGCATTACACATGGAGATAGCATTAAACATGGAGAGAGCTTAACATGGATATAGCATGGAACATGCACATACCATTAAACATGGATATAGCATTAAACATGGACATAGCATTAAACCTGGAGATATCATTACACATAGAGATAACATTAAACATGGGCATAACATAAACAAGGACATAGAATTAAACATATTGATAACATTAAACATGGACATAGCATTAAACATGGACATAACATTACATATATAGATAAGATTAAACATGAATATAGCATTACACATAGAGATAACATTAAACATGGACATAGCATTGCACATACAGATAATATGAAACATGGGCATAGCATTGACCATGGATATAGCATTAAACATTGGATAAAGCATTAAACATAGAGATAACATTAAACATGGACATAGCATTAAACATGGACTTAGCATTACACATAGAGATAACATTAAACATAGACATAGCATTACACATGCATATAGTATTAAACATAGAGATAGCATTACACATGAACATAGCATTACACATAGAGATAACATTAAACATGGACATAGCATTACACATAGAGATAACATTAAACATGGACATGGCACTACACATGTATATAGCACTAATCATGGACAAAGCATTAAACATATAGATAACATTACACATGGACATAGCACTACACATGGATATAACATTAAACAAGGACATATCATTAAACATAGAGATAACATTAAACACGGACATAGCATTAAACATAGATATAGCATTACTCATGGAGATAGCATTACACATGGACATAGCAAAAAAAAACATGACATAGCGTTAGACATGGAGATAGCAATAAAAATGGAGATAGCATTAAACATGGACATAACATTAAACCTGGACATATCATTACACATAGAGATACCATTAACCACTGACATAGCATTAACAAGGACATAGCATTAAACATGGACATAGCATTAAACATGGACTTAGCATTACACATAGAGATAACATTAAACATAGACATAGCATTACACATGCATATAGTATTAAACATGGAGATAGCATTACACATGAACATAGCATTACACATAGAGATAACATTAAACATGGACATAGCATTACACATAGAGATAACATTAAACATGGACATGGCACTACACATGTATATAGCACTAATCATGGACAAAGCATTAAACATAGAGATAACATTAAACATGGACATTGCATAAAACATGGATATAGCATTACATATGGAGACAGCATTACACATGGACATAAGATTACACATGGACATAGCACTAAACATGGATACGGCAGTACACATAGAGATCACATTAAACATGGACATATCATTACACAGAAAGATAACATTAAACATGGACATAGCATTAAACATGGATATAGCATGAAACATGGACATAGCATTAAACATAAAGATAACATTAAAAATGCACATATCATTAAACATAGAAATAACATTAAACATGGACATTGCATAAAAAATGGATATAGCATTACATATGGAGATAGCTTTACAAGTAGATATTACATGGTTAATTCATGTAAACTATGTTAAACATGGACATATCATTACACATGGATATAGCATTAAACATGGACATAGCACTGCACAAAGATATAACATTAAACATGGACATAGCATTAAACATTAAACATAGACACAACCTTACACATGGATATAGCATGGATATAGCATTCAACATAGAGATAACATTAAACACGGACAAAGCATTAAACATGCACATAGCATTAAACATAGAGATATCATTAAACATGGACATAGCGTTAAACATGGATATAGCATTAAATATGGACAAATACTTACACATATAGATAACATTAAACATGGGCATAGCATTAAATATGGATATAGCATTAAACATGGACATAGTATTACACATAGAGATAACATTAAACATGGACATAGCGTTAAACATGGACATAGCATTAAGCATGGCTATAGCATGAAACATGGAAATAGCATGATGCCCACGTAGTCTGCATGGAACGGAGGGGGCCCTGACAGGGGTGCAGAGCAGGGCTAGGTCAGGGGATTAAAGAAAGTTCAACGGGGAGGGGGAGGAAGTGAAGGGTTGGTGCGGAAGAATGTTCTGGGCTTTTTGTTGTGCCAGCCTACCCGGTGTGTTTGTCCCACCCTCCCTCCCTTTATGTTGTTCTGTTCCATGTGGTTGTGTGATCTTGTTTACTAATTTTCTGTGTTTCGTTTCAGGATTCTGTCACAGCCGGGGGGCGGTAGCTTGCCAGGTTGCCGGGGGGTGTTATGTGGTTATTGCCACTGGCGTTAAAGTGTCGGTGGGAGGTTCCTGGCTGGGCGGTTGCTGGAACCTCAGGTGGGGGAGGGGCATCATGGTATGCCCTCCCATAAGGTGATGCTTACAGTTTGGCCCTGGTTGGTCCTGGCAAGCTTTCGGGTGTTTTTTTGTATTTGGGTCATTGCCGTGTTAATGCACCTTCTTTATGTTTACAGGTTGCGTGGCAATGACGTTAATAAATCGGCTGTGGCCTTTATTCATCCCACATTTGGTGTCCGTGTTTTTATTGGGGGGTTAACCAGGATGACATAGCCCGAGAGTCGAGGCTACCCCCTGTCATTAAACATAGAGATAACATTAAACACGGGCATGGCATTAAACATAGAGATAACATTAAACATAGTGATCACATTAAACATGGACATAGCATTAAACATGGGCATAGGATCACACATAGAAAACACATTAAAAATGGACTTTGCACTAAACATGGACATAGCATGAAACATGGACATAGCATTACATATGGACATAAGATTTCACATGGACATAGCATTAAACAAGGATATAGCATTACACATGGAGAAAACATTAAACATGGACATAGAATTAAACATAGAGATAACATTAAACATGGAAATAGCTTTAAACATGGACATAGCATTAAACATAGAGATAACATTAAACATAGAGATAACATTGAACATGGCTATAGCATTAAACATGGACATTTCATTACACATAGAGATAACATTAAACATGGACATAGCATTAAACATGGACATAGCATTAAACATAGCGATAACATTAAACATGGACATAGCGTTAAACATGGATATAGCATTAAATATGGACAAATCATTACACATATAGAAAATATTAAACATGGGCATAGCATTAAACATGGATATAGCATTAAACATGGACATAGCATTAAACATGGATATAGAATTAAACATGGACATAGCATTAAACATAGAGATAACATTAAACATGGGCATGACATTAAACATAGAGATAACATTAAACATAGAGATCACATTAAACATGGACATAGCATTAAACATGGATATAGCATCAAACATGGGCATAGCATTACATATGGACATACGATTTCACATGGACATAGCATTAAACAAGGATATAGCATTACATATAGAGATAACATCAAACATGGACATAGCATTAAACATAGAGATACCATTAAACATTGACATAGCATTAAACATATAGATAACATTAAACATGGACATATCATTACACATAGAGATAACATTAAACATGATCATAGCATTAAACATAGACATAGCATTACACACGCATATAGTATTACACATGGAGATAGCATTACACATGAACATAGCATTACACATAGCGATAACATTAAACATGGACATAGCATTAAACATGGACATAGCATTAAACATAGAGAAAACATTAAACATGGGCATACCACTACACATGGCTATAGCATTAAATGGACACATAATTACACATAGAGATAACATTACACATGGGAATAGCATTAAACATAGAGATAACATTACACATAGAGATAACATTAAACATGGACATAGCATTAAACATACAGATAACAATAAACATGGACAGAGCACTTCACATGGATATAGCATTAATCATGGACATATCATTACACATAGAGATAACATTACACATGGGAATAGCATTAAACATAGATATAGCATTAAACATCGACATAGCATTAAACATATAGATAACATTACACATGGACATAGCACTACACATGGATATAACATTAAACAAGGACATATCATTAAACATAGAGATAACATTAAACACGGACATAGCATTAAACATAGATATAGCATTACTCATGGAGATAGCATTAAACATGGAGATAGCATTAACATGGATATAGCATGAAACATGCACGTAGCATTAAACATGGACATAGCATTAAACATATTGATAACATTAAACATGGACATAGCATTAAACATGGACATAGCATTAAACATGGACATAACATTACATATATAGATAACATTAAAGATGATTATATCATTAAACATGGACATAGCATTACACATAGAGATAACATTAAACATTGGCATAGCATAAAACATGGGCATAGCATTAAACAAGAACATAGCATTAAAGATACAGATAGCATTAAACATGGACATAGCATTAAACATGGACATAGTATTAAACAGAGAGATAACATTAAACATGGGAATAGCATTAAACATGGATATAGCAATAAACATAGAGATAACAATAAACATGGACATAGCATTAAATATGGATATAGCATTACACACGGATATAGCATTAAACATGACATAGCATTACACATGGATATAGCATTAACCATGACATAGCATTACACATGGAGATAGCATTAAACATGGACATAGCATTAGACATTGACATAGCCTTTCACATGGAGATAGCATTAAAAATGGAGATATCATTAACATGGATATAGCATTAAACATGGACATGGCATTAAACCTGGACATATCATTACACATAGAGATAACATTAAACATTGACATAGCATTAACAAGGTCATAGCATTAAACATGGACATAGCATTAAACATGGACATAGCATTACATATATAAATAAGATTAAACATGGACATAGCACTACACATGGATATAGCATTATTCATGGACACATCATTACACATAGAGATAACATTCAACATGACATAGCATTACACATGGATATAGCATTAAACATCGGCATAGCATTAAACATAGAGATAACAGTGAACATGGACAGAGTATTAAACATACAGATAACATTAAACATGGACATAGCACTACACATAGATATAACATTAAACATGGACATATCACTAAACATAGAGATAACAATAAACACGGACATAGCATTACACATGGAGATAGCTTTAAACATGGAAATAGCAAAAAACTTGACATAACATTACACATGGAGATAGCATTAAAAATGGAGATATCATTAAACAAGGACATAGCATTAAACATGGACATAGTATTACATATATAGATAAGATTAAACATGGATATCGCATTAAACATGGACATAGCATTACACATAGAGATAACATTAAACATTGGCATAGCATAAAACATGGACATAGCATTCAACAAGGTCATAGCATTAAACAAGGACATAGCATTAAACATACAGATAACATTAAACATGGACAATGCATTAAACATGGACATAGAATTAAACAGAGAGCTAACATTAAACATGGGAATAGCATTAAACATGGACATAGCAATAAACATGGACATTACATTAAACATGACATAGCATTACACATGGAGATAGCATTAAACATGGATATAGCATGAAACATGCACATACCATTAAACATGGATATAGCATTAAACATGGATATAGCATTAAACATGGACATAGCATTAAACCTGGAGATATCATTACACATAGAGATAACATTAAACATGGGCATAGTATAAACAAGGACATAGAATTAAACATATTGATAACATTAAACATGGACATAGCATTAACCATGGATATAGCATTAAACATTGGACAAAGCATTAAACATAGAGATAACATTAAACATGGACATAGCATTAAACATGAACTTAGCATTACACATAGAGATAACATTAAACATAGACATAGCATTACACATGCATATGGTATTAAACATGGAGATAGCATTACACATGAACATAGCATTACACATAGAGATAACATTAAACATGGACATAGCATTACACATAGAGATAACATTAAACATGGACATGGCACTACACATGTATATAGCACTAATCATGGACAAAGCATTAAACATAGAGATAACATTAAACATGGACATTGCATAAAACATGGATATAGCATTACATATGGAGACAGCATTACACATGGACATAAGATTACACATGGACATAGCACGAAACATGGATACGGCAGTACACATAGAGATCACATTAAACATGGACATATCATTATACAGAAAGATAACATTAAACATGGACATAGCATTAAACATGGATATAGCATGAAACATGGACATAGCATTAAACATAAAGATAACATTAAAAATGCACATATCATTAAACATAGAGATAACATTAACCATGGACATTGCATAAAACATGGATATAGCATTACATATGGAGACAGCATTACACATGGACATAAGATTAAACATGGACATAGCACTAAACATGGATACGGCAGTACACATAGAGATCACATTAAACATGGACATATCATTACACAGAGAGATAACATTAAACATGGACATAGCATTAAACATGGACATAGCATGAAACATGGATATAGCATGAAACATGGATATAGCATTAAACATGGGCATAGAATTAAACATGGATATAGCATTAAACATGGATATAGGATTAAACATGGGCATAGAATTAAACATAGAAATAACATTAAACATGGGAATAGCATTAAACCTGATTATAGCATTAAACATGGACATAGCATTAAACATAGAGATAACATTAAACATGGACATAGCATTATACATGGATATAGCATTACACAGAGATAACATTAAACATGGACATAGCGTTAAACATAGAGATAACATTAAACATAGAGATAACATTGAACATGGATATAGCATTAAACATGGACATATCATTACACATAGAGTTAACATTAAACATGGACATAGCATTAAACATGGATATAGCATTAAGCATGGATATAGCATTACACAGAGATACCATTAAACATGGACATAGCATTAAACATGGGCATAGCATTAAACATGGATATAGCATTAAACATGGGCATAGCATTACACATAGAAAGAACATTAAATATGGACTTTGCACTAAACATGGACATAGCATGAAACATGGACATAGCATTACATATGGACATAAGATTTCACATGGACATAGCATTAAACAAGGATTTAGCATTACACATGGAGATACCATTAAACATGGACATAGCATTAAACATGGACATAGCGTTAAACATAGAGATAACATTAAACATGGACATAGCATTAAACATGGACATAGCATTACACACGGATATAGCATTAAACATGGACATAGCATTACACACGGATATAGCATTAAACATTGACATAGCCTTCCACATGCACAGAGCATTAAACATAGACATAGCAATAAACATGGACATAGCAATAAACATGGACATAGCATTACAAATGGACATAACATTAAACATGGACATAGCATTAAACATGGAGATAGGATTAACATGGATATAGCATGAAACATGCACATATCATTAAACATGGATATAGCATTAAACATGGACATAGCAATAAACATGGACATAGCATTAAACATGACATAGCATTACACATGGAGATAGCATTAAACATGGAGATAGCATTAACATGGATATAGCATTAAACATGGACATAGCAATAAACATGGACATAGCATTAAACATGACATAGCATTACACATGGTGATAGCATTAAACATGGAGATAGCATTAACATGGACATAGCATGAAATATGCACATAGCATTAAACATGGATATAGCGTTAAACATGAACATATCATTACACATAGAGATAACATTAAAAATGGGCATAGCATTAACAAGGACATAGCATTAAACATGGGCATAGCATTAAACATATTGATAACATTAAACATGGACATAGCATTAAACATGGACATAGCACTACACATAGAGATAACATAAAACATTGGCATAGCATAAAACATGGACATAGGATTAAACATGGACATATCATTACACATGGATATAGCATTAAACATGTACATATCATTGCACATAGAGATAATATTAAACATGGGCATAGCATTAACCATGGATATAGCATTAAACATTGGACAAAACATTAAACATAGAGAAAACATTAAACATGGACATAGCATTAAACATAGAGATAACATTAAACACGGACATAGCATTAAACATGGATATAGCATTACACATGGAGATAGCAATAAAAATGGAGATAGCATTAACATGGATATAGCATTAAACGTGGACATAGCATTAAACATGGATATAGCATGAAACATGGACATAGCATTAAACATGGACATAGAATTAAACATAGAGATAACATTAAACATGGACATAGCATTAAACATGGACATAGCATTAAACATGGACATAGAATTAAACAGAGAGATAACATTAAACATGGGAATAGCATTAAGCATGGATAAAGCATTAAACATGGACATAGCATTAAACAGAGATAACATTAAACATGGACATAGCATCACACATAGACATATCATTACAGATATAACATTAAACAGCGGCATTAAAAATATTGATAACATGAAACACGGACATAGCATTAAACTTGGATATAGCATTACACATGGAGATAGCATTAAACATGGATATAGCAATAAACATGACATAGCATTAAACATGGACATAGCATTAAACATGGACATAGCATTACATATATAGATACGATTAAACATGGATATAGCATTAAACATGGATATAGCATTACACATAGAGATAACATTACACATGGGCATATTATAAAACATGGGCATAGCATTAAACAAGTACATAGCATTAAACAAGGACATAGCATTAAACATACAGATAACATTAAACATGAAGATACCATTAAACATGGACATAGCAAAAAAACATGGACATAGCATTACACATGGATATAGCATTACACATGGACATAACATTGCACATAGAGATAACATTAAACATTGACATAGCATTAAACATTAAAGAATAAACATAGACACAGCCTTACACATACATATAACATTAAACATGGACATAGCATTGCACATAGAGATAACATTAAACATGCACAGAGCATTAAACATTAAACATAGACACAGCCTTACACATAGACATAGCATTACACATATAGATAACATTAAACAGGGATATAGCTTTAAACATGGAGATATCATTACACGTGGAGATAACATTAAAAATAGAGATAACATTAAACATGGACATAACATTAACCAGGGTTGACTTTTTTTTTAAATCTAAATCTAGGAGCCAGCTAAAAAAGTTAGGAGCCAGGACTTTTTTTTTGCCCCAGCACTTTGCCCTGCACCCACACTTTGCCCAGCACTAACAGTCTCACACTTTACCCTAGCCCTCACTTTGCCCCAGCACTTTGCCCTGCACTTACACTTTGCCCCAGCACTCACACTTTGCCCCAGCACTTTTCCCACACTAAAAAGCACCATTAATTAATTACCATTAATTAATCCCATTAACTCTGTCCCCAGTTTCCCATAGGCATCTTTGTCATTAAATAGCTTCCTATAGTCCCATGTTTAGTGACAAAGATGCCTACGGAAAACTGGGGACAGAATTTGCCTTTGCCCCCAGTTTCCCATTGGCCTCTTTGTCACTAAACATGTGACGATGGGAAGCTATTTAGTGACAAAGATGCCTATAGGAAATTGGGGACACGGTTTGCCTTTGCTCCCAGTCTCCCATAGGCATCTTTGTTACTAAACATGGGACTATGGGAAGCTATTTAGTGACAAAGATGCCTATAGGAAATTGGGGACAGAGTTTGTCTTTGCCCCCAGTCTCCCATAGCCAAACATGGACATAGCATTAAACATGGACATAGGGCTGCAACTAACGATTATTTTCATAATCAATTAGTTGGCCGATTACTTTTTCAATTAATCGGATAAAAAAATATGCAAATTTTTCGTTTACTTAAAATAAAAACTTGTGTCATTAACACTTTTTTCTCTTTATCACAATGGAATTAGACCCACATTATTTTTCAAACTAAATTTTACCAAAATACCAAAAAAAGTTTTACTAGTAAATATTAATTTATGTAAACTATTTCTCATATTTAATAAAAGCTATGATGGATAAAAATACCTCGTTTATATTTTATTTGCCAACCTGCCCCCAGTTATGCACATCGTACCCCCAATTTGCCACTCTGCCCCAGAAATGCCTTATACCTCCTATATGCCATTGTGCCCCCCCTGATATGCCTTATACCTCCAAATATGCCACTGTGCCCCCCCTGATATGCCTTATACCCCCTATAAGCCACTGTTTCCTCCCTGATATGTCTTATAACCAGTGTTCCCACTAAGCTGTGCGCTTGTGCGCGCGCACATAGCTTTAAAAGGGAGCGCACACAAACAAAAATTGTGCGCACAACCAGTAGCGTACCGAACGGGGGGGCGGTCCGCTACTGGTTGTGTGCACGGCACCCCTCCAGAGACGGACAGTAATGTCCGCCGCTAGAGGTGCAGGCTCGGTTAGAGGGAGATCAAGGATCTCCCTCTAATCGTCTTAAAAAAAATCAAGGGAGCGGGAGGTCTGTTAATGCAGACCTCCGATCCTGCTCCCTTGCGACGCACGCGGCAACTGATGTTGTGCGTCGGGATTTGATGTCATATCCCGGCGCACAGCACTGAAGCCACGCCCACCGCCTCCACTGCACTGGAAGAAGAGGACACAGAAGAGGAATAACGAAGAAGAGGAAAAGTGACAGGTAGGAAAACATTCTGTGAGAGTGAATTAGTAAGTGTGTGAGAGTGATGGGTGTAGTTTAAACTGAATGTTTGTGAATGAGTGTGTGTGTGATAGCATGGATGTGTAAGTGTGTGTGGGGGGATAGCATGGCATAGGGAGGCTGTAATCATATTCCTATCATGCTCGGGTTCCAGCATGTACTGGCTGCCTGAGCATGATAGGAGTGAGATTGCTGTTAGCAATTCTATTTTTTGTTCAATTTTGGTGTGTTAACCACGTCTTTATTAAAAGTAAGTAACACACCAAAATTGGACACAAAAATGTGATAACAATATTAATATATATATATATATATATATATATATATATGATTGCTAACAGCAATCCCACTCCTATCATGCCCAAGCAACCAGTACATGCTAGAACCTGGACATGATAGGAGTGTGATTGCTGTTTATCATATATTTATATATATATATATATATATATATATATATATATATAGTTATTGATTTTTTTGTCTAATTTTGGTGTGTTACTTTTAATAAAAGTGTTTTTGTTTTTAAAGGTGTGTGGGGGGGTCATTTTCGGTTTCAGTCAAGTGAATGCTAAATGTTTCGGTGCATATATATATATATATATATATATATGGCCAGACTGGTTTCTGATGGAGGAGTTTATTGTATATATATATATATATATATATATATATATATATATATATATATATAATACTAGGCCAGACACTAAAGTGGTAGGCCTACACCACATCAATGTTTGGCTTAGTATATAGTGATTGAGGTTATGCTGCATTATTGTCAATGTCTGGCTCAATGTATAGTGATAGGTGTTGTGTTGTACCACGGTCAGTGCGTGCGTCAGTATATAGCGATAGATGTTCTGCTGTACCACTGTCAGTGTTTGCCTCAGTATATAATGATAGCAGTTATGCTGTACCACCCTCAATGTTTGCCTCAGTATATAGGGATAGCAGTTATGCTGTACCACTGTCAATGTTTGCCTCACTATATAATGTTAGCAGTTATGCTGTACCACCGTCAATGTTTGCCTTAGTATATAATGATAGCAGTTATGCTGTACCACCGTCAATGTTCGCCTTAGTATATAATGATGGCAGTTATGCTGTACCACCCTCAATGTTTGCCTTAGTATATAATGATAGCAGTTATGCTGTAACACGGTCAATGTTTGCCTAACGATAGAAGCTATGCAGTTTTAAAGAGTGTGTGTGTGGGTGTCCCATGTACAGGATCTGCCCCAGGTGCCAAATACTCTAGGTACGCCCCTGCGCACAACAGTTTTTCCCAATTTTTTTTTTATCCTTTATGCGGCCTGGAGCCTCCGCTCGTGATTCGCTCATAATTTACTTATGCAGTGAGAATTTCACCTTTAAAAAAACATTACAGTAAGTAATACTGTTGTGTAACTAATACTACATTATCACACTATAATGTAGTGTTATTAACCATGAGCGAGCTGTACCAAAAATATAGAATAACAATTTAAATGTAACATTTGCAGAAGCATATTGTGAGCACAAAATTTTGGCTCTGGGAAAATTTTTGTACAAGAGAAATTTTCTGCGCACACCACCTAAGAAAAATTAGAGGGAACATTGCTTATAACCCCTATATGCCACTGTGGCCCCCTGATATGCCTTATAGCACCTTATATGCCACTCTGTCTGCTGATATGCCTTATACCCCCTATATGCCACTGTGCCCCCCCGATATGCCTTATAGCCCCTTTTATGCCACTCATATGCCGCTCTGTCCCCTGATATGCCTTATACCTCCCTATATGCCACTGTGCCCCCCTCATATGCCTTATAGCCCCCTATATGCCGCTGTGCCCCCCTGATATGTCACTGATTTACCTTTTTCCCTCGATATGCCACTGTGCCCCTGATATGCCTTACAACCCCGATATGTCACTGTGCCCCAATATGCCTTATACCCCCCTATATGTCACTGAGCCCCCTGAAATACCTTATACCCCTTTATGCCACTATGCCCCCCTGATATGCCTTATACCCCCAGATATGTCTTATGCCCCCCTGATATAAGAAAAACTGACAGCGCTAAAATAGGTATAAAATAATATGCTTTAATAAATATAGGCAAAAAAGAATAGATACTACACAATAAAATATATATAAATATATGGACAATGCAAACAATAAATCAAATATTACAGAAATCAAAAAAAAAATACAAATTAAAGAATGCACATAACTAATCGATCCCGAAAAAATTCTACCTGCCCCACCAGGGGTTAATATATCAATAGAAGAAACACGGGGCAAATAAGCATAAAAATAAAGATAATACTCCAAGCTTAGCATACCCAGTGGTTCTTATTTGTCCCGTTTTTCTTCTGTTGACATATTAACCCCTGGTGGGGCAGGTAGAAGTGGAAGTGAAGGGAAGTAGCGGAGGTTGCACACATCGGCCACTAAAATCCAAATTCCCTGCAGCGCTGCAGGGGACCTGGATCCTGTCAGCCGGTGGGGGTCTGTGCGATGCGCGCAAGCAACCTCCGCTTAGCCCCTCCACTTCCGTTGGGGCTTCCATGATGGAGCGCCGGAAGATCACGTGACGCTGGCGTTCAGTAATAGAGAAGCCCCAGCGGAAATGGAGGGGAGAAGCTGAAGTTGAGGGGAGGGGAGAAGCGGAGGATGTCTGCGCGTATTCCACAGACCCCCACCGACTGACAGAGAGGAGAATCCAGGTCCCCTGCAGCTCTCAAACATCACTTTGCCTCCCCCCCTCCAATACACCACTCTACCTCCTCCCCCTCCCATACACCACTTTGCCTCCCCCCCCTCCCATACATCACTCTGCTTCCTGTCAGCAACGGAGGTTCACAAGACACCAGGTAGCTGGGCAGAGAGGCAGAGTGGTGTATGGGAGGGGGAGGAGCCAGAGTGGTGTATGGGAGGGTGGCTCCCATACACCCCTCTGACTCCTCCCCCTCCCATACACCACTCTGGCTCCTCCCCCTCCCATACACCACTCTTCCTCCTCCCCCTCCCATACACCACTCTGCCTTTCTCCCGACTCCCTGGTGTTTTGTGAACCTCCGTTGCTGACAGGCACTGTCACTGCAGATTCATAGAAGCCTCAGCGTAAGTGAAGGGCAGTAACGTAGGCTGTCTGTGCGCATCGCGCAGACCCCCACCAGCTGACAGAGAGGATGATCCTCTGCAGGAGACCTCGATTCTCTGTCAGCCCGTGGGGGTCTGCACGATGTGCACAGACAGCCTCCGTTACTCACCTTCACTTCCGCTGGGGCTTCTACATCATGTGATGCTGCCACTGCATCGTAGGAGCGGAAGTGGAGAGGAGCAAGTTGTCTGTGCGCATCGCACGGACACCCACCGGCTGACAGTGAGGGGAATCCAGGTCCCCTGCAGCGTTGCGGGGTATCATATAATCGATAAAAATGGATTCGACTAGTTGTTTCAGCCCTACTTTTAACATGGAGATAGCATTAGACATGGACATAGCATTAAACATAGAGATAACATTAAACATGGACTTTGCATTAAACATGGACATAGCATTAAACATGGAGATAGCATTATACATGGACATAAGATTTCAAGTGGACATAGAAATAAACATGGATATAGCATTACACATAGAGATAACATTAAACATGGGCATAGCATTAAACATTGAACATGGATACAGTATTAAACATGGACACGGCACTACACATGGACATAGCACTACACATGGACACAGCACTAAACATGGATCCGGCATTACACATAGAGATAACATTAAATATGGACATTTCATTACACATAGAGATAACATTAAACATGAACATAGCATTAAACATGGCTGTAGCATTAAACATGAACATAGTATTACACCTAGAAATAACATTAAACATGGACATAGCATTACACATGGACATGGCATTACACATGGAGATAGCATTAGACATGGCTATACCAATAAATATGGACATAACACTACTCATGGAGGTAGCAAAAAACATGGAGATAGCATTAAACATGGACATAGCATTACACATAGAGATAACTTTAAACATGGACATAGCATTACGCATGCATTTAGCATTAAACATGAAGATAGCATTACACATAGAGATAACATTAAACATGGACATAGCATTAAACATGGACATAACACTACTCATGGATATAGCATTAAAGATGGATATAGCATTGCACATAGAGATAACATTAAACATGGGCATAGCATGAAACATTAAACATGGACACAGCATTACACATGGATGTAGCATTCAACATGGATATAGCATTACAAGTAGATATAACATGGACATATCATTACATATGAATATAGCATTAAACATGGCCATAGCATTGCACATAGAGAATAAACATGAACATAGCATTAAACATTAAACATGGACACAACAATAAACGTGGACATAGCATTAAACATGGACATAGAACTACACATGGGCACAGCACTAAACATGGATATAGCATTAAATATTGACATAAAATTACAAATGGAGATTAGGGATGCAACAACGAATCGATAAAGTCGATAATAATCGATTATGAAAATTGTTGTCAACAATTTTCATTATCAATTAGTTGAATCCATTTTTATCGATTTATAAAATGAGTTTTTTCAGAGCAAATGCTCTGAAAAACTCCCCTCCTTCTATAATCCGACCTCAAAAAGAGATCGGATTATAACTCTAGAATCCAGATCCCCCGCAGAGCTGGAGGAGACCTGGATTATCCTCTCAGTGGGGGCTTGTGCAAAACGCGCAGACATCCTCCGCTTCTCCCTGAGTTCCCTTCACTTCTGCTTCTCCCCTCCACTTCCGCTGGGGCTTCTATTACTGAACGCCGGCGTCACGTGACTTTCCGGACCGGCGCACCATCATGGAAGCCCCAACAGAAGTGGAGGGGAGAAGCGGAGGCTGTCTGCGCGCATCGCACAGACCCCCACCGGCTGCCGGTGAGGATCCAGGTCCCCTGCAGCGCTGCAGTGGATTTGTATTTTGGTGCGCGATGTGTGAAACCTCCGCTACTTCCCTTCACTTACACTTCTACCTTCCCCACCAGGGGTTGATATATCAAAAGAAGAAAAACGAGACAAATAAGCACCACTGGGTAAGCTAAGCCTGGACTATTATCTTTATTTTTAGGCTTATTTGCCCCGTGTTTCTTCTGTTGGTATATTAACCCCTGCTGGGGCGTGTAGAATTTTTTCGGGATCTATTAATTATGTGCATTCTTTGTGGGTTTTTTTTTTGATTCCTGTAATATTTGATTTATTGTTTGTACTGTGCATATATTTATATTGTATTGTGTATTATCTATTCTTTTTTGTCTATATTTATTAAAGCAAATTTTTATACCTATTTTAGCACTGTCAGTTTTTCTTATATCAGGGGGGTTTAAGGCATATCAGGGGGCACAGTGGCATATCGGGGTATAAGGCATATCAGGGGACACAGTGGCATCTCAGTGGCATATAGGGGGTATAAGGCATATTGGGGGTAAAAGGCATATCAGGGGACAGAGTAGCATATAGGAGGTATAAGGGATATCAGGGGGCACAGTGGCATCTCTGGCATATAGGAGGTATAAGGCATTCTGGGGCAGAGAGGCAAGCTGGGGGTGAGATTGGCAAATAAAAGAAAATATAAACAAGAGGCATTTCTCTCAATCATAGTTTTTATTAAATATGAAAAAATAGTTTACATGAATGAATATTTACTAGTAAAACTTTTTTTGGTATTTTGGTAAAACTTAGTTTGAGAAATAACGTGTTCTGGGTTCTTGTACCTTTAGAATATAGCTTTCATTATTATGTCAGTAAAATAAGAAGGCAAATAGAGAAATGCCATTGCGATAAAGAGAAAAAAAGTGTTAATGACACATCTTAATGTAAATTATAAGTTTTTATTTTAAATAAAAGAAAAATTTGCAAAAGCTTTTTTTATCCGATTAATCAATTAATCAAGAAAATAATCGGCCAACTAATTGATTATGAAAATAATCGTTAGTTGCAGCCCTAATGGAGATAGCATTAGACATAGAGATAACATTAAACATGGACATAGCATTAATCATGGACATAGCATTAATCATGGACATATCATTACACATGGATATAGCATTAAACATGGACATAGCGATAAACACGGACATAACACTACTCATTGAGATAGCATTAAACATGGAGATAACATGCAACACATCGGAATATGTGGACCACTTCGTACAAAAATACGTACCCAACACCCCCGCATATATTAAAGATACTACACACCTACTCAATTTAATAGATTCGATAGTGTGGTATCTTCTTTATACACGGTAATAAGGCATGAAAGGGAATTGAAGCAATTAATAAAACACTAACCAGGGGACAATACAGAAGGCTTTCATTTTGGAATGTATCGATTTCATTCTGAAATATAACTATTTCTGGTTTGAACACCAGTTTTACCGTCATCTATGTGGGACTGCCGTGGGTGCCAGGTTCACGCCGAGTTACGCCAACCTTTCTGTAGCCGAACAGATATGGCACAACAATCCATCCGAAGCGGACCTGGTGCTGTGGAAGAGATATATCGATGATGTGTTAATTATATGGAGGGGAACACTGGATAACTTACATTAATTTACAGAATACATCAACCTAAAATTTACTTTTAACACACTAAAGCAAATAGGGGTTTAGGATATGCAGGGCAATGCAAAAGGTTTTTTTGTTTGTTTTTTGTAACCCCTTTCCCCCATTTGAAATAAATAGACACAGACTACTTATTCATTCATGGGTTATTCAATATAACTTTTTACTATACATAACTCCAATATTTCGTATTTTGTATTATTGTTTGACACTTTTCCACCCTTATTGCTCTCTTTTCCGTGGATTCATATAGACATTTATGTATAAACAAAACCCATAGTATGTTTCTGCACAATCTTTAGTTATAGTTCATATATCCACGTTTAATATTTTCTCATTCATGCAATCACATCCTTAAACGTTTACATCTTATAGCGTTTATACCACCTTCATGTTAATCCGTCTTCAAATGTCATTGCTTAACATCTGCACTTCACAGCACAGCAGGACAATAGGACCCGATGCAACACTAGGAAAAGAGACAGCCCTACGGAGACGGAGAAGCCGGTACCTGCAAAAGAATGTGGCGTTTCCATGGGGACGCGTCTAAACAGAATGACTCCCGCATAGAGCACACGTCCAGCCTCCAATACGTCCTCACGTATTGTGGAATGACGTAACATCGCCACCTAGTGCACATGTGCGTACAACACGTCCTCATGTTCTGGGAAACAACGTTACACTGCCATCTAGCGTATATGGAAGAAAATACAGCGAATTAACACACATAAAAAGACTGGAAGAAGCGATCAAAGACTTTTTACCTCCTTAGGAAGCCATTAAAGGCGAAACGTGTTGAGGAAAGACTTTTTATTTCATGTAATCGTTTGACTTTTACAGATTTATATTTTATATATCGTAAAGTACTTTTTAAAAATGTATTCCCATAATAAATCTATATTTTTAAATATAAGCAGCAGTTGTTTATTCTCTGGTGGGGGGGGTCCCGCTCCCCGGCTGGATTATCACATCGCTCAGGGGATCGGACCTGAACATCCACGACATTTGGAGAAGAGATCCTGGACACCATAGGGTTCCCCTAACCCCCTCTCTGAGCGCACCTTGCACATAATTTTATGTGCATTGGATCCCGTGAGTGCAACCATTTACTACCTTATTCACAAGCTTTTGCAAACAGTATCACGCTATTGGTTGTACCTTCTCTCTCTTCAGTGACGTTTAATCCTGCTATGAGAGGGGAATGAGAAACAGACACAAATCTTCAGCACTATTGTGAGTGCAACTAACGCAATATAATTATAACCGTATCGTCTGAACAGTCTACACTATTGTTGTTTTGTTTGTTTTTCTTACATGAGCGCCCCCTATTGAAATTGAACCTATACTTTACAACACCTGGAGAGAGGTGTTTTTAAGCTGTGAGAAAACAAAAGGGAAGTAGTTTTAGAGATTTCCTTATTTAGCACACACTATTTTTGGGGCACACCGGTTCTCCAGACAATCAGCACTAATACACACACACCCAGACATTCACACTAACACAACCAGACCCATACATTAACACACACCCAGACACTAACACAACCAGACAAGCAGCACTAATACACACACAGACAATATCATACCCAGACACACACACTAAAAACATACCCAGAGAGACACACAGTAATAACATGCCCGCACACAGACTAACATAAAACAATAGAAGAATTACGCACGTACTCAGCGAATATCATTCACTGATCTGAGGAGTAAGTATTGGGGATTCCACCACACTATATGGCTATATAACGCTCAGTTGCCACTACATCAAAATACCCCGAGTTGGACGAGTGCTGTCTAACCAGCCTTAGATATAGCCATATAGTATAAAGAAATCCCTAATATATATTCTTTAGGTTTTTTGGAATGATATTTACTGGGTATTCACTGATTTCTTGCTTTGTTTTGTGTATAGCAGATAACATTAAACATGGACATAGCATTACACATAGACATAACATTAAACATGGACATAGCATTACACATAGACATAACATTAAATATGGGCATAGCATTACACATAGACATACCATTAAACATGGACATAGCATTACACATAGACATAACATTAAACATGGACATAGCATTACCCATGGACATAGCATTGCACATGGACATAACTTGACAAATGCCCTGTTCTCCAGAAGGACATAGATATGTTGGAGAAAGTTCAGAGAAGGGCTACTAAAATGGTTTATGGATTATAGGATAAACCTTAACAGGACAGGTTAAAGGATCTTAACCTATATAGCCTGGAAGAAAGACGTGACAGGGGGGATATGATAGAAACATTTAAATACTTAAAGGGAATCAACAAGATAAAGGGAGTTTATTTAAAATGAGAAATGCTACCACAACAAGAGGACATAGTTATAAACTAGAGGGGCAAAGGTTTAATGGTAACATCATAAAATATCACTTTACGGAAAGGGTAGTGGATGCATGGAATAGCCATTCAGCAGAAGTGGTAGATGTTAATACAGTAAAGGCATTTAAGCAAGAATGGGATAGGCATAATGCCAAGCTAGATATAGGATAAGGGCAGGTACTAAAGGAAAGTACTCAGAGGTTGGGCAGACTGGATGGGCCTACTGGTTCTTATCTGGCGTCACTTTCTATGTTTCACATCATAAGACAAAAGGCCCTGGTGCTCCAGTGTGGGAGTGATAAAGGGCCATTGGAACACGGGAGTGATGGGAGTGATAAAGGGCCATTGAAACACAGGAGTGATGGGAGTGATAAAGGGCCATTGGAACACAGGAGTGATGGGAGTGATAAAGGGTCTTTTCAACACAGGGGTGATGGGAGTGATAAAGGGCCACTGTACACCTATGAAGACATTCCATTAGAAAATCAGCTGTTTCCAGCTACAATAGTTATTTATAAAAAATATACTTTTCTTTCAAGAACAAGAAAATTTCTAAGCAACCCCAAACTTTTGAACAGTATAGTATATATATATATATATATATATATATATACACACTGTATATTTGTTTTCTTAGGTCTCTGCCAAAATAAACGTTCTGGTCCAGGGCAGCAGAACATTGACTCCAATCCAGCTTCAGTCCCCTCTAGGTGGAGATCTAATCTCTGTTAATTAGCCGCTGGCATTTTTACAATGGAATTTATACAGGAAAAATGTAAGGTGGGGGGGTGATAGGAATGATTCAAGGTGCTAACTCTATGCAATAAAATATATCATAAACCACCCAAGATAAAAGAGGAGAGCCAGAAACAAAATCAGAGTCCCGTGGGCTATAGAGGCAGAAGCGTCTCTTTCCCAGGTAAATACACTCTGTGATTTAAGTTCATTACATACAAGATTTACTAATCACATATGTTGTTCAGGACCAGCCATGTTAGTCGTATAAATGGAAAAAAAATGTATAGGGGTCATAGCTTTCTTATTAGACTAACGTTTTTATTTTAGGATATTCTCTAATCCACCACCCACTCCCATGGTATGAGTTTTGCTTTGAGGTTGATATTCTAGAACACTCGTCTTATCTTATTATTATTTTTTAACAAACACACATTTGCCTCTAATTCAATTAGCAATACAAATAAAAATGCTATTTTTTATATATATTTTAAGGAAATATTGTTTAATAAAAGGATGTCACTTATTTTGTTTGGTTACGGCAAAAAATAGTGTAAAACACAAGGGTGGAAAAAATACTAAACACAACCAGTCTTTAGTATGAAGGCTAAAGTATTGTTAAGGTAATCACTAAATAAAGGGTTAAGGTGACTAAACAATCCTTCTTACACTATGCTTTTTGATGCTATTATAAAGCAATATTTTGTCTTATAAATATCTTAAGAAAGTAACTATAAATCGATAATACACAATTATTGAATTTCATTTTTAATAAAAATAATATTTATTATTATAATTATTATGTATGGAACCATCATATTCCACAGTGATGTACTATGGGATATATATATATTTATGTTTTCTACTATGTTTTATATTATGTTTTGGTTGCTGTTTTACAGAATGGCTCTGGATAACTCTGGAAGCGAGATGGTTGCAGACACAAACTCTGAAAAAGGAGTTTTTTCTTTGTGGGCTGAAATATTAAATGCTTACGAGAGAGAGAGAACCACGCTTAGGCAACATTCAAGAAAGCTGTTACAAAACATGATACAGCAAAAGTTTTACTGAGATGGTGGTTAATGCATGGCACAGCCTTCCAGATGATTATTGATTATCGCTTCTCGGCCTTTTGGCTAAGATCAAGTGTGGATTGATTCATTTTAATATTAAGTTATACATAGACTTGGGAACTAGCTTGGCACTCAAATACAACACTTCTGAATTAAGTCACCCGTACTCAAGCAGGGGTATGTTTCATTAATGTTCGTGAGCTCAGCTGTTCTGAGAAAAGTTAAAAGGAGCGCTAATTGACTTATACAATAACACTTTCTATAAATGTGTAAAATAATGGACTTTAATGGTTTCTGACTATGCTTGGCTTGCTGTGTGATTTTTAACTCAGGCGTGCAGGGACTTCGATATTCTCTTTCTTTGTCATGTTTGCGTATTACTCTTGAGTGGCAGTACGGGAAGAGGAAAATGACTACTTTTTTATGCCCTTTCTATAGCAGATTATGCAAACAGGACCTATGAGATCATCATGGTGTCTATTGCAGGAAGTATTATGCTGGTATCTGCCGTTATCTTATTGCTGGCAATCATGAAAAGGTATGTCATGTGGCATTGATAAAGATTCTGACAGATAAGGGCGATTTAAAGGATGGGGGAACAGCTGATCCCCATGATTTTCTTATTTCTCATGATATGAGGTCAGGCACTGGCACCTTCTGTTTTTTTTTTTTTTTACTTGTTATTATATGTATGCCCTCAAGGGGCATTTATGCTTAAATGTAGCTATGTCTTTAGTTTTGCCCTGGTCTTATACATATTTGGGAGGGACACATAACCTACCTCCTCATCCTTGTACTGAGTGTAATCTTGGAGTACCAGGACATGACTTCACATAATAACGCATCCAGAGGTCACACAGGTTGGCCAAAGGGGTATTAGGGAGGTCTGCGCCTGCTGTGATGTCCAACACACAGGAAAGCCTAGATCTAGATTTTTTACTCAGCCCAACAGTTGAAAGGGTGATAGTAGGGTATTATGTCAAAGTTGATACTTTATTGGGCCAACATACAAAACGATGTAAAGTTACAAAGGTTTTCAGAAAGTCATGGGTCTCTTCTTCAGATGGAACATTTTCTGTGAATATCACTTGTTTAAATGGTTCTTTGTCCTTCGCACAGGCGTTGGGGTGGCTGTGACTCCTCTTACAAAGAGTACGCGGAAGAAACAGGAGTCTCAAGTGTCAACGTGAATCGGAACACACATGACAACATCTCCACAACTGACTTCAAAGGCCCGGTGCATATAACTTATGTTACAGAGAAGGAGAAACCATGCTCGGAGATTCCCATCAGTAGGGTGAAGCTATCCAGATATGCTCTTTTCTATATTTCTCTGATAACCTGTATGTACCTTCCCGATGACATTGATTCAGAAGAAACTCTTTAAAGATGACAATGCATCAACATTCGGTGATATAATCTTTAATTATGGGGAAACAGCTTATTGATCCAAGGAGAAATCTGACTGCCATTTTGGGGTCAAGAAGGAATTTTTTTCCCTGGTTAGTGCAAAATTGGAAAGAGCAAAACTGCGTTTTTTTTTTGCCTTCTTCTGGATCAACAGCAACAAATTAACAGATATAGAAAAGGCTGAACTTGATGGACGCATGTCTTTTTTCAGCCTATATAACTATGTAACTATGTGACATGATTCTAAGAATCGTTCCTAGAGTCCTGACTTGGTTGGCTAAAAACCACTTGGTATGGCCACTTTCACGTTCCCATGAAACCACCAAACTGTTTAACGACACTGGGACGGCGTGTACTGTATATATGTCTAGAGGAACTCTTAAATTATCCGGTGCCTAGTTACCACTTACCACGTCTTACCATGTCGAAAACATAGTAAACATAACAAATTATATCATTAATTAGAGAGAAAAAAAAACAATTGAAAAAAGTGAAATAAGTGCATTGATATTCAATAAATGAATAAGAAAGAGTTCACACTAGAAAACTCGTTCAAGGCTCCACCACAATATAATAATATCTCCATTTGTTGTATTAGACCCACTTGCCAGATAAAATTGAAGATCTGTAAGCAATGTGATGAAAACCAGGAATACATTGCTCATAACGGGATTCAGATTGAATTAATGAATTTTTATTTATGTATATTTTGAAGAAGTCAGTCGTTGTATCTTTAAAACAATATCAACATTTTGTCAGTTCCATTGTACAGTTGTGTCTATGTTAAGCATCTATCGTGTATTTAAAATATTTGAAATAAAATTAAAGGTGTAGCAAAGTCTTGGTATTGTTCTTACAGAGCTCCACAAGCAAAATGGACACTTAACTGTATAAGTTGTATGATTTATATTGAAAGGTGTGTGTTTGGACATCAGAGGTCTCTCCTACAGAAGAAATGTTGACAAAAAGACCTCTGAGGTCTAGAAAGCCAGGTTAAAAAAGTATAAAGTGGGTGCAGGGTTATGTAGCAAGAAGGAAAAATAGGAAACTGGAAATGTACATACCTTTGGTATCCAGGTAGATAATTCCGATACCAGCCTGGAGTTGTTTTTTTTATATATATGACACCCCAGCCTGAAAAGCTTCCATCCACCAATTAGTGTACCCAAAACAAAAGTGCTTTGTGAAGACATGTAGAGTATGTTCTCTCCTCCATACAAAATGAAAGTTTGGTGCTGGTACATGTCAGCGGTAAGGGTGATGCACAGTTCCCAAAACCACAGTGCATTATCAATAACAATACAACATGGTGGGGTATACCTTTCCGATCAAAGTCAACAGCCCTACCTAGTGTTAGGCAAGACCACAACATGGTATACAAAAGTTGTGATCTACCTAAGTTGCCGTGTTTAATACATAGGTGCTTTAAGATAAATTTGGAACTGGCAAGAGCTACAATTTTCTACAGTTCCAGCTAAAGATTTTGAGAAACATCCTCTGATCCAAAGACAAAAATGGCATTTTCCTTGTACAATCCCCCCACAAAACACACAAAAAGTCTGCTATAAAAAAAAGTATTAGGAAAAACTCGTTAGGTACCACTGCCCTTCCTGTCCCTCTCTACCAGGACTCTGTATCATACAAAAGTAGGGAATTGGAAATGTTTTCAATAATATATATCGTTCTGCTTTTGCTTTAACAGTAGGATTGCAATGACATCCTGGAGTGTTTTGATTCTGTTTTAGTTATGTTTATTTTTTTATTAATACTGCTGTATTTTTGTAATACTGTATTTTCTGACACGATCACAGTATGTTGATCTCCTCTCCGTCACTGTCCACTGTTCATTCTAGAGTCTTTAGGACCCTGGTACGCTTACCGATATCGTTTTGTTTTACTGTGCAAACGCGGGAGGTGTCTCCCATTCCTCTAATGTACACACTATAACTTGTCTTTACGCATACCTTGAATAAACGGAGATTTGAATTGAGATAAAAAAAATAAAAAAAAACTTAGGATTGCTGCAACTTAGTAAAACAAGATGAAAATGTGGGGTATTTTGATGGCACATAACCTACATAAAAACTCTTTGTTCCAGACAAATTCCCCCCAAAAAATGTAAAAAAACCTATGCATGTAGGGTATTTCCATAATTTAAAAAAAACATATACTGTATTTCTCTGCCATAACACACAACCTGTGCCAAAAAATTCTAAAAAACACAGAAGCGTTGGTGAAACAAAGTTCAGGAAAGTATTTCTATAGCTAATTTCGGCAGTGATTGGTGGCCAAATGGCTGCTTGGAACGTGTCCTGAAGCCAGTAGTGACATATCCTAGATTGGGTGGAGTTTATGGCTTCTTTGTTTAAAATTTCCAGTTACAAACCCAACATACTAAATGTAAAAAAACAATAGTTCCAAAACAGCAATATACACCTTATAAGCCCAATTAAAATGCTCAAAACGCATATACAATCTGGACACCTTAATTGTTGTTGGGAGTAAGTTCTGTCAATTTAACTGATTTAGTGAGGGTTTAGATATATATGAAAAATATGGGGTTTTAGTATTTTTTTATAACATTACTCATTCTAAATGTTTAACTATGATGTGTGTAAAGATGTAAGTGACGTCTATACATGAGAAAAAAGACGCAGTGATGCAAATTTGTAACCTTTTAAATTCATACATTGTCCTTTTTCTACACCCGTGCATTGGTGTTTTTTATTAAAGCATGAAATGCCTGGCAAAGGGCCCTGAGGAAGCCAGCCTTGCAGCTCTTTAGCGTACACACTGGTTGGGCCCGATCCATTGGTCTGGATAAAATCCATTCATTTTTGTTATTACATATGGTTACAGCTACTTTTAGTCAATAGTATAAAAAACACAACAGAAACTAATGGTCATTTAATTTATTTATTATTAATTACAACATTAATGAATTAATAGTCAAATTAATAAGGCCTGAAAGCACTGATCATGGTGACAGCTACCTCAAGACTCACGAAGAGTCACCTTTCAGCACACAGGAGAGGAAAAACCCCTAAGGGGGGAAACCTCTGGGGGAACCATGGCTTGAAAGATTGTCCTTCCCTCTGGACACTAAGAGGTTAACTGTGTATTTAGACTTGTAGAGAAGATAAGGCAAAACGTATTTGACAACACGGAAGCACAAAGCCTCTATGGATGATTATGCCTCCACCGCAAGCTCATTCCCTTGAATAGGCTGCCTTAAGTTCAATATAAATGGACATAGCATTAAACATGGAGATGGCTTTACAAATGGACATGGCATTAAACATGGAGATAGCATTACACATGGATGTAGAACTACCTGGACATATCATTACACATTTCATTACACATAGAGATAACATTAAACATGTACATAGCATTAACAAGGACATAGCATTAAACATGGACATAGCATTAAACATAGAGATAAAATTAAACATGGACATAGCATTACATATAGAGATAAGATTAAACATGGATATAGCATTAAACATGGACATAGCATTAAACATGGACATAGCATTAAACATGGACATAGCATTACACATGGATATAGCATTACAAGTAGATATAACATTAAACATGGGCATATCATTACACTTGGATATAGCATTAAACATGGACATATCATTGCACAAAGAGATGACATTAAACATGGAAATAGCATTAAACATTAAACATAGACACAGCCTTACACATTGATATAACATTAAACATGGATATAGCATTGCATACAGAGATAAAATTAAACATGGGCATAGCACTACACATGGAGATAGCATTAAACATGGAGATAGCATTAAACATGGAGATAGCATTACACATAGAGATAACATTAAACATGGGCATTATATTAAACATGGACATAACATTAAACATGGACATAGCATAAAACATGAACATAGCATTAAACATGGACATATCATTAAACATTGACATAGCATTAAACATTGACATAGCATTAAAAACGGATAAAGCATTACACACGGAGATAGCATTAAACATGGACATTTCATCAAACATGGAGATAGCATTAAATATGGATATAGCATTAAGCATGGATATAGCATTAAACATGGACATAGCATTACACAGAGATAACATTAAACATGGACATAGCATTAAACATGGACATATCATTAAACATGGACATAGCATTAAGCATGGATATAGCAGTAAACATGGACATAGCATTACACATAGAGATAACATTAAACATGGGCATGACATTAAACACAGCGATAACATTAAACATAGAGATCACATTAAACATGGACATGGCATTAAACATGGGCATACCATTAAACATGGGCATAGCATTACACATAGAAAAAACATTAAAAATGGACTTTGCACTAAACATGGACATAGAGTTAAACATGGACATAGCATTACATAACGACATACGATTTCACATGGACATAGCATTAAACAAGGATATAGCATTACACATAGAGACAACATTAAACATAGACATAGCATTAAACATAGAGATAACATTAAACATGGAGATAGGACTACACATAGAGATAATGTTAAACATGGACATAGCATTAAACATAGACATAGCATTACACATGCATATAGTATTACACATGGAGATCGTATTACACATGAACATAGCATTACACAAAGCGATAACATTAAACATGGCTATAGCATTACACATGGACATATCATTACAAATAGAGAAAACATTAAACATGGGCATAGCATTAACATGGATATAGCATTAAACATGGACATAACATTAAACATAGAGATAACATTAAACAAGGACATAGCATTAAACCTGGACATACATAAAATTACACACGGAGGGAGCATTAAATATGGAGCTAGCATGGATATAGCATTAAACATAGAGATAATATTAAACATATACATAGCATTAAACATAGAGATAACATTAAACATGGGCATAGTATAAAACATGGACATAGCATAAAACATGGACATAGCATGAGAAAAGGACATAGCATTAAACATAGAGATAAAATTAAACATGGGCATAGCATTAAACATGGATATAGCATTAAATATGGACATAAGATTGCACAGAGATAACATTAAACATGGACAAAGCATTAAACATTACAGAATAAACATAGACACAGCTTACACATAGATATAACATTAAAGATGGACATAGCATTCCACATAGAGATAACATTAAACATGGGCATAGCATAAAACATGGATATAGCATTAAACATGGACATATCATTAAACATAGAGATAACATTTAAACATAGAGGTAACATTAAACATGGACATAGCATTAAACATGGACATAGCATTAAACATGGATATAGCATTAAACATGGACATATCATTAAACATAGAGATAACATTAAACATAGAGATAACATTAAACATGGACATAGCATTACACATGGATATAGCATTACACATGGAGATAACATTAAACATGGACATCGCATTACACATAGAGATGTGGAATCTTAGGATGTGGAGAGTGTGGGTAGGAAGAGGTTAACTGTTTCTGCAATTTGGTGATAAGAGTCTGATACACTGGGAGGTAGTATTGTTCTCTTGAGGAACATGATATATGGTAGAGGGCATAGGTCAATTTACACAGCTGGTGAGAATCTGGACCATAAGTGTAGGCTCAGGGTCAACTTCAGGGCACAGGATGTCTTCTTTAAATAACTGAAACCCCACCCATGTCATACATATTAATGATATGTAGGTTAGGCTTTTGCCTTTTATGGTAAACCCAGAGATATTACAAGTGTGCCAGCCCTTTTGTAGGAGTTTACTTATTTCTTTTGTTTTCAATGTATATATATTGTGTGAAAATGTAAAGCTGTTAGATTTGCCTGCTTTTGTGCAGATCTCCCTGCAGCTGCTTGTATCCGGAATAAACTTTTATACATTCAAAGAAGTCTGGTGGTCAGCACAACGTTTGATTTCCACAACAGAGATAACATTAAACATGGGCATTATATTAAACATGGACATAGCATTAAACATGGACATAGCATAAAACATGAACATAGCATTAAACATGGACATAGCATTAAACATGGACATAGCATTAAACACAGAGATAGCATTAACGTGGATATAGCATGAAACATGCACATAGCATTAGAAATGGATATAGCATTAAACATGGACATAGCAATAAACATGGACATAGCATTAAATATGGATATAGCATTACACACGGATATAGCATTAAACATGACATAGCATTACACATGGATATAGCATTAAACATGACATAGCATTACACAAGGAGATAGCATTAAACATGGACATAGCATTAGACATTGACATAGCCTTTCACATGGAGATAGCATTAAACATGGAGATATCATTAACATGGATATAGCATTAAACCTGGACATATCATTACACATAGAGATAACATTAAACATTGACATAGCATTAACAAGGTCATAGCATTAAACATGGACATAGCATTACATATATAAATAAGATTAAACATGGACATAGCACTACACATGGATATAGCATTAATCATGGACACATCATTACACATAGAGGTAACATTCAACATGACATAGCATTACACATGGATATAGCATTAAACATCGGCATAGCATTAAACATAGAGATAACAGTGAACATGGACGTAGTATTAAACATACAGATAACATTAAACATGGACATAGCACTACACAGATATAACATTAAATATGGACATATCACTAAACATAGAGATAACAATAAACACGGACATAGCATTACACATGGAGATAGCTTTAAACATGGAGATAGCAAAAAACATGACATAGCATTACACATGGAGATAGCATTAAAAATGGAGATATCATTAAAAATGGAGATATCATTAACATGGATATAGCATTAAACATGGACATAGCATTAAACATTGATATAGTATGAAACATGGATATAGCATTAAACTTGGACGTATCATTACACATAGAGATAACATTAAACATTGACATAGCATTAACAAGGACATAGCATTAACAAGGACATAGCATTAAACATAGAGATAACATTAAACAAGGACATAGCATTAAACATGGACATAGTATTACATATATAGATAAGATTAAACATGGATATCGCATTAAACATGGACATAGCATTACACATAGAGATAACATTAAGCATTGGCATAGCATAAAACATGGACATAGCATTCAACACGGTCATAGCATTAAACAAGGACATAGCATTAAACATACAGATAACATTAGACATGGACAATACATTAAACATGGACATAGAATTAAACAGAGAGATAACATTAAACATGGGAATAGCATTAAACATGGACATAGCAATCAACATGGACGTTGCATTAAACATGACATAGCATTACACATGGAGATAGCATTAAACATGGATATAGCATGAAACATGCACATACCATTAAACATGGATATAGCATTAAACATGGATATAGCATTAAACATGGACATAGCATTAAACCTGGAGATATCATTACACATAGAGATAACATTAAACATAGGCATAGCATAAACAAGGACATAGAATTAAACATATTGATAACATTAAACATGGACATAGCATTAAACATGGACATAACATTACATATATAGATAAGATTAAACATGAATATAGCATTACACATAGAGATAACATTAACCATGGACATAGCATTGCACATACAGATAATATTAAACATGGGCATAGCATTAACCATGGATATAGCATTAAACATTGGACAAAGCATTAAACATAGAGATAACATTAAACATGGACATAGCATTAAACATGGACTTAGCATTACACATAGAGATAACATTAAACATAGACATAGCATTACACATGCATATAGTATTAAACATGGAGATAGCATTACACATGAACATAGCATTACACATAGAGATAACATTAAACATGGACATAGCATTACACATAGAGATAACATTAAACATGGACATGGCACTACACATGTATATAGCACTAATCATGGACAAAGCATTAAACATATAGATAACATTACACATGGACATAGTACTACACATGGATATAACATTAAACAAGGACATATCATTAAACATAGAGATAACATTAAACACGGACATAGCATTAAACATAGATATAGCATTACTCATGGAGATAGCATTACACATGGACATAGCAAAAAAAACATGACATAGCGTTAGACATGGAGATAGCAATAAAAATGGAGATAGCATTAAACATGGACATAACATTAAACCTGGACATATCATTACGCATAGAGATACCATTAACCACTGACATAGCATTAACAAGGACATAGCATTAAACATGGACATAGCATTAAACATGGACTTAGCATTACACATAGAGATAACATTAAACATAGACATAGCATTACACATGCATATAGTATTAAACATGGAGATAGCATTACACATGAACATAGCATTACACATAGAGATAACATTAAACATGGACATAGCATTACACATAGAGATAACATTAAACATGGACATGGCACTACACATGTATATAGCACTAATCATGGACAAAGCATTAAACATAGAGATAACATTAAACATGGACATTGCATAAAACATGGATATAGCATTACATATGGAGACAGCATTACACATGGACATAAGATTACACATGGACATAGCACTAAACATGGATACGGCAGTACACATAGAGATCACATTAAACATGGACATATCATTACACAGAAAGATAACATTAAACATGGACATAGCATTAAACATGGATATAGCATGAAACATGGACATAGCATTAAACATAAAGATAACATTAAAAATGCACATATCATTAAATATAGAAATAACATTAAACATGGACATTGCATAAAAAATGGATATAGCATTACATATGGAGATAGCTTTACAAGTAGATATTACATGGTTAATTCATGTAAACTATGTTAAACATGGACATATCATTACACATGGATATAGCATTAAACATGGACATAGCACTGCACAAAGATATAACATTAAACATGGACATAGCATTAAACATTAAACATAGACACAACCTTACACATGGATATAGCATGGATATAGCATTCAACATAGAGATAACATTAAACACGGACAAAGCATTAAACATGCACATAGCATTAAACATAGAGATATCATTAAACATGGACATAGCGTTAAACATGGATATAGCATTAAATATGGACAAATACTTACACATATAGATAACATTAAACATGGGCATAGCATTAAATATGGATATAGCATTAAACATGGACATAGTATTACACATAGAGATAACATTAAACATGGACATAGCGTTAAACATGGACATAGCATTAAGCATGGCTATAGCATGAAACATGGAAATAGCATGATGCCCACGTAGTCTGCATGGAACGGAGGGGGCCCTGACAGGGGTGCAGAGCAGGGCTAGGTCAGGGGATTAAAGAAAGTTCAACGGGGAGGGGGAGGAAGTGAAGGGGGGTATATAAGGTTGGTGCGGAAGAATGTTCTGGGCTTTTTGTTGTGCCAGCCTACCCGGTGTGTTTGTCCCACCCTCCCTCCCTTTATGTTGTTCTGTTCCATGTGGTTGTGTGATCTTGTTTACTAATTTTCTGTGTTTCGTTTCAGGATTCTGTCACAGCCGGGGGGCGGTAGCTTGCCAGGTTGCCGGGGGGTGTTATGTGGTTATTGCCACTGGCGTTAAAGTGTCGGTGGGAGGTTCCTGGCTGGGCGGTTGCTGGAACCTCAGGTGGGGGAGGGGCATCATGGTATGCCCTCCCATAAGGTGATGCTTACAGTTTGGCCCTGGTTGGTCCTGGCAAGCTTTCGGGTGTTTTTTTGTATTTGGGTCATTGCCGTGTTAATGCACCTTCTTTATGTTTACAGGTTGCGTGGCAATGACGTTAATAAATCGGCTGTGGCCTTTATTCATCCCACATTTGGTGTCCGTGTTTTTATTGGGGGGTTAACCAGGATGACATAGCCCGAGAGTCGAGGCTACCCCCTGTCATTAAACATAGAGATAACATTAAACACGGGCATGGCATTAAACATAGAGATAACATTAAACATAGTGATCACATTAAACATGGACATAGCATTAAACATGGGCATAGGATCACACATAGAAAACACATTAAAAATGGACTTTGCACTAAACATGGACATAGCATGAAACATGGACATAGCATTACATATGGACATAAGATTTCACATGGACATAGCATTAAACAAGGATATAGCATTACACATGGAGAAAACATTAAACATGGACATAGAATTAAACATAGAGATAACATTAAACATGGAAATAGCTTTAAACATGGACATAGCATTAAACATAGAGATAACATTAAACATAGAGATAACATTGAACATGGCTATAGCATTAAACATGGACATTTCATTACACATAGAGATAACATTAAACATGGACATAGCATTAAACATGGACATAGCATTAAACATAGAGATAACATTAAACATGGACATAGCGTTAAACATGGATATAGCATTAAATATGGACAAATCATTACACATATAGAAAATATTAAACATGGGCATAGCATTAAACATGGATATAGCATTAAACATGGACATAGCATTAAACATGGATATAGAATTAAACATGGACATAGCATTAAACATAGAGATAACATTAAACATGGGCATGACATTAAACATAGAGATAACATTAAACATAGAGATCACATTAAACATGGACATAGCATTAAACATGGATATAGCATCAAACATGGGCATAGCATTACATATGGACATACGATTTCACATGGACATAGCATTAAACAAGGATATAGCATTACATATAGAGATAACATCAAACATGGACATAGCATTAAACATAGAGATACCATTAAACATTGACATAGCATTAAACATATAGATAACATTAAACATGGACATATCATTACACATAGAGATAACATTAAACATGATCATAGCATTAAACATAGACATAGCATTACACACGCATATAGTATTACACATGGAGATAGCATTACACATGAACATAGCATTACACATAGCGATAACATTAAACATGGACATAGCATTAAACATGGACATAGCATTAAACATAGAGAAAACATTAAACATGGGCATACCACTACACATGGCTATAGCATTAAATGGACACATAATTACACATAGAGATAACATTACACATGGGAATAGCATTAAACATAGAGATAACATTACACATAGAGATAACATTAAACATGGACATAGCATTAAACATACAGATAACAATAAACATGGACAGAGCACTTCACATGGATATAGCATTAATCATGGACATATCATTACACATAGAGATAACATTACACATGGGAATAGCATTAAACATAGATATAGCATTAAACATCGACATAGCATTAAACATATAGATAACATTACACATGGGCATAGCACTACACATGGATATAACATTAAACAAGGACATATCATTAAACATAGAGATAACATTAAACACGGACATAGCATTAAACATAGATATAGCATTACTCATGGAGATAGCATTAAAAATGGACATAGCAAAAAAACATGACATAGCGTTAGACATGGAGATAGCAATAAAAATGGAGATAGCATTAAACATGGACATAACATTAAACCTGGACATATCATTACACATAGAGATACCATTAACCAATGACATAGCATTAACATGGACATAGCATTAAACATGGACATAGCATTAAACATAGAGATAACATTAAACATTGGAATAGCATAAAACATGAGCATAGCATTAAAGAAGGACACAGCATTAGACTTACAGATTACATTAAATACGGACATAGCATTAAACATGGACATAGAATTAAACATGGATATAGCATTAAACATGGACATATCATTAAACATAGAGATAACATTAAACATGGACATAGCATTACACATAGACATATCATTAAACATAGAGAAAACATTAAACACGGACATAGCATTAAACATAGATATATCATTACACATGGAGATAGCAATAAACATGAACATAGCAAAAACATGACATAGCAAAAAATATGACATAACATTTCACATGGAGATAACATTAAACATGGACATAGCATTAACAAGGCCATAGCATTAAACATGGACATAGCATTAAACATGAACATAGCATTACATATATACATAAGATTAAACATGGGCATAGCATTAAACATGGACATAGCACTACACATGGATATATCATTGATCAAGGACACATCATTACACATAGAAATAACATTAAACATGGGAATAGCATTAACCATAGATATTGCATTAAACATGGACATAGAATTAAACAGAGGGATAACATTAAACATGGGAATAGCATTAAACATGGATATAGCATTAAACATGGACATAGCATTAAACATAGAGATAACATTAAACATGGACATAGCATTAAGCATGGATATAGCATTAAACATGGACATAGAATTAAACATAGAGATAGCATTAAACATAGTGATCACGTTAAACATGGACATAGCATTAAACATGGGCATAACATTAAACATGGATATAGCATTAAACATGGATATAGGATTAAACATGGGCATAGAATTAAACATAGAGATAACATTAAACATAGAGATAACATTGAACATGGATATAGCATTAAACATGGACATATCATTACACATAGAGTTAACATTAAACATGGACATAGCATTAAACATGGATATAGCATTAAGCATGGATATACCATTACACAGAGATACCATTAAACATGGACATAGCATTAAACATGGGCATAGCATTAAACATGGATATAGCATTAAACATGGGCATAGCATTACACATAGAAAGAACATTAAATATGGACTTTGCACTAAAGATGGACATAGCATTACATATGGACATAAGATTTCACATGGACATAGCATTAAACAAGGATATAGCATTACACATGGAGATACCATTAAACATGGACATAGTATAAACAAGGACATAGAATTAAACATATTGATAACATTAAACATGGACATAGCATTAACCATGGATATAGCATTAAACATTGGACAAAGCATTAAACATAGAGATAACATTAAACATGGACATAGCATTAAACATGAACTTAGCATTACACATAGAGATAACATTAAACATAGACATAGCATTACACATGCATATGGTATTAAACATGGAGATAGCATTACACATGAACATAGCATTACACATAGAGATAACATTAAACATGGACATAGCATTACACATAGAGATAACATTAAACATGGACATGGCACTACACATGTATATAGCACTAATCATGGACAAAGCATTAAACATAGAGATAACATTAAACATGGACATTGCATAAAACATGGATATAGCATTACATATGGAGACAGCATTACACATGGACATAAGATTACACATGGACATAGCACGAAACATGGATACGGCAGTACACATAGAGATCACATTAAACATGGACATATCATTATACAGAAAGATAACATTAAACATGGACATAGCATTAAACATGGATATAGCATGAAACATGGACATAGCATTAAACATAAAGATAACATTAAAAATGCACATATCATTAAACATAGAGATAACATTAAACATGGACATTGCATAAAACATGGATATAGCATTACATATGGAGACAGCATTACACATGGACATAAGATTAAACATGGACATAGCACTAAACATGGATACGGCAGTACACATAGAGATCACATTAAACATGGACATATCATTACACAGAGAGATAACATTAAACATGGACATAGCATTAAACATGGACATAGCATGAAACATGGATATAGCATGAAACATGGATATAGCATTAAACATGGGCATAGAATTAAACATGGATATAGCATTAAACATGGATATAGGATTAAACATGGGCATAGAATTAAACATAGAAATAACATTAAACATGGGAATAGCATTAAACCTGATTATAGCATTAAACATGGACATAGCATTAAACATAGAGATAACATTAAACATGGACATAGCATTATACATGGATATAGCATTACACAGAGATAACATTAAACATGGACATAGCGTTAAACATAGAGATAACATTAAACATAGAGATAACATTGAACATGGATATAGCATTAAACATGGACATATCATTACACATAGAGTTAACATTAAACATGGACATAGCATTAAACATGGATATAGCATTAAGCATGGATATAGCTTTACACAGAGATACCATTAAACATGGACATAGCATTAAACATGGGCATAGCATTAAACATGGATATAGCATTAAACATGGGCATAGCATTACACATAGAAAGAACATTAAATATGGACTTTGCACTAAACATGGACATAGCATGAAACATGGACATAGCATTACATATGGACATAAGATTTCACATGGACATAGCATTAAACAAGGATTTAGCATTACACATGGAGATACCATTAAACATGGACATAGCATTAAACATGGACATAGCGTTAAACATAGAGATAACATTAAACATGGACATAGCATTAAACATGGACATAGCATTACACACGGATATAGCATTAAACATGGACATAGCATTACACACGGATATAGCATTAAACATTGACATAGCCTTCCACATGCACAGAGCATTAAACATAGACATATCAATAAACATGGACATAGCAATAAACATGGACATAGCATTACAAATGGACATAACATTAAACATGGACATAGCATTAAACATGGACATAGCAATAAACATGGACATAGCATTAAACATGACATAGCATTACACATGGAGATAGCATTAAACATGGAGATAGCATTAACATGGATATAGCATTAAACATGGACATAGCAATAAACATGGACATAGCATTAAACATGACATAGCATTACACATGGAGATAGCATTAAACATGGAGATAGCATTAACATGGACATAGCATGAAATATGCACATAGCATTAAACATGGATATAGCGTTAAACATGAGCATATCATTACACATAGAGATAACATTAAAAATGGGCATAGCATTAACAAGGACATAGCATTAAACATGGGCATAGCATTAAACATATTGATAACATTAAACATGGACATAGCATTAAACATGGACATAGCACTACACATAGAGATAACATAAAACATTGGCATAGCATAAAACATGGACATAGGATTAAACATGGACATATCATTACACATGGATATAGCATTAAACATGTACATATCATTGCACATAGAGATAATATTAAACATGGGCATAGCATTAACCATGGATATAGCATTAAACATTGGACAAAACATTAAACATAGAGAAAACATTAAACATGGACATAGCATTAAACATAGAGATAACATTAAACACGGACATAGCATTAAACATGGATATAGCATTACACATGGAGATAGCAATAAAAATGGAGATAGCATTAACATGGATATAGCATTAAACGTGGACATAGCATTAAACATGGATATAGCATGAAACATGGACATAGCATTAAACATGGACATAGAATTAAACATAGAGATAACATTAAACATGGACATAGCATTAAACATGGACATAGCATTAAACATGGACATAGAATTAAACAGAGAGATAACATTAAACATGGGAATAGCATTAAGCATGGATAAAGCATTAAACATGGACATAGCATTAAACAGAGATAACATTAAACATGGACATAGCATCACACATAGACATATCATTACAGATATAACATTAAACAGCGGCATTAAAAATATTGATAACATGAAACACGGACATAGCATTAAACTTGGATATAGCATTACACATGGAGATAGCATTAAACATGGATATAGCAATAAACATGACATAGCATTAAACATGGACATAGCATTAAACATGGACATAGCATTACATATATAGATACGATTAAACATGGATATAGCATTAAACATGGATATAGCATTACACATAGAGATAACATTACACATGGGCATATTATAAAACATGGGCATAGCATTAAACAAGTACATAGCATTAAACAAGGACATAGCATTAAACATACAGATAACATTAAACATGAAGATACCATTAAACATGGACATAGCAAAAAAACATGGACATAGCATTACACATGGATATAGCATTACACATGGACATAACATTGCACATAGAGATAACATCAAACATTGACATAGCATTAAACATTAAAGAATAAACATAGACACAGCCTTACACATACATATAACATTAAACATGGACATAGCATTGCACATAGAGATAACATTAAACATGCACAGAGCATTAAACATTAAACATAGACACAGCCTTACACATAGACATAGCATTACACATATAGATAACATTAAACAGGGATATAGCTTTAAACATGGAGATATCATTACACGTGGAGATAACATTAAAAATAGAGATAACATTAAACATGGACATAACATTAACCAGGGTTGACTTTTTTTTTAAATCTAAATCTAGGAGCCAGCTAAAAAAGTTAGGAGCCAGGACTTTTTTTTTGCCCCAGCACTTTGCCCTGCACCCACACTTTGCCCAGCACTAACAGTCTCACACTTTACCCTAGCCCTCACTTTGCCCCAGCACTTTGCCCTGCACTTACACTTTGCCCCAGCACTCACACTTTGCCCCAGCACTTTTCCCACACTAAAAAGCACCATTAATTAATTACCATTAATTAATCCCATTAACTCTGTCCCCAGTTTCCCATAGGCATCTTTGTCATTAAATAGCTTCCTATAGTCCCATGTTTAGTGACAAAGATGCCTACGGAAAACTGGGGACAGAATTTGCCTTTGCCCCCAGTTTCCCATTGGCCTCTTTGTCACTAAACATGTGACGATGGGAAGCTATTTAGTGACAAAGATGCCTATAGGAAATTGGGGACACGGTTTGCCTTTGCTCCCAGTCTCCCATAGGCATCTTTGTTACTAAACATGGGACTATGGGAAGCTATTTAGTGACAAAGATGCCTATAAGAAATTGGGGACAGAGTTTGTCTTTGCCCCCAGTCTCCCATAGCCAAACATGGACATAGCATTAAACATGGACATAGGGCTGCAACTAACGATTATTTTCATAATCAATTAGTTGGCCGATTACTTTTTCAATTAATCGGATAAAAAAATATGCAAATTTTTCGTTTACTTAAAATAAAAACTTGTGTCATTAACACTTTTTTCTCTTTATCACAATGGAATTAGACCCACATTATTTTTCAAACTAAATTTTACCAAAATACCAAAAAAAGTTTTACTAGTAAATATTAATTTATGTAAACTATTTCTCATATTTAATAAAAGCTATGATGGATAAAAATACCTCGTTTATATTTTATTTGCCAACCTGCCCCCAGTTATGCACATCGTACCCCCAATTTGCCACTCTGCCCCAGAAATGCCTTATACCTCCTATATGCCATTGTGCCCCCCCTGATATGCCTTATACCTCCAAATATGCCACTGTGCCCCCCCTGATATGCCTTATACCCCCTATAAGCCACTGTTTCCTCCCTGATATGTCTTATAACCAGTGTTCCCACTAAGCTGTGCGCTTGTGCGCGCGCACATAGCTTTAAAAGGGAGCGCACACAAACAAAAATTGTGCGCACAACCAGTAGCGTACCGAACGGGGGGGCGGTCCGCTACTGGTTGTGTGCACGGCACCCCTCCAGAGACGGACAGTAATGTCCGCCGCTAGAGGTGCAGGCTCGGTTAGAGGGAGATCAAGGATCTCCCTCTAATCGTCTTAAAAAAAAATCAAGGGAGCGGGAGGTCTGTTAATGCAGACCTCCGATCCTGCTCCCTTGCGACGCACGCGGCAACTGATGTTGTGCGTCGGGATTTGATGTCATATCCCGGCGCACAGCACTGAAGCCACGCCCACCGCCTCCACTGCACTGGAAGAAGAGGACACAGAAGAGGAATAACGAAGAAGAGGAAAAGTGACAGGTAGGAAAACATTCTGTGAGAGTGAATTAGTAAGTGTGTGAGAGTGATGGGTGTAGTTTAAACTGAATGTTTGTGAATGAGTGTGTGTGTGATAGCATGGATGTGTAAGTGTGTGTGGGGGGGATAGCATGGCATAGGGAGGCTGTAATCATATTCCTATCATGCTCGGGTTCCAGCATGTACTGGCTGCCTGAGCATGATAGGAGTGAGATTGCTGTTAGCAATTCTATTTTTTGTTCAATTTTGGTGTGTTAACCACGTCTTTATTAAAAGTAAGTAACACACCAAAATTGGACAGAAAAATGTGATAACAATATTAATATATATATATATATATATATATATATATATGATTGCTAACAGCAATCCCACTCCTATCATGCCCAAGCAACCAGTACATGCTAGAACCTGGACATGATAGGAGTGTGATTGCTGTTTATCATATATTTATATATATATATATATATATATATATATATATAGTTATTGATTTTTTTGTCTAATTTTGGTGTGTTACTTTTAATAAAAGTGTTTTTGTTTTTAAAGGTGTGTGGGGGGGTCATTTTCGGTTTCAGTCAAGTGAATGCTAAATGTTTCGGTGCATATATATATATATATATATATATATATGGCCAGACTGGTTTCTGATGGAGGAGTTTATTGTATATATATATATATATATATATATATATATATATATATATAATACTAGGCCAGACACTAAAGTGGTAGGCCTACACCACATCAATGTTTGGCTTAGTATATAGTGATTGGGGTTATGCTGCATTATTGTCAATGTCTGGCTCAATGTATAGTGATAGGTGTTGTGTTGTACCACGGTCAGTGCGTGCGTCAGTATATAGCGATAGATGTTCTGCTGTACCACTGTCAGTGTTTGCCTCAGTATATAATGATAGCAGTTATGCTGTACCACCCTCAATGTTTGCCTCAGTATATAGGGATAGCAGTTATGCTGTACCACTGTCAATGTTTGCCTCACTATATAATGTTAGCAGTTATGCTGTACCACCGTCAATGTTTGCCTTAGTATATAATGATAGCAGTTATGCTGTACCACCGTCAATGTTCGCCTTAGTATATAATGATGGCAGTTATGCTGTACCACCCTCAATGTTTGCCTTAGTATATAATGATAGCAGTTATGCTGTAACACGGTCAATGTTTGCCTAACGATAGAAGCTATGCAGTTTTAAAGAGTGTGTGTGTGGGTGTCCCATGTACAGGATCTGCCCCAGGTGCCAAATACTCTAGGTACGCCCCTGCGCACAACAGTTTTTCCCAATTTTTTTTTTACCCTTTATGCGGCCTGGAGCCTCCGCTCGTGATTCGCTCATAATTTACTTATGCAGTGAGAATTTCACCTTTAAAAAAACATTACAGTAAGTAATACTGTTGTGTAACTAATACTACATTATCACACTATAATGTAGTGTTATTAACCATGAGCGAGCTGTACCAAAAATATAGAATAACAATTTAAATGTAACATTTGCAGAAGCATATTGTGAGCACAAAATTTTGGCTCTGGGAAAATTTTTGTACAAGAAAAATTTTCTGCGCACACCACCTAAGAAAAATTAGAGGGAACATTGCTTATAACCCCTATATGCCACTGTGGCCCCCTGATATGCATTATAGCACCTTATATGCCACTCTGTCTGCTGATATGCCTTATACCCCCTATATGCCACTGTGCCCCCCCGATATGCCTTATAGCCCCTTTTATGCCACTCATATGCCGCTCTGTCCCCTGATATGCCTTATACCTCCCTATATGCCACTGTGCCCCCCCTCATATGCCTTATAGCCCCCTATATGCCGCTGTGCCCCCCTGATATGTCACTGATTTACCTTTTTCCCTCGATATGCCACTGTGCCCCTGATATGCCTTACAACCCCGATATGTCACTGTGCCCCAATATGCCTTATACCCCCCTATATGTCACTGAGCCCCCTGAAATACCTTATACCCCTTTATGCCACTATGCCCCCCTGATATGCCTTATACCCCCAGATATGTCTTATGCCCCCCTGATATAAGAAAAACTGACAGTGCTAAAATAGGTATAAAATAATATGCTTTAATAAATATAGGCAAAAAAGAATAGATACTACACAATAAAATATATATAAATATATGGACAATGCAAACAATAAATCAAATATTACAGCAATCAAAAAACAAAATACAAATTAAAGAATGCACATAACTAATCGATCCCGAAAAAATTCTACCTGCCCCACCAGGGGTTAATATATCAATAGAAGAAACACGGGGCAAATAAGCATAAAAATAAAGATAATACTCCAAGCTTAGCATACCCAGTGGTTCTTATTTGTCCCGTTTTTCTTCTGTTGACATATTAACCCCTGGTGGGGCAGGTAGAAGTGGAAGTGAAGGGAAGTAGCGGAGGTTGCACACATCGGCCACTAAAATCCAAATTCCCTGCAGCGCTGCAGGGGACCTGGATCCTGTCAGCCGGTGGGGGTCTGTGCGATGCGCGCAAACAACCTCCGCTTAGCCCCTCCACTTCCGTTGGGGCTTCCATGATGGAGCGCCGGAAGATCACGTGACGCTGGCGTTCAGTAATAGAGAAGCCCCAGCGGAAATGGAGGGGAGAAGCTGAAGTTGAGGGGAGGGGAGAAGCGGAGGATGTCTGCGCGTATTGCACAGACCCCCATCAACTGACAGAGAGGAGAATCCAGGTCCCCTGCAGCTCTCCGGGGGGGTGACTCCCATACACCCCTCTGACTCCTCCCCCCTCCCATACACCAATATACCTCCTCCCCCTCCCATACACCACTCTGCCTCCTCCACCCTCCCATACACCGCTCTGCCTCCTCCCCCTCCCATACACCACTATGCCTCCTCGCCCCTCCCATACACCACTCTGCCTCCTCCCCCTCCCAAACATCACTTTGCCTCCCCCCCTCCAATACACCACTCTACCTCCCCCCCCTCCCATACACCACTTTGCCTCCCCCCCCTCCCATACATCACTCTGCTTCCTGTCAGCAACGGAGGTTCACAAGACACCAGGTAGCTGGGCAGAGAGGCAGAGTGGTGTATGGGAGGGGGAGGAGCCAGAGTGGTGTATGGGAGGGTGGCTCCCATACACCCCTCTGACTCCTCCCCCTCCCATACACCACTCTGGCTCCTCCCCCTCCCATACACCACTCTTCCTCCTCCCCCTCCCATACACCACTCTGCCTTTCTCCCGACTCCCTGGTGTTTTGTGAACCTCCGTTGCTGACAGGCACTGTCACTGCAGATTCATAGAAGCCTCAGCGTAAGTGAAGGGCAGTAACGTAGGCTGTCTGTGCGCATCGCGCAGACCCCCACCAGCTGACAGAGAGGATGATCCTCTGCAGGAGACCTCGATTCTCTGTCAGCCCGTGGGGGTCTGCACGATGTGCACAGACAGCCTCCGTTACTCACCTTCACTTCCGCTGGGGCTTCTACATCATGTGATGCTGCCACTGCATCGTAGGAGCGGAAGTGGAGAGGAGCAAGTTGTCTGTGCGCATCGCACGGACACCCACCGGCTGACAGTGAGGGGAATCCAGGTCCCCTGCAGCGTTGCGGGGTATCATATAATCGATAAAAATGGATTCGACTAGTTGTTTCAGCCCTACTTTTAACATGGAGATAGCTTTAGGCATGGACATAGCATTAAACATAGAGATAACATTAAACATGGACTTTGCATTAAACATGGACATAGCATTTAACATGGAGATAGCATTATACGTGGACATAAGATTTCAAGTGGACATAGAAATAAACATGGATATAGCATTACACATAGAGATAACATTAAACATGGGCATAGCATTAAACATTGAACATGGATACAGTATTAAACATGGACACGGCACTACACATGGACATAGCATTACACATGGACATGGCATTACACATGGAGATAGCATTAGACATGGCTATACCAATAAATATGGACATAACACTACTCATGGAGGTAGCAAAAAACATGGAGATAGCATTAAACATGGACATAGCATTACACATAGAGATAACTTTAAACATGGACATAGCATTACGCATGCATTTAGCATTAAACATGAAGATAGAATTACACATAGAGATAACATTAAACATGGACATAGCATTAAACATGGACATAACACTACTCATGGATATAGCATTAAAGATGGATATAGCATTGCACATAGAGATAACATTAAACATGGGCATAGCATGAAACATTAAACATGGACACAGCATTACACATGGATGTAGCATTCAACATGGATATAGCATTACAAGTAGATATAACATGGACATATCATTACATATGGATATAGCATTAAACATGGTGGCTCCCATACACCCCTCTGACTCCTCCCCCTCCCATACACCACTCTGGCTCCTCCCCCTCCTATACACCACTCTTCCTCCTCCCCCTCCCATACACCACTCTGCCTTTCTCCCGACTCCCTGGTGTTTTGTGAACTCCGTTGCTGACAGGCACTGTCACTGCAGATTCATAGAAGCCTCAGCGTAAGTGAAGGGCAGTAACGTAGGCTGTCTGTGCGCATCGCGCAGACCCCCACAAGCTGACAGAGAGGATGATCCTCTGCAGGAGACCTCGATTCTCTGTCAGCCCGTGGGGGTCTGCACGATATGCACAGACAGCCTCCGTTACTCACCTTCACTTCCGCTGGGGCTTCTACATCATGTGATGCTGCCACTGCATCGTAGGAGCGGAAGTGGAGAGGAGGAAGTTGTCTGTGCACATCGCACGGACACCCACCGGCTGACAGTGAGGGGAATCCAGGTCCCCTGCAGCGTTGCGGGGTATCATATAATCGATAAAAATGGATTCGACTAGTTGTTTCAGCCCTACTTTTAACATGGAGATAGCATTAGACATGGACATAGCATTAAACATAGAGATAACATTAAACATGGACTTTGCATTAAACATGGACATAGCATTAAACATGGAGATAGCATTATACATGGACATAAGATTTCAAGTGGACATAGAAATAAACATGGATATAGCATTACACATAGAGATAACATTAAACATGGGCATAGCATTAAACATTGAACATGGATACAGTATTAAACATGGACACGGCACTACACATGGACATAGCACTACATATGGACACAGCACTAAACATGGATACGGCATTACACATAGAGATAACATTAAATATGGACATTTCATTACACATAGAGATAACATTAAACATGAACATAGCATTAAACATGGCTGTAGCATTAAACATGAACATAGTATTACACCTAGAAATAACATTAAACATGGACATAGCATTACACATGGACATGGCATTACACATGGAGATAGCATTAGACATGGCGATACCAATAAATATGGACATAACACTACTCATGGAGGTAGCAAAAAACATGGAGATAGCATTAAACATGGACATAGCATTACACATAGAGATAACTTTAAACATGGACATAGCATTACGCATGCATTTAGCATTAAACATGAAGATAGCATTACACATAGAGATAACATTAAACATGGACATAGCATTAAACATGGACATAACACTACTCATGGATATAGCATTAAAGATGGATATAGCATTGCACATAGAGATAACATTAAACATGGGCATAGCATGAAACATTAAACATGGACACAGCATTACACATGGATGTAGCATTCAACATGGATATAGCATTACAAGTAGATATAACATGGACATATCATTACATATGGATATAGCATTAAACATGGCCATAGCATTGCACATAGAGAATAAACATGAACATAGCATTAAACATTAAACATGGACACAACATTAAACGTGGACATAGCATTAAACATGGACATAGAACTACACATGGACACAGCACTAAACATGGATATAGCATTAAATATTGACATAAAATTACAAATGGAGATTAGGGATGCAACAACGAATCGATAAAGTCGATAATAATCGATTATGAAAATTGTTGTCAACAATTTTCATTATCAATTAGTTGAATCCATTTTTATCGATTTATAAAATGAGTTTTTTCAGAGCAAATGCTCTGAAAAACTCCCCTCCTTCTATAATCCGACCTCAAAAAGAGATCGGATTATAACTCTAGAATCCAGATCCCCCGCAGAGCTGGAGGAGACCTGGATTATCCTCTCAGTGGGGGCTTGTGCAAAACGCGCAGACATCCTCCGCTTCTCCCTGAGTCCCCTTCACTTCTGCTTTTCCCCTCCACTTCCGCTGGGGCTTCTATTACTGAACGCCGGCGACACGTGACTTTCCGGACCGGCGCACCATCATGGAAGCCCCAACAGAAGTGGAGGGGAGAAGCGGAGGCTGTCTGCGCGCATCGCACAGACCCCCACCGGCTGCCGGTGAGGATCCAGGTCCCCTGCAGCGCTGCAGTGGATTTGTATTTTGGTGCGCGATGTGTGAAACCTCCGCTACTTCCCTTCACTTACACTTCTACCTTCCCCACCAGGGGTTGATATATCAAAAGAAGAAAAACGAGACAAATAAGCACCACTGGGTAAGCTAAGCCTGGACTATTATCTTTATTTTTAGGCTTATTTGCCCCGTGTTTCTTCTGTTGGTATATTAACCCCTGCTGGGGCGTGTAGAATTTTTTCGGGATCTATTAATTATGTGCATTCTTTGTGGGTTTTTTTTTTGATTGCTGTAATATTTGATTTATTGTTTGTACTGTGCATATATTTATATTGTATTGTGTATTATCTATTCTTTTTTGTCTATATTTATTAAAGCAAATTTTTATACCTATTTTAGCACTGTCAGTTTTTCTTATATCAGGGGGGTTTAAGGCATATCAGGGGGCACAGTGGCATATCGGGGTATAAGGCATATCAGGGGACACAGTGGCATCTCAGTGGCATATAGGGGGTATAAGGCATTTTGGGGGTAAAAGGCATATCAGGGGACAGAGTAGCATATAGGAGGTATAAGGGATATCAGGGGGCACAGTGGCATCTCTGGCATATAGGAGGTATAAGGCATTCTGGGGCAGAGAGGCAAGCTGGGGGTGAGATTGGCAAATAAAAGAAAATATAAACAAGAGGCATTTCTCTCAATCATAGTTTTTATTAAATATGAAAAAATAGTTTACATGAATGAATATTTACTAGTAAAACTTTTTTTGGTTTTTTGGTAAAACTTAGTTTGAGAAATAACGTGTTCTGGGTTCTTGTACCTTTAGAATATAGCTTTCATTATTATGTCAGTAAAATAAGAAGGCAAATAGAGAAATGCCATTGCGATAAAGAGAAAAAAAGTGTTAATGACACATCTTAATGTAAATTATAAGTTTTTATTTTAAATAAATATATTTATTTGCATATAGCTTTTTTTATCCGATTAATCAATTAATCAAGAAAATAATCGGCCAACTAATTGATTATGAAAATAATCGTTAGTTGCAGCCCTAATGGAGATAGCATTAGACATAGAGATAACATTAAACATGGACATAGCATTAATCATGGACATAGCATTAATCATGGACATATCATTACACATGGATATAGCATTAAACATGGACATAGCGATAAACACGGACATAACACTACTCATTGAGATAGCATTAAACATGGAGATAACATGCAACACATCGGAATATGTGGACCACTTCGTACAAAAATACGTACCCAACCCCCCCGCATATATTAAAGATACTACACACCTACTCAATTTAATAGATTCGATAGTGTGGTATCTTCTTTATACACGGTAATAAGGCATGAAAGGGAATTGAAGCAATTAATAAAACACTAGCCAGGGGACAATACAGAAGGCTTTCATTTTGGAATGTATCGATTTCATTCTGAAATATAACTATTTCTGGTTTGAACACCAGTTTTACCGTCATCTATGTGGGACAGCCGTGGGTGCCAGGTTCACGCCGAGTTACGCCAACCTTTCTGTAGCCGAATGGGAAGCAGAACAGATATGGCACAACAATCCATCCGAAGCGGACCTGGTGCTGTGGAAGAGATATATCGATGATGTGTTAATTATATGGAGGGGAACACTGGATAACTTACATTAATTTACAGAATACATCAACCTAAAATTTACTTTTAACACACTAAAGCAAATAGGGGTTTAGGATATGCAGGGCAATGCAAAAGGTTTTTTTGTTTGTTTTTTTTAACCCCTTTCCCCCATTTGAAATAAATAGACACAGACTACTTATTCATTCATGGGTTATTCAATATAACTTTTTACTATACATAACTCCAATATTTCGTATTTTGTATTATTGTTTGACACTTTTCCACCCTTATTGCTCTCTTTTCCGTGGATTCATATAGACATTTATGTATAAACAAAACCCATAGTATGTTTCTGCACAATCTTTAGTTATAGTTCATATATCCACGTTTAATATTTTCTCATTCATGCAATCACATCCTTAAACTTTTACATCTTATAGCGTTTATACCACCTTCATGTTAATCCGTCTTCAAATGTCATTGCTTAACATCTGCACTTCACAGCACAGCAGGACAATAGGACCCGATGCAACACTAGGAAAAGAGACAGCCCTACGGAGACGGAGAAGCCGGTACCTGCAAAAGAATGTGGCGTTTCCATGGGGACGCGTCTAAACAGAATGACTCCCGCATAGAGCACACGTCCAGCCTCCAATACGTCCTCACGTATTGTGGAATGACGTAACAGCGCCACCTAGTGCACATGTGCGTACAACACGTCCTCATGTTCTGGGAAACAACGTTACACTGCCATCTAGCGTATATGGAAGAAAATACAGCGAATTAACACACATAAAAAGACTGGAAGAAGCGATCAAAGACTTTTTACCTCCTGAGGAAGCCATTAAAGGCGAAACGTGTTGAGGAAAGACTTTTTATTTCATGTAATCGTTTGACTTTTACAGATTTATATTTTATATATCGTAAAGTACTTTTTAAAAATGTATTCCCATAATAAATCTATATTTTTAAATATAAGCAGCAGTTGTTTATTCTCTGGTGGGGGGGGGGTCCCGCTCCCCGGCTGGATTATCACATCGCTCAGGGGATCGGACCTGAACATCCACGACATTTGGAGAAGAGATCCTGGACACCATGGGGTTCCCCTAACCCCCTCTCTGAGCGCACCTTGCACATAATTTTATGTGCATTGGATCCCGTGAGTGCAACCATTTACTACCTTATTCACAAGCTTTTGCAAACAGTATCACGCTATTGGTTGTACCTTCTCTCTCTTCAGTGACGTTTAATCCTGCTATGAGAGGGGAACGAGAAACAGACACAAATCTTCAGCACTATTGTGAGTGCAACTAACGCAATATAATTATAACCGTATCGTCTGAACAGTCTACACTATTGTTGTTTTGTTTGTTTTTCTTACATGAGCGCCCCCTATTGAAATTGAACCTATACTTTACAACACCTGGAGAGAGGTGTTTTTAAGGCGGCAGCTGTGAGAAAACAAAAGGGAAGTATTTTTAGAGATTTCCTTATTTAGCACACACTATTTTTGGGGCACACCGGTTCTCCAGACAATCAGCACTAATACACACACACCCAGACATTCACACTAACACAACCAGACCCATACATTAACACACACCCAGACACAAACACAACCAGACAAGCAGCACTAATACACACACAGACACACAGACAATATCATACCCAGACACACACACTAAAAACATACCCAGAGAGACAAACAGTAATAACATGCCCGCACACAGACTAACAGAAAACAATAGAAGAATTACGCACGTACTCAGCGAATATCATTCACTGATCTGAGGAGTAAGTATTGGGGATTCCACCACACTATATGGCTATATAACGCTCAGTTGCCACTACATCAAAATACCCCGAGTTGGACGAGTGCTGTCTAACCAGCCTTAGATATAGCCATATAGTATAAAGAAATCCCCAATATATATTCTTTAGGTTTTTTGGAATGATATTTACTGGGTATTCACTGATTTCTTGCTTTGTTTTGTGTATAGCAGATAACATTAAACATGGACATAGCATTACACATAGACATAACATTAAACATGGACATAGCATTACACATAGACATAACATTAAATATGGGCATAGCATTACACATAGACATACCATTAAACATGGACATAGCATTACACATAGACATAACATTAAACATGGACATAGCATTACCCATGGACATAGCATTGCACATGGACATAACTTGACAAATGCCCTGTTTGGCCAAAACGTTGCTTTTTTGCTTCCTCTAAATAAAGTATCCTAACCAGTAGCGTACCTAGCGGGGGGCGGGGTCGGTCCGCACCGGGTGCCGCTCATCAGGAAGGTGCCAACTTGCCGGCACCCATAACCCCTCCAGAGACGGACAGTAATGTCCGCCACTGGAGGAGCAGGCTCGCATGGGAGCGGTATCGGAGGTCTTTAAGGATCTCCCTTGAACCCGGCTTAAAATCACTCAAGGAAGCCGGAGGTCTGTTAAAGACCTCCGATACAGCTCCCTTGCAATCCGCGCGGCAACAGCTGTGTGAGCCGGGGTTTGTTGTCAGATCCCGGCGCATAACACTGAATCCGCGCCCACCGCTGTCCGTGCCCTCTGAACTGGAAGAAGACAGAAGAACTGAAGAAGAGCAGCGAAGAGCAGGAAAAGGAGCTGTAAGGAGAAAAGAGGAAAGGTAGGAAAGCATCCAGTGAGAGTGACAGTGAGAGTGGATTGGTATGTGTGGATTGGTATGTGTGGATTAGTATATGTGTGGATTGGTATGTGTGTGGATTGGTATGTGTGTGGATTGGTATATGTGTGGATTTGTATGTGTGTGGATTGGTATGTGTGTGGATTGGTATGTGTGTGGATTGTTAAGTGTGTGGATTGTTAAGTGTGTGGATTGTTAAGTGTGTGGATTGGTAAGCGTGTGAATTGGTAAGTGTGTGAATTGGTAAGTGTGTGGATTGGTAAGTGTGGATTGGTATGTGTGGATTGGTAAGTGTGGATTGGTAAGTGTGTGAGAGTGATGGGTGTTATGCTGTACCATTTCCAATGTATTTTTCATTATATAATTATGCTCTAAAGTACATCATAACTCCCATCACTCTATACTGTTCCATACAGTGGCAGAGCTGGGAGACAGAGGCCTTGCACCCCCACCGCAGGACTCCTGAAAGGTAAGTGAACTTCAAAGAGGGAGAGGGTAGATAGTTAGGAGGGGGTAGATAGGGAGAAGGGAGTGAGACGGGGGATAGGGGTAGATAGGGAGAAGGGAGTGAGAAGGGGTAGATAGGGCAGAAGGGAGTGAGAAGGGGTAGATAGGGCAATCATACTCCTATCATGCCAAGTCTGCAAGTGCCTCCTGGAATCTGGGTATGCCTGGGCACGATACGAATGTGATTGCTGTTAACAATTATATATATATATATATATAGATAGATATATATATATATATATCTATATATCTATATATATATATATATATATATATATTAATATTGTTGTTTAATTGTTTTGTCCTATTTTGGTGTGTTACTTACTTTGAATAAACGTGTTAGATTTTTTTTATGGTGTGGGGGGGTCATATTCAGTTTCGGCCAGGTAAATGCTGCATTTTCGGTTTCAGTCCAGAATTCGTTTTGGTGCATCCCTACTACTAATAAAGTGGTAGGACTACACCACATCAATGTGTGGCTTAGTATATAGTGATTGGGGTTATGCTGCACTATTGTCAATGTCTGGCTCAATGTGTAGTGATAGGGATTACGCTGTACCACCGTCAATGTGTGCCTCAGTATATAGTGATAGGTGTTATGCTGTACCACCGTCATTGTCTGCCTCAGTATATAGTGGTAGGTGTTATGCTGTACCACCGTCAATTTCTGCCTCAGTATATAGTGATAAGTGTTATGCTGTACCACCGTCAATGTCTGCCTCAGTATATAATGATAACAGTAATGCTGTACCACCTTCAGTGTCTGCGCCGGTATATAATGGTAGAAGCTATGCAGTTTTAAAGTGTGGGGGGGGGGGTGCCACATACAGGATCCATCCCGGGTGCCAAATACTCTAGGTACGCCCCTGATCCTAAAGATTGGAAGCTGTTGGTAGTGCTGGAATTCCTTTTCTTTGTTCGTGTGCTTCAAGAGGGTTATGCTGTCCCTTTTTTTTCCTGCTAGCACCCAGCTTCCTGGGAGTTGAATGCAGAACCATTTTTCTTTTTTTTTATAGCATTTAACATGTACATAGCATTAGGCAAGGAGATAACATTACAATCGGGCATAGCACTACACACGGAGATAGCATTAAACATGGACATAGCATGAAACATTGACACATCATATATAGGGGGTATAAGGCATATCAGGGATGCAGAGTGGCATATAGGGGTAAAATGCAAATCTGAGGGGCAGAGTGGCAAATATAGGGTATAAGCATATCTGGGGGCCGAGTGGCATATAGGGGGTGTAAGGTATATCTGTGGGGCAGAGTGGCATATAGGGGGGGAGGTAAAAGGCATTTCTGTGGGGCAAATATAAGGTATAAGGCTTATCTGAGGCATCTGTTTCCCTGGATTTTTTAAATTTAAAAGTCTTATTTTAATGTGATAATTGAAGCTATTAAGACTTACTTTGCTTCCTTTTCATTTCAGATATGAAAGAAGATCAAGTGAAATGTGGGAAGGGAGAATTCCTAAACAGGTATGCTTGGTTGTTTTATTATGTGTCTTTCCAACTGTATACATTTCTGCAGATGAAATGGAATCGAAATATATTTTTTTATTTTTGGACATTGTGGTTTTTTTGCTAATATATATTTTACATGCTGTAAAAAAAAGTATACCACTGGCAGTGGAGGCTCACACATGAACCCCCTAGCGCAAAAGGAAAAAAAATTGCAAAATGAATCCAAAATCCATTTTAATCTAAATAGATTAAGATGGATTTTTGATGAATTTTGCAAATTTTTATCCCCTTTGCACTTTGGGGTTCACGTGCCATGAAGCCTCCTGTCCCCTGATGTAGCCTGCCTATGCCTCTTCCTATCGCACGTGCGATAGGAAGAGACCCTATTTGGCTCAATTGCTGAGCCGCCCATTTAATCTCTGTTCGCACACATTCGTTGCTGAGCAGTGTGGACTCTAACTGTGAGTATAAAATTCATATTTGGGCTGCTAAAAGTTAGGGGAGGTAGGGGTTAATTTAGGGGCAGTTATGGTTGATGGGATGTTTAGGGTTAATTTAGGGGCAGTTATGGTTGATGGGGTGTTTAGGGTTAATTTAGAGGCGGTAATGTTTAATGGGGTCTTTAGGGTTAATTTAGGGTCAGTAATGTTTAAAGGGGTCTTTAGGGTTAATTTGGGGGCAGTTATGGTTGATTGGTTGCTTAAGGTTAATTTAGGGGCAGTTATGGTTGATGGGGTCTTTAGGGTTAATTTAGGGGCAGTTATGGTTGATGGGATGTTTAGGGTTAATTTAGGGTCAGTTATGGTTGATGGGATGTTTAGGGTTAATTTAGGGGCAGTTATGGTTCATGGGGTCTTTAGGGTTAACTTAGGGTCAGTTATGGTTAATGGGGCCTTTAGGGTTAATTTTGGGGCAATTATGGTTAATGGGGTCTTTAGGGTTAATTTAGGGGCCGTTATGGTTGATGGGATGTTTAGGGTTAATTTAGGGGGCAGTTATGGTTGATGGGGTCTTTATGGAAATGTATTTTAACCTGTACATTAAGTAGTAAATGTACATTTCATTTTCAAAATGTATATATTGTGAACCCCCATTGGAATTACCCACCAGCCTCCACTGACCACTGGTTTATGGTATGGTGGGGCTTGGGGGAGAAACAGAGCATACCTATGGGTGGTGCGGCAGGGCGGACACTGTATTGTTTACAAATGGTTCTAATAAGGGACACGTACAGGAAAAAAGACTGAATCATTTGAAATATGTTAGTTTATCGAGGCGGAGGTTCTACTTCAGTTGTCTAAGGTAAAGACAAATAAGTCGATGGGGCCTGATGGGATACACCCCAAGTTATTAAAAGAGCTTGGGGGTGTACTAGCAAAACCGTTAACTGATTTATTTAACGAATCATTGGTAACGAGAGTCGTCCCAGGGGATTGGAAAATAGCGAATGTCGTGTCCATTCACAAAAAAGGCAGTAGGGAGGAGTCGGGCAACTACAGGCCAGTTAGTCTTACATCTGTAGTGGGGAAATTAATGGAAACAATGTTAAAGGAAAGGATTGTTGAACATCTGAAGTCACATCGGTTTCAGGATCAAAAACAACATGGGTATTCCTTAGGAAGATCATGCCAAACAAATCTTATTGATTTTTTTGATTGGGTGACTAAAGTAATCGATCAAGGTGGTGCAGTAGACATTGCGTATCTGGATTTCAGTAAGGCCGTTGATACTGTGCCACATAGAAGACTTATAAATAAACTGCAATCTCTGAGTTTAGATCCCAATGTTGTTGAATGGATTAAGGAGTGACTGAGTGGCAGACAACAGAGGGTTGTAGTCAATGGCGTATATTCAGAGCAAGGTCTTGTAACCAGTGGGATACCTCAGGGATCTGTACTTGGACGCATTCTCTTTAATATTTTTATTAGTGATATTGCTGATGGTCTTGATGGAAAGGTATGTCTATTTGCTGACGACACAAAAATTTGCAACAGGATTGATGTTCCTGGATGAAGAAGCCAAATGGCAAACTGGAAAAATGGTCAGAGTGGTGGCAACTGGCATTTAATGTGGATAAAAGCACAGTAATGCATCTAGGGCATACAAACCCAAGGGCAGAGTATAGAATATTTGATACTGTCCTAACCTCAACGTGTGAGGAAAGGGATTTAGGGGTAATTATTTCTGAGGATTTAAAGGTAGGCAGACAATGCAGTAGAGCAGCAGGTAACGCTAGCAGAATGCTTGGTTGTATAGCGAGAGGTATTAGCAGTAGAAAGAGGGACGTGCTCATGCCGTTGTACAGATCACTGGTGAGACCTCACTTGGAGTATTGTGTACAGTACTGGAGACCGTATCTCCAGAAGGACATAGATATGTTGGAGAAAGTTCAGAGAAGGGCTACTAAAATGGTTTATGGATTATAGGATAAACCTTAACAGGACAGGTTAAAGCATCTTAACCTATATAGCCTGGAAGAAAGACGTGACAGGGGGGATATGATAGAAACATTTAAATACTTAAAGGGAATCAACAAGATAAAGGGAGTTTATTTAAAATGAGAAATGCTACCACAACAAGAGGACATAGTTATAAGCAAGAGGGGCAAAGGTTTAATGGTAACATCATAAAATATCACTTTACGGAAAGGGTAGTGGATGCATGGAATAGCCATTCAGCAGAAGTGGTAGATGTTAATACAGTAAAGGCATTTAAGCAAGCATGGGAATGCCAAACTAGATATAGGATAAGGACAGGTACTAAAGGAAAGTATTCAGAGGTTGGGCAGACTGGATGGGCCTACTGGTTCTTATCTGGCGTCACTTTCTATGTTTCACATCATAAGACAAAAGGCCCTGGTGCTCCAGTGTGGGAGTGATAAAGGGCCATTGGAACACGGGAGTGATGGGAGTGATAAAGGGCCATTGAAACACAGGAGTGATGGGAGTGATTAAAGGGCCATTGGAACACAGGAGTGATAGGAGTGATTAAAGGGCCTTTTCAACACAGGGGTGATGGGAGTGATAAAGGGCCTCTGTACGCCTATGAAGACATTCCATTAGAAAATCAGCTGTTTCCAGCTACAATAGTTATTTACAACATTAACCCCTTCTGATCTGGATTTCTGATCCATTTCATGTTATTTTAATGGACAAAATATACTTTTCTTTCAAGAACAAGAAAATTTCTAAGCAACCCCAAACTTTTGAACAGTATAGTATATATACTGTGTGTATATATATATATATATATATATATATACACACACTGTATATTTGTTTTCTTAGGTCTCTGCCAAAATAAACGTTCTGGTCCAGGGCAGCAGAACATTGACTCCAATCCAGCTTCAGTCCCCTCTAGGTGGAGATCTAATCTCTGTTAATTAGCCGCTGGCATTTTTACAATGGAATTTATACAGGAAAAAATGTAAGGGGGGGGCGATAGGAATGATTCAAGGTGCTAACTCTATGCAATAAAATATATCATAAACCACCCAAGATAAAAGAGGAGAGCCAGAAACAAAATCAGAGTTCCGTGGGCTATAGAGGCAGAAGCATCTCTTTCCCAGGTAAATACACTCTGTGATTTAAGTTCATTACATACAAGATTTACTAATCACATATGTTGTTCAGGACCAGCCATGTTAGTCGTATAAATGGAAAAAAAAATGTATAGGGGTCATAGCTTTCTTATTAGACTAATATTTTTATTTTAGGATATTCTCTAATCCACCACCCATTCCCATGGTATGAGTTTTGCTTTGAGGTTGATATTCTAGAACACTCGTCTTATCTTATTATTATTTTTTTTAACAAACACACATTTGCCTCTAATTCAATTAGCAATACAAATAAAAATGCTATTTTTTTATATATATTTTAAGGAAATATTGTTTAATAAAAGGATGTCACTTATTTTGTTTGGTTACGGCAAAAAATAGTGTAAAACACAAGGGTGGAAAAAATACTAAACACAACCAGTCTTTAGTATGAAGGCTAAAGTATTGTTAAGGTAATCACTAAATAAAGTGTTAAGGTGACTAAACTATCCTTCTTACACTATGCTTTTTGATGCTATTATAAAGCAATATTTTGTCTTATAAATATCTTAAGAAAGTAACTATATATCGATAATACACAATAATTGAATTTCATTTTTAATAAAAATATTTTTTATTATAATTATTATGTATGGAATCATCATATTCCACAGTGATGTACTATGGGATATATATATATATTTATGTTTTCTACTATGTTTAATATTATGTTTTGGTTGCTGTTTTACAGAATGGCTCTGGATAACTCTGGAAGCGAGATGGTTGCAGACACAAACTCTGAAAAAGGAGTTTTTTCTTTGTGGGCTGAAATATTAAATGCTTACGAGAGAGAGAACCACGCTTAGGCAACATTCAAGAAAGCTGTTACAAAACATGATACAGCAAAAGTTTTACTGAGATGGTGGTTAATGCATGGCACAGCCTTCCAGATGATTATTGATTATCGCTTCTCGGCCTTTTGGCTAAGATCAAGTGTGGATTGATTCATTTTAATATTAAGTTATACATAGACTTGGGAACTAGCTTGGCACTCAAATACAACACTTCTGAATTAAGTCACCCGTACTCAAGCAGGGGTATGTTTCATTAATGTTCGTGAGCTCAGCTGTTCTGAGAAAAGTTAAAAGGAGCGCTAATTCACTTATACAATAACACTTTCTATAAATGTGTAAAATAATGGACTTTAATGGTTTCTGACTATGCTTGGCTTGCTGTGTGATTTTTAACTCAGGCGTGCAGGGACTTCGATATTCTCTTTCTTTGTCATGTTTGCGTATTACTCTTGAGTGGCAGTACGGGAAGAGGAAAATGACTACTTTTTTATGCCCTTTCTATAGCAGATTATGCAAACAGGACCTATGAGATCATCATGGTGTCTATTGCAGGAAGTATTATGCTGGTATCTGCCGTTATCTTATTGCTGGCAATCATGAAAAGGTATGTCATGTGGCATTGATAAAGATTCTGACAGATAAGGGCGATTTAAAGGATGGGGGAACAGCTGATCCCCATGATTTTCTTATTTCTCATGATATGAGGTCAGGCACTGGCACCTTCTGTTTTTTTTGTTTTTACTTGTTATTATATGTATGCCCTCAAGGGGCATTTATGCTTAAATGTAGCTATGTCTTTAGTTTTGCCCTGGTCTTATACATATTTGGGAGGGACACATAACCTACCTCCTCATCCTTGTACTGAGTGTAATCTTGGAGTACCAGGACATGACTTCACATAATAACGCATCCAGAGGTCACACAGGTTGGCCAAAGGGGTATTAGGGAGGTCTGTGCCTGCTGTGATGTCCAACACACAGGAAAGCCTAGATCTAGATTTTTTACTCAGCCCAACAGTTGAAAGGGTGATAGTAGGGTATTATGTCAAAGTTGATACTTTATTGGGCCAACATACAAAACGATGTAAAGTTACAAAGGTTTTCAGAAAGTCATGGGTCTCTTCTTCAGATGGAACATTTTCTGTGAATATCACTTGTTTAAATGGTTCTTTGTCCTTCGCACAGGCGTTGGGGTGGCTGTGACTCCTCTTACAAAGAGTACGCGGAAGAAACAGGAGTCTCAAGTGTCAACGTGAATCGGAACACACATGACAACATCTCCACAACTGACTTCAAAGGCCCGGTGCATATAACTTATGTTACAGAGAAGGAGAAACCATGCTCGGAGATTCCCATCAGTAGGGTGAAGCTATCCAGATATGCTCTTTTCTATATTTCTGTGATAACCTGTATGTACCTTCCCGATGACATTGATTCAGAAGAAACTCTTTAAAGATGACAATGCATCAACATTCGGTGATATAATCTTTAATTATGGGGAAACAGCTTATTGATCCAAGGAGAAATCTGACTGCCATTTTGGGGTCAAGAAGGAATTTTTTTCCCTGGTTAGTGCAAAATTGGAAAAAGCAAAACTGCGTTTTTTTTGCCTTCTTCTGGATCAACAGCAACAAATTAACAGATATAGAAAAGGCTGAACTTGATGGACGCATGTCTTTTTTCAGCCTATATAACTATGTAACTATGTGACATGATTCTAAGAATCCTGACTTGGTTGGCTAAAAACCACTTGGTATGGCCACTTTCACGTTCCCATGAAACCACCAAACTGTTTAACGACACTGGGACGGCGTGTACTGTATATATGTCTAGAGGAACTCTTAAATTATCCGGTGCCTAGTTACCACTTACCACGTCTTACCATGTCGAAAACATAGTAAACATAACAAATTATATCATTAATTAGAGAGAAAAAAAAACAATTGAAAAAAGTGAAATAAGTGCATTGATATTCAATAAATGAATAAGAAAGAGTTCACACTAGAAAACTCGTTCAAGGCTCCACCACAATATAATAATATCTCCATTTGTTGTATTAGACCCACTTGCCAGATAAAATTGAAGATCTGTAAGCAATGTGACGAAAACCAGGAATACATTGCTCATAACGGGATTCAGATTGAATTAATGAATTTTTATTTATGTATATTTTGAAGAAGTCAGTCGTTGTATCTTTAAAACAATATCAACATTTTGTCAGTTCCATTGTACAGTTGTGTCTATGTTAAGCATCTATCGTGTATTTAAAATATTTGAAATAAAATTAAAGGTGTAGCAAAGTCTTGGTATTGTTCTTACAGAGCTCCACGAGCAAAATGGACACTTAACTGTATAAGTTGTATGATTTATATTGAAAGGTGTGTGTTTGGACATCAGAGGTCTCTCCTACAGAAGAAATGTTGACAAAAAGACCTCTGAGGTCTAGAAAGCCAGGTTAAAAAAGTATAAAGTGGGTGCAGGGTTATGTAGCAAGAAGGAAAAATAGGAAACTGGAAATGTACATACCTTTGGTATCCAGGTAGATAATTCCGATACCAGCCTGGAGTTGTTTTTTTTATATATATGACACCCCAGCCTGAAAAGCTTCCATCCACCAATTGGTGTACCCAAAACAAAAGTGCTTTGTGAAGACATGTAGAGTATGTTCTCTCCTCCATACAAAATGAAAGTTTGGTGCTGGTACATGTCAGCGGTAAGGGTGATGCACAGTTCCCAAAACCACAGTGCATTATCAATAACAATACAACATGGTGGGGTATACCTTTCCGATCAAAGTCAACAGCCCTACCTAGTGTTAGGCAAGACCACAACATGGTATACAAAAGTTGTGATCTACCTAACCAAAGTTGCCGTGTTTAATACATAGGTGCTTTAAGATAAATTTGGAACTGGCAAGAGCTACAATTTTCTACAGTTCCAGCTAAAGATTTTGAGAAACATCCTCTGATCCAAAGACAAAAATGGCATTTTCCTTGTACAATCCCCCCACAAAACACACAAAAAGTCTGCTATAAAAAAAAGTATTAGGAAAAACTTGTTAGGTACCACTGCCCTTCCTGTCCCTCTCTACCAGGACTCTGTATCATACAAAAGTAGGGAATTGGAAATGTTTTCAATAATATATATCGTTCTGCTTTTGCTTTAACAGTAGGATTGCAATGACATCCTGGAGTGTTTTGATTCTGTTTTAGTTATGTTTATTTTTTTATTAATACCGCTGTATTTTTATAATACTGTATTTTCTGACACGATCACAGTATGTTGATCTCCTCTCCGTATCTGGTGTTATTCACTGTCCACTGTTCATTCTAGAGTCTTTAGGACCCTGGTACGCTTACCGATATCGTTTTGTTTTACTGTGCAAACGCGGGAGGTGTCTCCCATTGCTCTAATGTACACACTATAACTTGTCTTTACGCATACCTTGAATAAACGGAGATTTGAATTGAATGAGATAAAAAAATTAAAAAAAACTTAGGATTGCTGCAACTTAGTAAAACAAGATGAAAATGTGGGGTATTTTGATGGCACATAACCTACATAAAAAGTCTTTGTTCCAGACAAATTCCCCCCCAAAAAATGTAAAAAAACCTATGCATGTAGGGTATTTCCATAATTTAAAAAAAAAACATATACTGTATTTCTCTGCCATAACACATAACCTGTGCCAAAAAATTCTAAAAAACACAGAAGCGTTGGTGAAACAAAGTTCAGGAAAGTATTTCTATAGCTAATTTCGGCAGTGATTGGTGGCCAAATGGCTGCTTGGAACGTGTCCTGAAGCCAGTAGTGACATATCCTAGATTGGGTGGTGTTTATGGCTTCTTTGTTTAAAATTTCCAGTTACAAACCCAACATACTAAATGTAAAAAAACAACAGTTCCAAAACAGCAATATACACCTTATAAGCCCAATTAAAATGCTCAAAACGCATATACAATCTGGACACCTTAATTGTTGTTGGGGGTAAGTTCTGTCAATTTAACTGATTTAGTGAGGGTTTAGATATATATGAAAAATATGGGGTTTTAGTATTTTTTTTATAACATTACTCATTCTAAATGTTTAACTATGATGTGTGTAAAGATGTAAGTGACGTCTATACATGAGAAAAAAGACGCAGTGATGCAAATTTGTAACCTTTTAAATTCATACATTGTCCTTTTTCTACAGCCGTGCATTGGTGTTTTTTATTAAAGCATGAAATGCCTGGCAAAGGGCCCTGAGGAAGCCAGCCTTGCAGCTCTTTAGCGTACACACTGGTTGGGCCCGATCCATTGGTCTGGATAAACTCCATTCATTTTTGTTATTACATATGGTTACAGCTACTTTTAGTCAATAGTATAAAAAACACAACAGAAACTAATGGTCATTTAATTTATTTATTATTAATTACAACATTAATGAATTAATAGTCAAATTAATTAGGCCTGAAAGCACTGATCATGGTGACAGCTACCTCGAGACTCACGAAGAGTCACCGTTCAGCACACAGGAGAGGAAAAACCCCTAAGGGGGGAAACCTCTGGGGGAACCATGGCTTGAAAGATTGTCCTTCCCTCTGGACACTAAGAGGTTAACTGTGTATTTAGACTTGTAGAGAAGATAAGGCAAAACGTATTTGACAACACGGAAGCACAAAGCCTCTATGGATGATTATGCCTCCACCGCAAGCTCATTCCCTTGAATAGGCTGCCTTAAGTTCAATATAAATGGACATAGCATTAAACATGGAGATGGCTTTACAAATGGACATGGCATTTAACATGGAGATAGCATTACACATGGATGTAGAACTACCTGGACATATCATTACACATTTCATTACACATAGAGATAACATTAAACATGGACATAGCATTAACAAGGACATAGCATTAAACATGGACATAGCATTAAACATAGAGATAAAATTAAACATGGACATAGCATTACATATAGAGATAAGATTAAACATGGATATAGCATTAAACATGGACATAGCATTAAACATGGACATAGGATTAAACATGGACATAGCATTACACATGGATATAGCATTACAAGTAGATATAACATTAAACATGGGCATATCATTACACTTGGATATAGCATTAAACATGGACATATCATTGTACAAAGAGATGACATTAAACATGGAAATAGCATTAAACATTAAACATAGACACAGCCTTATACATTGATATAGCATTAAACATGGATATAGCATTGCATACAGAGAAAAAATTAAACATGGGCATAGCACTACACATGGAGATAGCATTAAACATGGAGATAGCATTAAACATGGAGATAGCATTACACATAGAGATAACATTAAACATGGGCATTATATTAAACATGGACATAACATTAAACATGGACATAGCATAAAACATGAACATAGCATTAAACATGGACATATCATTAAACATTGACATAGCATTAAACATTAGAATCAGGAATCTGCACTCACTCCCCACAGGAACTCAGGTGCTTAGCTGTGCCAGGAAGGGCCAGCTCCCCAGTAAATCAAAATAGAAAAAGGCTCCAGGCACTCATGGGTTCCATCAGGCAGATTTATTGGAAGAGATGAACAACAACGTTTCGACCTCACGATGAGGTCTTTATCAAGTTGATAAAGACCTCATCGTGAGGTCGAAACGTTGTTGTTCATCTCTTCCAATAAATCTGCCTGATGGAACCCATGAGTGCCTGGAGCCTTTTTCTATTTTGATAGCATTAAACATTGACATAGCAATAAAAACGGATAAAGCATTACACACGGAGATAGCATTAAACATGGACATTTCATCAAACATGCAGAAAGCATTAAATATGGATATAGCATTAAGCATGGATATAGCATTAAACATGGACATCGCATTACACAGAGATAACATTAAACATGGACATAGCATTAAACATGGACATATCATTAAACATGGACATAGCATTAAGCATGGATATAGCAGTAAACATGGACATAGCATTACACATAGAGATAACATTAAACATGGGCATGACATTAAACACAGCGATAACATTAAACATAGAGATCACATTAAACATGGACATGGCATTAGACATGGGCATACCATTAAACATGGGCATAGCATTACACATAGAAAAAACATTAAAAATGGACTTTGCACTAAACATGGACATAGAGTTAAACATGGACATAGCATTACATAACGACATACGATTTCACATGGACATAGCATTAAACAAGGATATAGCATTACACATAGAGACAACACTAAACATAGACATAGCATTAAACATAGAGATAACATTAAACATGGAGATAGGACTACACATAGAGATAATGTTAAACATGGACATAGCATTAAACATAGACATAGCATTACATATGCATATAGTATTACACATGGAGATCGTATTACACATGAACATAGCATTACACAAAGCGATAACATTAAACATGGCTATAGCATTACACATGGACATATCATTACAAATAGAGAAAACATTAAACATGGGCATAGCATTAACATGGATATAGCATTAAACATGGACATAACATTAAACATAGAGATAACATTAAACAAGGACATAGCATTAAACCTGGACATACATAAAATTACACACGGAGGGAGCATTAAATATGGAGCTAGCATGGATATAGTATTAAACATAGAGATAATATTAAACATATACATAGCATTAAACATAGAGATAACATTAAACATGGGCATAGTATAAAACATGGACATAGCATTAAACATGGACATAGCATGAGAAAAGGACATAGCATTAAACATAGAGATAAAATTAAACATGGGCATAGCATTAAACATGGATATAGCATTAAATATGGACATAAGATTGCATAGAGATAACATTAAACATGGACAAAGCATTAAACATTACAGAATAAACATAGACACAGCCTTACACATAGATATAACATTAAAGATGGACATAGCATTCCACATAGAGATAACATTAAACATGGGCATAGCATAAAACATGTATATAGCATTAAACATGGACATATCATTAAACATAGAGATAACATTTAAACATAGAGGTAACATTAAACATGGACATAGCATTAAACATGGACATAGCATTAAACATGGATATAGCTTTAAACACGGAGATATAATTACACATGGAGATAACATTAAACATAGAGATAACATTAAACATGGACATAGCATTACACATGGATATAGCATTACACATGGAGATAACATTAAACATGGACATCGCATTACACATAGAGATAACATTAAACATGGGCATTATATTAAACATGGACATAGCATTAAACATGGACATAGCATAAAACATGAACATAGCATTAAACATGGACATAGCATTAAACATGGACATAGCATTAAACACAGAGATAGCATTAACGTGGATATAGCATGAAACATGCACATAGCATTAGAAATGGATATAGCATTAAACATGGACATAGCAATAAACATGGACATAGCATTAAATATGTATATAGCATTACACACGGATATAGCATTAAACATGACATAGCATTACACATGGATATAGCATTAAACATGACATAGCATTACACAAGGAGATAGCATTAAACATGGACATAGCATTAGACATTGACATAGCCTTTCACATGGAGATAGCATTAAAAATGGAGATACCATTAACATGGATATAGCATTAAACATGGACATGGCATTAAACCTGGACATATCATTACACATAGAGATAACATTAAACATTGACATAGCATTAACAAGGTCATAGCGTTAAACATGGACATATCATTAAACATGGACATAGCATTACATATCTAAATAAGATTAAACATGGACATAGCACTACACATGGATATAGCATTAATCATGGACACATCATTACACATAGAGATAACATTCAACATGACATAGCATTACACATGGATATAGCATTAAATATCGGCATAGCATTAAACATAGAGATAACAGTGAACATGGACATAGTATTAAACATACAGATAACATTAAACATGGACATAGCACTACACATAGATATAACATTAAACATGGACATATCACTAAACATAGAGATAACAATAAACACGGACATAGCATTACACATGGAGATAGCTTTAAACATGGAAATAGCAAAAAACATGACATAACATTACACATGGAGATAGCATTAAAAATGGAGATATCATTAAAAATGGAGATATCATTAACATGGATATAGCATTAAACATGGACATAGCATTAAACATTGATATAGTATGAAACATGGATATAGCATTAAACTTGGACGTATCATTACACATAGAGATAACATTAAACATTGACATAGCATTAACAAGGACATAGCATTAACAAGGACATAGCATTAAACATAGAGATAACATTAAACAAGGACATAGCATTAAACATGGACATAGTATTACATATATAGATAAGATTAAACATGGATATCGCATTAAACATGGACATAGCATTACACATAGAGATAACATTAAGCATTGGCATAGCATAAAACATGGACATAGCATTCAACAAGGTCATAGCATTAAACAAGGACATAGCATTAAACATACAGATAACATTAGACATGGACAATGCATTAAACATGGACATAGAATTAAACAGAGAGATAACATTAAACATGGGAATAGCATTAAACATGGACATAGCAATCAACATGGACGTTGCATTAAACATGACATAGCATTACACATGGAGATAGCATTAAACATGGATATAGCATGAAACATGCACATACCATTAAACATGGATATAGCATTAAACATGGATATAGCATTAAACATGGACATAGCATTAAACCTGGAGATATCATTACACATAGAGATAACATTAAACATAGGCATAGCATAAACAAGGACATAGAATTAAACATATTGATAACATTAAACATGGACATAGCATTAAACATGGACATAACATTACATATATAGATAAGATTAAACATGAATATAGCATTACACATAGAGATAACATTAAACATGGACATAGCATTGCACATACAGATAATATTAAACATGGGCATAGCATTAACCATGGATATAGCATTAAACATTGGACAAAGCATTAAACATAGAGATAACATTAAACATGGAGATAGCATTACACATGAACATAGCATTACACATAGAGATAACATTAAACATGGACATAGCATTACACATAGAGATAACATTAAACATGGACATGGCACTGCACATGTATATAGCACTAATCATGGACAAAGCATTAAACATATAGATAACATTACACATGGACATAGCACTACACATGGATATAACATTAAACAAGGACATATCATTAAAAATAGAGATAACATTAAACACGGATATAGCATTAAACATAGATATAGCATTACTCATGGAGATAGCATTACACATGGACATAGCAAAAAAAACATGACATAGCGTTAGACATGGAGATAGCAATAAAAATGGAGATAGCATTAAACATGGACATAACATTAAACCTGGACATATCATTACACATAGAGATACCATTAACCACTGACATAGCATTAACAAGGACATAGCATTAAACATGGACATAGCATTAAACATGGACATAGCATTAAACATGGACTTAGCATTACACATAGAGATAACATTAAACATAGACATAGCATTACACATGCATATAGTATTAAACATGGAGATAGCATTACACATGAACATAGCATTACACATAGAGATAACATTAAACATGGACATAGCATTACACATAGAGATAACATTAAACATGGACATGGCACTACACATAGAGATAACATTAAACATGGACATAGCATTACACATAGAGATAACATTAAACATGGACATGGCACTACACATGTATATAGCACTAATCATGGACAAAGCATTAAACATAGAGATAACATTAAACATGGACATTGCATAAAACATGGATATAGCATTACATATGGAGACAGCATTACACATGGACATAAGATTACACATGGACATGCACTAAACATGGATACGGCAGTACACATAGAGATCACATTAAACATGGACAAATCATTACACAGAAAGATAACATTAAACATGGACATAGCATTAAACATGGATATAGCATGAAACATGGACATAGCATTAAACATAAAGATAACATTAAAAATGCACATATCATTAAACATAGAGATAACATTAAACATGGACATTGCATAAAAAATGGATATAGCATTACATATGGAGATAGCTTTACAAGTAGATATTACATGGTTAATTCATGTAAACTATGTTAAACATGGACATATCATTACACATGGATATAGCATTAAACATGGACATAGCACCGCACAAAGATATAACATTAAACATGGACATAGCATTAAACATTAAACATAGACACAACCTTACACATGGATATAGCATGGATATAGCATTCAACATAGAGATAACATTAAACACGGACAAAGCATTAAACATGCACATAGCATTAAATATAGAGATATCATTAAACATGGACATAGCGTTAAACATGGATATAGCATTAAATATGGACAAATACTTACACATATAGATAACATTAAACATGGGCATAGCATGATGCCCACGTAGTCTGCATGGAAGGGGGCCCTGACAGGGGTGCAGAGCAGGGCTAGGTCAGGGGGTTAAAGAAAGTTCAACGGGGAGGGGGAGGAAGTGAAGGGGGGTATATAAGGTTGGTGCGTAAGAATGTTCTGGGCTTTTTGTTGTGCCAGCCTACCCGGTGTGTTTGTCCCACCCTCCCTCCCTTTATGTTGTTCTGTTCCATGTGGTTGTGTGATCTTGTTTACTAATTTTCTGTGTTTCGTTTCAGGATTCTGTCACAGCCGGGGGGCGGTAGCTTGCCAGGTTGCCAGGGGGTGTTATGTGGTTATTGCCACTGGCGTTAAAGTGTCGGTGGGAGGTTCCTGGCTGGGCGGTTGCTGGAACCTCAGGTGGGGGAGGGGCATCATGGTATGCCCTCCCATAAGGTGATGCTTACAGTTTGGCCCCGGTTGGTCCTGGCAAGCTTTCGGGTGTTTTATTGTATTTGGGTCATTGCCGTGTTAATGCACCTTCTTTATGTTTACAGGTTGCGTGGCAATGACGTTAATAAATCGGCTGTGGCCTTTATTCATCCCACATTTGGTGTCCGTGTTTTTATTGGGGGGTTAACCAGGATGACATAGCCCGAGAGTCGAGGCTACCCCCTGTCATTAAACATAGAGATAACAATAAACACGGGCATGGCATTAAACATAGAGATAACATTAAACATAGTGATCACATTAAACATGGACATAGCATTAAACATGGGCATAGGATCACACATAGAAAACACATTAAAAATGGACTTTGCACTAAACATGGACATAGCATGAAACATGGACATAGCATTACATATGGACATAAGATTTCACATGGACATAGCATTAAACAAGGATATAGCATTACACATGGAGATAACATTAAACATGGACATAGAATTAAACATAGAGATAACATTAAACATGGAAATAGCTTTAAACATGGACATAGCATTAAACATAGAGATAACATTAAACATAGAGATAACATTGAACATGGCTATAGCATTAAACATGGACATATCATTACACATAGAGATAACATTAAACATGGACATAGCATTAAACATGGACATAGCATTAAACATAGAGAAAACATTAAACATGGACATAGCGTTAAACATGGGCATAGCATTAAACATGGACAAATCATTACACATATAGAAAATATTAAACATGGGCATAGCATTAAACATGGATATAGCATTAAACATGGACATAGCATTAAACATGGATATAGAATTAAACATGGAAATAGCATTAAACACAGAGATAACATTAAACATGGGCATGACATTAAACATAGAGATAACATTAAACATAGAGATCACATTAAACATGGACATAGCATTAAACATGGATATAGCATCAAACATGGGCATAGCATTACATATGGACATACGATTTCACATGGACATAGCATTAAACAAGGATATAGCATTACATATAGAGATAACATCAAACATGGACATAGCATTAAACATAGAGATACCATTAAACATTGACATAGCATTAAACATATAGATAACATTAAACATGGACATATCATTACACATAGAGATAACATTAAACATGATCATAGCATTAAACATAGACATAGCATTACACACGCATATAGTATTACACATGGAGATAGCATTACACATGAACATAGCATTACACATAGCGACAACATTAAACATGGACATAGCATTAAACATGGACATAGCATTAAACATAGAGAAAACATTAAACATGGGCATACCACTACACATGGCTATAGCATTAAATGGACACATAATTACACATAGAGATAACATTACACATGGGAATAGCATTAAACATAGAGATAACATTACACATAGAGATAACATTAAACATGGACATAGCATTAAACATACAGATAACAATCAACATGGACAGAGCACTTCACATGGATATAGCATTAATCATGGACATATCATTACACATAGAGATAACATTACACATGGGAATAGCATTAAACATAGATATAGCATTAAACGTCGACATAGCATTAAACATATAGATAACATTACACATGGACATAGCACTACACATGGATATAACATTAAACAAGGACATATCATTAAACATAGAGATAACATTAAACACGGACATAGCATTAAACATAGATATAGCATTACTCATGGAGATAGCATTAAACATGGACATAGCAAAAAAACATGACATAGCGTTAGACATAGAGATAGCAATAAAAATGGAGATAGCATTAAACATGGACATAACATTAAACCTGGACATATCATTACACATAGAGATACCATTAACCACTGACATAGCATTAACATGGACATAGCATTAAACATGGACATAGCATTAAACATAGAGATAACATTAAACATGGACATAGCATTAAACGTAGAGATAACATTAAACATTGGAATAGCATAAAACATGAGCATAGCATTAAAGAAGGACATAGCATTAAACATACAGATAACATTAAAAATGGACATAGCATTAAACATGGACATAGAATTAAACATGGATATAGCATTAAACATGGACATATCATTAAACATAGAGATAACATTAAACATGGACATAGCATTACACATAGACATATCATTAAACATAGAGAAAACATTAAACACGGACATAGCATTAAACATAGATATATCATTACACATGGAGATAACATTAAACATTGGCATAGCATTTACAAGGCCATAGCATTAAACATCGACATAGCATTAAACATGGACATAGCATAAAACATGGACATAGCATTACATATATACATAAGATTAAACATGGGCATAGCATTAAACATGGACATAGCACTACACATGGATATATCATTGATCATGGACACATCATTACACATAGAGATAACATTAAACATGGGAATAGCATTAACCATAGATATAGCATTAAACATGGACATAGAATTAAACAGAGAGATAACATTAAACATGGGAATAGCATTAAACATGGATATAGCATTAAACATGGACATAGCATTAAACATAGAGATAACATTAAACATGGACATAGCATTAAGCATGGATATAGCATTAAACATGGACATAGAATTAAACATAGAGATAGCATTAAACATAGTGATCACGTTAAACATGGACGTAGCATTAAACATGGGCATAGCATTAAACATGGATATAGCATTAAACATGGATATAGGATTAAACATGGGCATAGAATTAAACATAGAAATAACATTAAACATGGGAATAGCATTAAACCTGATTATAGCATTAAACATGGACATAGCATTAAACATAGAGATAACATTAAACATGGACATAGCATTAAACATGGATATAGCATTACACAGAGATAACATTAAACATGGACATAGCGTTAAACATAGAGATAACATTAAACATAGAGATAACATTGAACATGGATATAGCATTAAACATGGACATATCATTACACATAGAGTTAACATTAAACATGGACATAGCATTAAACATGGATATAGCATTAAGCATGGATATAGCATTACACAGAGATACCATTAAACATGGACATAGCATTAAACATGGGCATAGCATTAAACATGGATATAGCATTAAACATGGGCATAGCATTACACATAGAAAGAACATTAAATATGGACTTTGCACTAAACATGGACATAGCATTACATATGGACATAAGATTTCACATGGACATAGCATTAAACAAGGATTTAGCATTACACATGGAGATACCATTAAACATGGACATAGCATTAAACATGGACATAGCGTTAAACATAGAGATAACATTAAACATGGACATAGCATTAAACATGGACATAGCATTACACACGGATATAGCATTAAACATGGACATAGCATTACACATGGATATAGCATTAAACATTGACATAGCCTTCCACATGCACAGAGCATTAAACATGGACATAGCAATAAACATGGACATAGCAATAAACATGGACATAGCATTACAAATGGACATAACATTAAACATGGACATAGCATTAAACATGGAGATAGGATTAACATGGATATAGCATGAAACATGCACATATCATTAAACATGGATATAGCATTAAACATGGACATAGCAATAAACATGGACATAGCATTAAACATGACATAGCATTACACATGGAGATAGCATTAAACATGGAGATAGCATTAACATGGATATAGCATTAAACATGGACATAGCAATAAACATGGACATAGCATTAAACATGGAGATAGCATTAACATGGATATAGCATGAAATATGCACATAGCATTAAACATGGATATAGCGTTAAACATGAACATATCATTACACATAGAGATAACATTAAAAATGGGCATAGCATTAACAAGGACATAGCATTAAACATGGGCATAGCATTAAACATATTGATAACATTAAACATGGACATAGCATTTAACATGGACATAGCATTACATATATAGATAAGATTAAACATGAATATTGCATTAAACATGGACATAGCACTACACATAGAGATAACATAAAACATTGGCATAGCATAAAACATGGACATAGGATTAAACATGGACATATCATTACACATGGATATAGCATTAAACATGTACATATCATTGCACATAAAGATAATATTAAACATGGGCATAGCATTAACCATGGATATAGCAGTAAACATTGGACAAAACATTAAACATAGAGATAACATTAAACATGGACATAGCATTAAAGATAGAGATAACATTAAACACGGACATAGCATTAAACATGGATATAGCATTACACAAGGAGATAGCAATAAAAATGGAGATAGCATTAACATGGATATAGCATTAAACGTGGACATAGCATTAAACGTGGACATAGCATTAAACATGGATATAGCATGAAACATGGACATAGCATTAAACATGGACATAGAATTAAACATAGAGATAACATTAAACATGGACATAGCATTAAACATGGACATAGCATTAAACATGGACATAGAATTAAACAGAGAGATAACATTAAACATGGGAATAGCATTAAGCATGGATATAGCATTAAACATGGACATAGCATTAAACAGAGAGATAACATTAACATGGACATAGCATCACACATAGACATATCATTACAGATATAACATTTAACAGCGGCATTAAAAATATTGATAACATGAAACACGGACATAGCATTAAACTTGGATATAGCATTACACATGGAGATAGCATTAAACATGGATATAGCAATAAACATGACATAGCATTAAACATGGACATAGCATTAAACATGGACATAGCATTACATATATAGATACGATTAAACATGGATATAGCATTAAACATGGATATAGCATTACACATAGAGATAACATTACACATGGGCATATTATAAAACATGGGCATAGCATTAAACAAGTACATAGCATTAAACAAGGACATAGCATTAAACATACAGATAACATTAAACATGAAGATACCATTAAACATGGACATAGCAAAAAAACATGGACATAGCATTACACATGGATATAGCATTACACATGGACATAACATTGCACATAGAGATAACATTAAACATTGACATAGCATTAAACATTAAAGAATAAACATAGACACAGCCTTACACATAGATATAACATTAAACATGGACATAGCATTGCACATAGAGATAACATTAAACATGCACAGAGCATTAAACATTACACATAGACACAGCCTTACACATAGACATAGCATTACTCATATAGATAACATTAAACAGGGATATAGCTTTAAACATGGAGATATCATTACACATGGAGATAACATTAAAAATAGAGATAACATTAAACATGGACATAACATTAACCAGGGTTGACTTTTTTTTTAAATCTAAATCTAGGAGCCAGCTAAAAAAGTTAGGAGCCAGGACTTTTTTTTGCCCCAGCACTTTGCCCTGCACCCACACTTTGCCCAGCACTAACAGTCTCACACTTTACCCTAGCCCTCACTTTGCCCCAGCACTTTGCCCTGCACTTACACTTTGCCCCAGCACTCACACTTTGCCCCAGCACTTTTCCCACACTAAAAAGCACCATTAATTAATTACCATTAATTAATCCCATTAACTCTGTCCCCAGTTTCCCATAGGCATCTTTGTCATTAAATAGCTTCCTATAGTCCCATGTTTAGTGACAAAGATGCCTACGGAAAACTGGGGACAGAATTTGCCTTTGCCCCCAGTTTCCCATTGGCCTCTTTGTCACTAAACATGTGACGATGGGAAGCTATTTAGTGACAAAGATGCCTATAGGAAATTGGGGACACGGTTTGCCTTTGCTCCCAGTCTCCCATAGGCATCTTTGTTACTAAACATGGGACTATGGGAAGCTATTTAGTGACAAAGATGCCTATAGGAAATTGGGGACAGAGTTTGTCTTTGCCCCCAGTCTCCCATAGCCAAACATGGACATAGCATTAAACATGGACATAGGGCTGCAACTAACGATTATTTTCATAATCAATTAGTTGGCCGATTACTTTTTCAATTAATCGGATAAAAAAATATGCAAATTTGTGGTTTACTTAAAATAAAAACTTGTGTCATTAACACTTTTTTCTCTTTATCACAATGGAATTAGACCCACATTATTTTTCAAACTAAATTTTACCAAAATACCAAAAAAAGTTTTACTAGTAAATATTAATTTATGTAAACTATTTCTCATATTTAATAAAAGCTATGATGGATAAAAATACCTCGTTTATATTTTATTTGCCAACCTGCCCCCAGTTATGCACATCGTACCCCCAATTTGCCACTCTGCCCCAGAAATGCCTTATACCTCCTATATGCCATTGTGCCCCCCCTGATATGCCTTATACCTCCAAATATGCCACTGTGCCCCCCCCTGATATGCCTTATACCCCCTATAAGCCACTGTTTCCTCCCTGATATGTCTTATAACCAGTGTTCCCACTAAGCTGTGCGCTTGTGCGCGCGCACATAGCTTTAAAAGGGAGCGCACACAAACAAAAATTGTGCGCACAACCAGTAGCGTACCGAACGGGGGGCGGTCCGCTACTGGTTGTGTGCACGGCACCCCTCCAGAGACGGACAGTAATGTCCGCCGCTAGAGGTGCAGGCTCGGTTAGAGGGAGATCAAGGATCTCCCTCTAATCGTCTTAAAAAAAAATCAAGGGAGCGGGAGGTCTGTTAATGCAGACCTCCGATCCTGCTCCCTTGCGACGCACGCGGCAACTGATGTTGTGCGTCGGGATTTGATGTCATATCCCGGCGCACAGCACTGAAGCCACGCCCACCGCCTCCACTGCACTGGAAGAAGAGGACACAGAAGAGGAATAACAAAGAAGAGGAAAAGTGACAGGTAGGAAAACATTCTGTGAGAGTGAATTAGTAAGTGTGTGAGAGTGATGGGTGTAGTTTAAACTGAATGTTTGTGAATGAGTGTGTGTGTGATAGCATGGATGTGTAAGTGTGTGTGGGGGGGATAGCATGGCATACGGAGGCTGTAATCATATTCCTATCATGCTCGGGTTCCAGCATGTACTGGCTGCCTGAGCATGATAGGAGTGAGATTGCTGTTAGCAATTCTATTTTTTGTTCAATTTTGGTGTGTTAACCACGTCTTCATTAAAAGTAAGTAACACACCAAAATTGGACAGAAAAATGTGATAACAATATTAATATATATATATATATATATATGATTGCTAACAGCAATCCCACTCCTATCATGCCCAAGCAACCAGTACATGCTAGAACCTGGACATGATAGGAGTGTGATTGCTGTTTATCATATATTTATATATATATATATATATATATATATATAGTTATTGATTTTTTTGTCTAATTTTGGTGTGTTACTTTTAATAAAAGTGTTTTTGTTTTTAAAGGTGTGTGGGGGGGGTCATTTTCGGTTTCAGTCAAGTGAATGCTAAATGTTTCGGTGCATATATATATATATATATATATATATATATGGCCAGACTGGTTTCTGATGGAGGAGTTTATTGTATATATATATATATATATATATATATATATTGATATATATATATATATATATATATATATATATATATATAATACTAGGCCAGACACTAAAGTGGTAGGCCTACACCACATCAATGTTTGGCTTAGTATATAGTGATTGGGGTTATGCTGCATTATTGTCAATGTCTGGCTCAATGTATAGTGATAGGTGTTGTGTTGTACCACGGTCAGTGCGTGCGTCAGTATATAGCGATAGATGTTCTGCTGTACCACTGTCAGTGTTTGCCTCAGTATATAATGATAGCAGTTATGCTGTACCACCCTCAATGTTTGCCTCAGTATATAGGGATAGCAGTTATGCTGTACCACTGTCAATGTTTGCCTCACTATATAATGTTAGCAGTTATGCTGTACCACCGTCAATGTTTGCCTTAGTATGTAATGATAGCAGTTATGCTGTACCACCGTCAATGTTCACCTTAGTATATAATGATGGCAGTTATGCTGTACCACCCTCAATGTTTGCCTTAGTATATAATGATAGCAGTTATGCTGTAACACGGTCAATGTTTGCCTAACGATAGAAGCTATGCAGTTTTAAAGAGTGTGTGTGTGGGTGTCCCATGTACAGGATCCGCCCCAGGTGCCAAATACTCTAGGTACGCCCCTGCGCACAACAGTTTTTCCCAATTTTTTTTTTATCCTTTATGCGGCCTGGAGCCTCCGCTCGTGATTCGCTCATAATTTACTTATGCAGTGAGAATTTCACCTTTAAAAAAACATTACAGTAAGTAATACTGTTGTGTAACTAATACTACATTATCACACTATAATGTAGTGTTATTAACCATGAGCGAGCTGTACCAAAAATATAGAATAACAATTTAAATGTAACATTTGCAGAAGCATATTGTGAGCACAAAATTTTGGCTCTGGGAAAATTTTTGTACAAGAGAAATTTTCTGCGCACACCACCTAAGAAAAATTAGAGGGAACATTGCTTATAACCCCTATATGCCACTGTGGCCCCCTGATATGCCTTATAGCACCTTATATGCCACTCTGTCTGCTGATATGCCTTATACCCCCTATATGCCACTGTGCCCCCCCGATATGCCTTATAGCCCCTTTTATGCCACTCATATGCCGCTCTGTCCCCTGATATGCCTTATACCTCCCTATATGCCACTGTGCCCCCCTCATATGCCTTATAGCCCCCTATATGCCGCTGTGCCCCACTGATATGTCACTGATTTACCTTTTTCCCTCGATATGCCACTGTGCCCCTGATATGCCTTACAACCCCGATATGTCACTGTGCCCCAATATGCCTTATACCCCCCTATATGTCACTGAGCCCCCTGAAATACCTTATACCCCTTTATGCCACTATGCCCCCCTGATATGCCTTATACCCCCAGATATGTCTTATGCCCCCCTGATATAAGAAAAACTGACAGCGCTAAAATAGGTATAAAATAATATGCTTTAATAAATATAGGCAAAAAAGAATAGATACTACACAATAAAATATATATAAATATATGGACAATGCAAACAATAAATCAAATATTACAGCAATCAAAAAAAAAATACAAATTAAAGAATGCACATAACTAATCGATCCCGAAAAAATTCTACCTGCCCCACAAGGGGTTAATATATCAATAGAAGAAACACGGGGCAAATAAGCATAAAAATAAAGATAATACTCCAAGCTTAGCATACCCAGTGGTTCTTATTTATCCCGTTTTTCTTCTGTTGACATATTAACCCCTGGTGGGGCAGGTAGAAGTGGAAGTGAAGGGAAGTAGCGGAGGTTGCACACATCGGCCACTAAAATCCAAATTCCCTGCAGCGCTGCAGGGGACCTGGATCCTGTCAGCCGGTGGGGGTCTGTGCGATGCGCGCAAACAACCTCCGCTTAGCCCCTCCACTTCCGTTGGGGCTTCCATGATGGAGCGCCGGAAGATCACGTGACGCTGGCGTTCAGTAATAGAGAAGCCCCAGCGGAAATGGAGGGGAGAAGCTGAAGTTGAGGGGAGGGGAGAAGCGGAGGATGTCTGCGCGTATTGCACAGACCCCCACCGACTGACAGAGAGGAGAATCCAGGTCCCCTGCAGCTCTCCGGGGGGTGACTCCCATACACCCCTCTGACTCCTCCCCCCTCCCATACACCAATATACCTCCTCCCCCTCCCATACACCACTCTGCCTCCTCCACCCTCCCATACACCGCTCTGCCTCCTCCCCCTCCCATACACCACTATGCCTCCTCGCCCCTCCCATACACCACTCTGCCTCCTCCCCCTCCCAAACATCACTTTGCCTCCCCCCCTCCAATACACCACTCTACCTCCTCCCCCTCCGATACACTACTTTGCCTCCCCCCTCTCCCATACATCACTCTGCTTCCTGTCAGCAACGGAGGTTCACAAGACACCAGGTAGCTGGGCAGAAAGGCAGAGTGGTGTATGGGAGGGGGAGGAGCCAGAGTGGTGTATGGGAGGGTGGCTCCCATACACCCCTCTGACTCATCCCCCTCCCATACACCACTCTGGCTCCTCCCCCTCCCATACACCACTCTTCTTCCTCCCCCTCCCATACACCACTCTGCCTTTCTCCCGACTACCTGGTGTTTTGTGAACTCCGTTGCTGACAGGCACTGTCACTGCAGATTCATAGAAGCCTCAGCGTAAGTGAAGGGCAGTAACGTAGGCTGTCTGTGCGCATCGCGTAGACCCCCACCAGCTGACAGAGAGGATGATCCTCTGCAGGAGACCTCGATTCTCTGTCAGCCCGTGGGGGTCTGCACGATGTGAACAGACAGCCTCCGTTACTCACCTTCACTTCCGCTGGGGCTTCTACATCATGTGATGCTGCCACTGCATCGTAGGAGCGGAAGTGGAGAGGAGGAAGTTGTCTGTGCGCATCGCACGGACACCCACCGGCTGACAGTGAGGGGAATCCAGGTCCCCTGCAGCGTTGCGGGGTATCATATAATCGATAAAAATGGATTCGACTAGTTGTTTCAGCCCTACTTTTAACATGGAGATAGCATTAGACATGGACATAGCATTAAACATAGAGATAACATTAAACATGGACTTTGCATTAAACATGGACATAGCATTAAACATGGAGATAGCATTATACATGGACATAAGATTTCAAGTAGACATAGAAATAAACATGGATATAGCATTACACATAGAGATAACATTAAACATGGGCATAGCATTAAACATTGAACATGGATACAGTATTAAACATGGACACGGCACTACACATGGACATAGCACTACACATGGACACAGCACTAAACATGGATACGGCATTACACATAGAGATAACATTAAATATGGACATTTCATTACACATAGAGATAACATTAAACATGAACATAGCATTAAACATGGCTGTAGCATTAAACATGAACATAGTATTACACCTAGAAATAACATTAAACATGGACATAGCATTACACATGGACATGGCATTACACATGGAGATAGCATTAGACATGGCTATACCAATAAATATGGACATAACACTACTCATGGAGGTAGCAAAAAACATGGAGATAGCATTAAACATGGACAAAGCATTACACATAGAGATAACTTTAAACATGGACATAGCATTACGCACGCATTTAGCATTAAACATGAAGATATCATTACACATAGAGATAACATTAAACATGGACATAGCATTAAACATGGACATAACACTACTCACGGATATAGCATTAAAGATGGATATAGCATTGCACATAGAGATAACATTAAACATGGGCATAGCATGAAACATTAAACATGGACACAGCATTACACATGGATGTAGCATTCAACATGGATATAGCATAACAAGTAGATATAACATGGACATATCATTACATATGGATATAGCATTAAACATGGCCATAGCATTGCACATAGAGAATAAACATGAACATAGCATTAAACATTAAACATGGACACAACATTAAACGTGGACATAGCATTAAACATGGACATAGAACTACACATGGGCACAGCACTAAACATGGATATAGCATTAAATATTGACATAAAATTACAAATGGAGATTAGGGATGCAACAACGAATTGATAAAGTCAATAATAATCGATTATGAAAATTGTTGTCAACAATTTTCATTATCAATTAGTTGAATCCATTTTTATCGATTTATAAAATGAGTTTTTTCAGACCAAATGCTCTGAAAAACTCCCCTCCTTCTATAATCCGACCTCAAAAAGAGATCGGATTATAACTCTAGAATCCAGATCCCCAGCAGAGCTGGAAGAGACCTGGATTATCCTCTCAGTGGGGGCTTGTGCAAAACGCGCAGACATCCTCCGCTTCTCCCTGAGTCCCCTTCACTTCTGCTTCTCCCCTCCACTTCCGCTGGGGCTTCTATTACTGAACGCCGGCGTCACGTGACTTTCCGGACCGGCGCACCATCATGGAAGCCCCAACAGAAGTGGAGGGGAGAAGCAGAGGCTGTCTGCGCGCATCGCACAGACCCCCACCGGCTGCCGGTGAGGATCCAGGTCCCCTGCAGCGCTGCAGTGGATTTGTATTTTGGTGCGCGATGTGTGAAACCTCCGCTACTTCCCTTCACTTACACTTCTACCTTCCCCACCAGGGGTTGATATATCAAAAGAAGAAAAACGAGACAAATAAGCACCACTGGGTAAGCTAAGCCTGGACTATTATCTTTATTTTTAGGCTTATTTGCCCCGTGTTTCTTCTGTTGGTATATTAACCCCTGCTGGGGCGTGTAGAATTTTTTCGGGATCTATTAATTATGTGCATTCTTTGTGGGTTTTTTTTTTGATTGCTGTAACATTTGATTTATTGTTTGTACTGTGCATATATTTATATTGTATTGTGTATTATCTATTCTTTTTTGTCTATATTTATTAAAGCAAATTTTTATACCTATTTTAGCACTGTCAGTTTTTCTTATATCAGGGGGGTTTAAGGCATATCAGGGGGCACAGTGGCATATCGGGGTATAAGGCATATCAGGGGACACAGTGGCATCTCAGTGGCATATAGGGGTATAAGGCATATTGGGGGTAAAAGGCATATCAGGGGACAGAGTAGCATATAGGAGGTATAAGGGATATCAGGGGGCACAGTGGCATCTCTGGCATATAGGAGGTATAAGGCATTCTGGGGCAGAGAGGCAAGCTGGGGGTGAGATTGGCAAATAAAAGAAAATATAAACAAGAGGCATTTCTCTCAATCATAGTTTTTATTAAATATGAAAAAATAGTTTACATGAATGAATATTTACTAGTAAAACTTTTTTTGGTATTTTGGTAAAACTTAGTTTGAGAAATAACGTATTCTGGGTTCTTGTACCTTTAGAATATAGCTTTCATTATTATGTCAGTAAAATAAGAAGGCAAATAGAGAAATGCCATTGCGATAAAGAGAAAAAAAGTGTTAATGACACATCTTAATGTAAATTATAAGTTTTTATTTTAAATAAAAGAAAAATTTGCATATAGCTTTTTTTATCCAATTAATCAATTAATCAAGAAAATAATCGGCCAACTAATTGATTATGAAAATAATCGTTAGTTGCAGCCCTAATGGAGATAGCATTAGACATAGAGATAACATTAAACATGGACATAGCATTAATCATGGACATAGCATTAATCATGGACATATCATTACACATGGATATAGCATTGAACATGGACATAGCGATAAACACGGACATAACACTACTCATTGAGATAGCATTAAACATGGAGATAACATGCAACACATCGGAATATGTGGACCACTTCGTACAAAAATACGTACCCAACACCCCCTCATATATTAAAGATACTACACACCTACTCAATTTAATAGATTCGATAGTGTGGTATCTTCTTTATACACGGTAATAAGGCATGAAAGGGAATTGAAGCAATTAATAAAACACTAACCAGGGGACAATACAGAAGGCTTTCATTTTGGAATGTATCGATTTCATTCTGAAATATAACTATTTCTGGTTTGAACACCAGTTTTACCGTCATCTATGTGGGACAGCCGTGGGTGCCAGGTTCACGCCGAGTTACGCCAACCTTTCCGTAGCCGAATGGGAAGCAGAACAGATATGGCACAACAATCCATCCGAAGCGGACCTGGTGCTGTGGAAGAGATATATCGATGATGTGTTAATTATATGGAGGGGAACACTGGATAACTTACATTAATTTACAGAATACATCAACCTAAAATTTACTTTTAACACACTAAAGCAAATAGGGGTTTAGGATATGCAGGGCAATGCAAAAGGTTTTTTTGTTTGTTTTTTGTAACCCCTTTCCCCCATTTGAAATAAATAGACACAGACTACTTATTCATTCATGGGTTATTCAATATAACTTTTTACTATACATAACTCCAATATTTTGTATTTTGTATTATTGTTTGACACTTTTCCACCCTTATTGCTCTCTTTTCCGTGGATTCATATAGACATTTATGTATAAACAAAACCCATAGTATGTTTCTGCACAATCTTTAGTTATAGTTCATATATCCACGTTTAATATTTTCTCATTCATGCAATCACATCCTTAAACGTTTACATCTTATAGCGTTTATACCACCTTCATGTTAATCCGTCTTCAAATGTCATTGCTTAACATCTGCACTTCACAGCACAGCAGGACAATAGGACCCGATGCAACACTAGGAAAAGAGACAGCCCTACGGAGACGGAGAAGCCGGTATCTGCAAAAGAATGTGGCGTTTCCATGGGGACGCGTCTAAACAGAATGACTCCCGCATAGAGCACACGTCCAGCCTCCAATACGTCCTCACGTATTGTGGAATGACGTAACAGCGCCACCTAGTGCACATGTGCGTACAACACGTCCTCATGTTCTGGGAAACAACGTTACACTGCCATCTAGCGTATATGGAAGAAAATACAGCGAATTAACACACATAAAAAGACTGGAAGAAGCGATCAAAGACTTTTTACCTCCTGAGGAAGCCATTAAAGGCGAAACGTGTTGAGGAAAGACTTTTTATTTCATGTAATCGTTTGACTTTTACAGATTTATATTTTATATATCGTAAAGTACTTTTTAAAAATGTATTCCCATAATAAATCTATAATTTTAAATATAAGCAGCAGTTGTTTATTCTCTGGTGGGGGGGGGTCCCGCTCCCCGGCTGGATTATCACATCGCTCAGGGGATCGGACCTGAACATCCACGACATTTGGAGAAGAGATCCTGGACACCATGGGGTTCCCCTAACCCCCTCTCTGAGCGCACCTTGCACATAATTTTATGTGCATTGGATCCCGTGAGTGCAACCATTTACTACCTTATTCACAAGCTTTTGCAAACAGTATCACGCTATTGGTTGTGCCTTCTCTCTCTTCAGTGACGTTTAATCCTGCTATGAGAGGGGAATGAGAAACAGACACAAATCTTCAGCACTACTGTGAGTGCAACTAACGCAATGTAATTATAACCGTATCGTCTGAACAGTCTACACTATTGTTGTTTTGTTTGTTTTTCTTACATGAGCGCCCCCTATTGAAATTGAACCTATACTTTACAACACCTGGAGAGAGGTGTTTTTAAGGCGGCAGCTGTGAGAAAACAAAAGGGAAGTATTTTTAGAGAGTTCCTTATTCAGCACACACTATTTTTGGGGCACACCGGTTCTCCTCACAATCTTTTTACTAAAGCACACACACCCAGGCACTCACACTAACACAACCAGACAATCAGCACTAATACACACACACCCAGACATTCACACTAACACAACCAGACCCATACATTAACACACACCCAGACACAAACACAACCAGACAAGCAGCACTAATACACACACAGACACACAGACAATATCATACCCAGACACACACACTAAAAACATACCCAGAGAGACAAACAGTAATAACATGCCCGCACACAGACTAACATAAAACAATAGAAGAATTACGCACGTACTCAGCGAATATAATTCACTGATCTGAGGAGTAAGTATTGGGGATTCCACCACACTATATGGCTATATAACGCTCAGTTGCCACTACATCAAAATACCATGAGTTGGACGAGTGCTGTCTAACCAGCCTTAGATATAGCCATATAGTATAAAGAAATCCCCAATATATATTCTTTAGGTTTTTTGGAATGATATTTACTGGGTATTCACTGATTTCTTGCTTTGTTTTGTGTATAGCAGATAACATTAAACATGGACATAGCATTACACATAGACATAACATTAAACATGGACATAGCATTACACATAGACATAACATTAAATATGGGCATAGCATTACACATAGACATACCATTAAACATGGACATAGCATTACACATAGACATAACATTAAACATGGACATAGCATTACCCATGGACATAGCATTGCACATGGACATAACTTGACAAATGCCCTGTTTGGCCAAAACGTTGCTTTTTTGCTTCCTCTAAATAAAGTATCCTAAACAGTAGCGTACCTAGCGGGGGGCGGGGGGGGGTCGGTCCGCACCGGGTGCCGCTCATCAGGGGGGTGCCAACTTGCCGGCACCCATAACCCCTCCAGAGACGGACAGTAATGTCCGCCACTGGAGGAGCAGGCTCGTATGGGAGCGGTATCGGAGGTCTTTAAGGATCTCCCTTGAACCCGGCTTAAAATCACTCAAGGAAGCCGGAGGTCTGTTAAAGACCTCCGATACAGCTCCCTTGCGATCCGCGCGGCAACAGCTGTGTGAGCCGGGGTTTGTTGTCAGATCCCGGCGCATAACACTGAATCCGCGCCCACCGCTGTCCGTGCCCTCTGAACCGGAAGAAGACAGAAGAACTGAAGAAGAGCAGTGAAGAGCAGGAAAAGGAGCTGTAAGGAGAAAAGAGGAAAGGTAGGAAAGCATCCAGTGAGAGTGACAGTGAGAGTGGATTGGTATGTGTGGATTGGTATGTGTGGATTAGTATATGTGTGGATTGGTATGTGTGTGGATTGGTATGTGTGTGGATTGGTATATGTGTGGATTTGTATGTGTGTGGATTGGTATGTGTGTGGATTGGTATGTGTGTGGATTGTTAAGTGTGTGGATTGTTAAGTGTGTGGATTGTTAAGTGTGTGGATTGGTAAGCGTGTGAATTGGTAAGTGTGTGAATTGGTAAGTGTGTGGATTGGTAAGTGTGGATTGGTATGTGTGGATTGGTAAGTGTGGATTGGTAAGTGTGTGAGAGTGATGGGTGTTATGCTGTACCATTTCCAATTTATTTTTCATTATATAATTATGCTCTAAAGTACATCATAACTCCCATCACTCTATACTGTTCCATACAGTGGCAGAGCTGGGAGACAGAGGCCTTGTTATGGAACCATTATATATATCAGCAAGAAACGCTTATTGCTTTAATGAATATAAGCTGGCCTCGACCAATAAAGGGTTACACCTCACGCAGATACGTGAGAGACGCAAGTAGCAGTGTATTCAGTTATCTATATTTTACTAACCGCAAGCGCCATTCTGGCTATATCTTGTTGCAGGAAAGTATCTAATATTTGTTTCTAACGGTTTTCTGCCTTTCTGCCTATTTCCGCATAGTTTCAGGATTAACCAATTAATAAGCTTTACGTAACCTGACGTCCCTTTTTTTCTGGACACTATATAATCTATAATATAAACAAAATAAAGCAGAGTGATTTTGGACCTGACCCAGAGTGTGTCGTGTGTCTTATTTTTCTCTCCGTGCACGTACATTTATATTCACATAATTTGGAGCAGTTCAACAATTGAAGAAAGGCTTTATTGGAAAGCATCCAAAACAGTTGGTGAAGTGCGTCACAAGATGGCGCTGGTGTCTGTGTCAGACACGACACAGTAGCCGGAGTAGACGGGGGGCGGGGGGCCTCACAGTACAGACAAGAGCGACGGCTTCCTGACGTCATTGCATTACAGGCTGGGCAGCTCCACCCCTTGTCCGACGACTCGGCGCCATTATAGAGCTGTGGCGTATAAGACATTGGAATTTTACACAGATATCTTGAGTGCTTTTCATCATACATTTCTTCGCCATCTAACGATTTAAATTCTTTGCTACAATCTAGCCAGATTTTAACAGTATCTTTCAATCCGTCGTCGTCTAATTTTCCTGCTTTTTCATTTAGGAGGTTTTGCCAGGTGCAAATTGATAAGGTTCCTCCTCTGGGTACTTTATATCGTTTTTCCAACTTAGATAATTGCTTAATGTATCTTTTCCCTCGTCTGTCAGCAACTAATTGGGAGGGAGTACAGAACCCACTTGGAACGCTGTTATCGTTCCCCATTCCGCAGCGGTATCGTAACCTTGTCCGCAACCGTCCGAAACCTTCTGATACGAGCGAGGCACACACAAACTGTAGTAATATTATGCACTGGGGACAGGCGACTGGGCTGTCCAAAATAGTGTTAGTCTTACGGCACCGTCTGGGATCAGAGCAACTGGGTTGATCAGGTGTAGACTTGAAACACTTTACCGATTTCTACAGTGTGCTAGGGACAGACGACTAGGCTGTCCAAATTAGTGTTAGTCTTACAGCACCGTCTGGGGATCAGAGCAACTGGGTTGATCCGGTGTAGACTTGAAACACTTTCCGAAACCTTTCCGAAACAGTGTGCTCGCCAGCAAAAGGGAGGCACCACAGTTCAACAAGTGATTATACAGTAGATTTACATGGGGTTCTTTTATTGCCTCTCGAGGGTGCGTCAACCACCTGAGTTCCCTCCTCCGAATACACACGTGAGTAACGAGAGACACACAAGGTAGATAAGAAACGATCTTACCTTGTAACTGGGCTGCAGTCCCAGGGTCTAATCGTCAGCTCACGGCGTGAACTCTCCCCGGGAGGGACCTCCGACAGGTACGGCTTCCTCGAGCCCCACGTTGGGCGCCAACTGTTTTCAGTGGAAAATCCCCACCAATTGCCTGCCCCGCCTTCCATGTTAAATCCGGTACAGGCATCGGCGCCATCTTTGTTAACTGACAACGCCCAAAATTCTGGCCTACCTCCAGCTCCGTTATCTTCTATGTCTATTCCCACAGTGTCATTGTACCCAGTAGTTAATCCGGATGGCACATTTGTATTACCTACCCAGATTACAGCACCCAGACATATGGTCCCAATCATGATAATGGCAAGCGGTGAGGAAACAAAGAAGGAAAATATATCTACTAGTGCTGTTATGCTTCCGGCCCAACACCAGGCTGAGGAAGGCCTACTACTCCAGGAAGGCAAAACACTAGAAAAACCTCAAACAGTACTATTTCCACCCACTCCTCCCGTAGTTACACCCCCGGTACCTACACCCAGCACTACTGTCCCGTTAATGATGATGGGCCCAGGCGACAGTCCAGAAGGGGAGGAAATAGATACGACCGAGGGCGCAACAGCTGCCCCAACCCAATCCGATGCCGACAGCAGTATGATACTTAAAAAGGGAAAAAGGTTACCTAGACCGAAACCAATAACTAAACCCCAAAGAAGAACTAAGCCCAAACACACACAGTCCCCCTTGGTGGGTTTTGACCCACCTGTTCTCCATGCTGAGGAGATGGGAGCTAGGCCTAAGCACCAACCTATTTTCACTGATGAAGAAATAGGCACTCATGACAGTCTATCAGAAGAAGAGGGCTCAGAGGAGGGGGAGGAATCCCAAAGTATTTACCAGAGCTTACCTTTTGTACGTTCTCCTATAGGCCATCGCCGTATAAGATATACTCGACAATCTGATACCGAACAGCCCTCAAGTATGTCAGCCCCTCAGCCACCATCCATGGGGAATACAAATCCCAATAATCCGTTTTCTTCTCAATTCGCTGAAATTATGTCTGCAGCTATAGTACAAGCCACCCGACTCGCCACAGAAAATGCTACTCCACGAGATGGTCTCGCTTCCACGGAGCCGCGTTCCAAGTATGTAGCATTCAATCCGCAACAACTGTATACAATCGTCAAAGATCTCCCTGAACCTGATACACATCCAATGCCATTTTATCGAAAAGTTTCACAGGCCTGGACTACCTATGGATGTACCTGGTCTGACCTTGTTAGTATTGTCCAAGCCAAAGCAGGAGACTACGCAGATCTTATTCTCAACCAAATTATACGAGACCCATCTTATCTACCTTGCGATCCCAGATCCACTGAATCAGGTCAACAGTTTATCAAGCAATTGGAAATCTGGGCGAAGGACAGATTGTCCGAACAAACAGTATCTCTACAGGATATAACTCAAGAAAAAGGAGAGTCAGTGGAGAAATATGCCTACAGAATCAAACGACATTTTCGTGATCTAGGATTCTCACTCCAAGAAGTGGCACATATTCGTATGTTGGGTCGTGCCTTTGTAGACGGCCTCCATTCTGATCTCAACAAAGTACTCACTACCTGCCGCCCGGAATGGAGGTCAATGGATCTTGAAGTCCTTATACAGGTTGCTAAAGGATTGGAGGCAGGAAACAGCAAGAAAAAGTCCGCCATCATGGCGGTAATGACCGGAGCCGACGCCACTAATGAAGCCACGGACAGACAGCGACAACCTCGTAAATGTTTTGGATGCGGAAAAGTCGGTCATCTTAAAAGAGTATGCCGTAGTCGCCATCTGTGGGCCGCTTATCAAGCCCAGAACCAAAACCAGAACCAGAACACTCTTCCTCCACCTCCTCCTCCTCAGCCATAGGAAATAGGCGAGCAAATGGAGGAGGGGGACTCTATTTGCATGGCCGTCTCCGCCCCTCCTTCCGGCCCTTCCCCTAAGATCACTCTTGATGTAGCCGGAAAACCTTGCTCATTTCTTGTTGACACTGGCGCTGCTCGTAGCGTGCTTTGTGAGACGGATGCATTACCATCCTGGCTATCTGATATACAACTCCCCTGTAGTGGGTTAGAAGGCGTGGTTCAACACAACCCACTCACACGCCCCTTACCCGTCACAAGCTCTTCAATACATCTGCCTTCATCTACTCTAGCTCAATTTGTGGTCAGTGCCACTTGCCCTTTCAATCTTCTAGGAGCGGATTTTCTCAGCAAAATCCAAGCCAATATTACCTTCACTGACAAAGGAACTGTCACTCTCAACACTGCTCTTGCCCCTGAAGAATCCTGTATGCTTATGGCAGTAGTACATGATCCTGGTGCCGAAACCTGGGATAATCTATTTAATTCTTTGAATACCATGCTAGACCATCTTCCAGCTACCCTATGGGCCTCTGGACCTATGGACATTGGACGTTTCAATGTCCCACCGGTACAAGTTGTGCTTAAGGATCCTAATGTTCTTCCATACAAGGCCCAATATTCTTTATCAGTGGCCCAACTAGATGCAATATCTATTCAAGTAGCTGCACTCCTAGAATCCGGTGCAATAATACCTACTACTTCTCCTTGCAATACTCCGCTGTATCCAGTCAAAAAGAAGCAGATCAAAGGCCAACCTCCAGTGTACAGGATGGTACAAGATTTACGCGCTGTCAACGAAGCCACGGTTCTGGATACCCCTATTGTGCCAAATCCACATACTCTTCTATCCAGTATTCCACCTACGGCATCCTAGTTCACTGTAATTGATCTTGCTAATGCCTTTTTCTCCATTCCATTACACCCTTCGTGTCAATATCTTTTTGCATTCACACATGCTGGTCGGCAATACACCTGGACGGTGATGCCACAAGGAGCTCAAAACAGCCCGTCCAGTTTCAGCAAAGCTATGTCTTCTGTGCTTTCTTCATGGCAAGACGCTCACCCGGAAGTTGAGCTCCTGCAATACGTGGATGACCTACTTCTTTGTGCTCCAGACCCATCCACGTGTCAAGAAACTACCCTGGACCTACTCTATTTTCTAGCTACAGCTGGCTGTAAGGTCTCCAAATCGAAACTACAGTTATGCCTTCAAAAAGTGATTTTTCTGGGACACTGTATTACCAAAGGCCGTAAACACCTTACAATGGCACGAAAAAAGGCCATCCTGGAGTTGGCTCCGCCAGAAACTCCACATCAGCTACAGACCTTTCTGGGTCTCATTTCATACTGTCGTCCCTGGATTCCCGACGCTTCTGTGCTAATGCAACCACTCTATGACTGTATACCTCGAGAACTACCAGCAATTTTTTATTTAACACCAGAGGCACTGGACTCATTCGACGCTCTACAACAAATGATTGCCTCATCTCCAGTTTTAGGAATTCCGAACTATTCTCTGCCGTTCCGTCTCTATGTTATGGAACGGCAAGGCCATGCCACAGGTGTTCTCACTCAGATGCACGGTGGTCGACATCGTCCCCTCGGATTCTACTCCAAACGATTGGACCCAGTTGCTCGTGCGACACCTTCCTGTGTAAGGGCTATTCACGCTGCCAGCTGTCTTCTGGACGTCACTTCAGATATTGTCCTCGGACATCCCTTGACAATTCTAGCTCCATATGACATCTCAGCTATTTTACAACAGACTCAACCCAGACATCTCACTGCTCAGCGTCATCTTCGTCTCCAAGGGAGTCTGTTGTTGCCCGACAATGTTACTATTCAACGATGCAATGTTCTCAATCCGGCTGCCCTCCTTCCACTTCCAAGGGGGGAGTATACTGATATTCCGTCTACGGATTTTATTGATCTAGCCACAGAAGAAGATCTTCAGGAACAGCTATTGTGGCATACACAGTCATCAAATGTCGATTTTCCAGATGTACCACCCGAGGACGATCCACATGATTGTCTGACCATGATGCAAGCGGAAGTCGGTTCGCCTCCGAATATACAGGATACCCCACTCTCAAACCCAGAATGGACCCTATTTGTGGACGGCTCCAGATATGCCGATGACAAGGGTCATTTCCATACGGGAATGGCGGTTACGACTGACACGACTGTACTCTGTGCAAAAGCTCTACGACCGGATCAGTCGGCTCAGGAGGCTGAACTAGCTGCCCTCACCGAGGCCTGCATTATGGCTAAAGATTCTACCGCGAATATCTATACGGATTCCAGGTACGCCTTTGGAGTTGTACATGATTTTGGAGTCATCTGGAAGGCAAGAGATTATATCACCGCAGCAGGGACTCCAATCAAGAACGGGAAAGCAGTTGAAGCTTTGATGACTGCGGCCCTACTCCCGAAACAAGTTGCAGTGATCAAAGTCAAGGCACACTCACGGGCTGACACTATGGAAGCAAAAGGAAATGCCTTAGCAGATAGTGCAGCCAAGCAAGCAGCTCTCGATGAAGACTCAGTGGTCCCTTTAATGACGGTGACCAAGAAAGCACCAATGGAATTAGACTGGGATATTTTAATTCAATTACAACAACAAGCTTCAACCAAGGAACAAAATCAATGGATACAAGAAGGAGCATCCGAGGATGAGCGGGGAGCCTGGGCCAGAGGCCAATATCTTTGTTTACCCCGGACTTTATATCCTTTAGTCGCATCACTAGCTCATGGACCGACGCATCAGTCTAAAACCATTATGAAGGAGATTATCGACAAAATCTGGATCGCACCAGGAATCACCCCAATGCTAGCACGAACCACCGAATCATGTTTAATCTGTGCTCAGTGCAATACCGGAAGGACAGAACCTACACCATCCAAATGTTTACCGAATGCTCAATACCCTTTCCAACGGATTCAAATTGACCATATTCAAATGCCGATGTGTCAGACATTTCAGTATGTACTGGTAGTGGTAGATGTGTTTTCCGGATGGCCAGAAGCCTATCCAGTACGAAACCAAACCGCACCCACTACCGCAAAGAAGCTTATTCAGGAACTCATTTGCCGGTTCGGTGTCCCAGAAGTCATAGAAAGTGATCAGGGACCTGCATTTACGGCAAACGTCACTCAAGAAGTGTGGAAAATTATAGGTTCACATCTTGCTTTCCATACTCCCTACAGACCGCAGAGTAGCGGGAAAGTGGAAAGATTAAATGGCATAATCAAATCAAAGATATTGAAAATGACACAAGAGACTGGTCTAAATTGGGTACAGTGCCTACCCATCGTACTTTTTGCTATCAGACATACGCCAAAGGCGTCACACAAACTGACCCCACACGAAATACTTTTTGGAAGTAGCCCTAGGTTAGGACAATACTTCCCACAACAGTTGCAAATGAATTATGAAACAATGGCAAAATATGTTATTGCTTTGACTACTCAATTATCTAATATATATACCCAAGTTTTCTCTTCTATTCCAGATCCCAATATCCTCGAAGGTACTCACTCTCTATTGCCTGGAGAGTGGGTGGTCGTGAAGAAACACGTCCGATCTACTTTGGAACCGAGATTCGAGGGCCCTTTTCAAGTGCTACTAACGACTCCTACCTCAATAAAAGTTGAAGGGAAACCCACGTGGATACACGCATCGCATTGCAAGAGAGTCAAAGGATACGATCCTCCAATCAATGACTCCTAGAATGCATATCCTTTGCAAAAGAGTGGGCATCCCACTATTATTATCATTCATTTTCCAACATACATGGGGAAAACCAGCCCAAGCTATCAGTCACCAGGGGGGTCGGGTAGCCATTACAAGAGATGCAAAACAAGCAGGTCCTCCCATTTTTTGGTACAACTCCAGTAGCACAACAGTAGCCACATACTCATTCCAATTTTGTCACATTATAGATTGTGTTTCTAAACGCTACACCAATGTATATACCGGGGTGATGACACAAGAAGGGGATACCACCGACAATTTTGACCCCGGGTATTGTGATGTTCAAATAGGAGAATGTGTTGGGTACATATGCTATGTTGGAGGGCAATGGGGGGACGACTGCAGGTATTGGGGCTCTGTTATAACTAATTCAGGAACCAAATGGGGATATAAGCCCCCTGAAGCCCTAGCCCTCAAAGATCAATATGGTAAATCATTGCTCTCACGAATGACTCTCATATCCACCGGAACTGGTGATAACCAACGATACACCCTTACTATAGAGAATCCCCGGCCAACTGATGCTCGAAAATATATTTTCGGGATTTACAAATATGGTTTCATGAGCGGCAAGGCCCCCTTCTATCTTAAAGATATGTACAATAGTTTAGAATGGGAAGAGCCACAAGGTAAACCATCAAACCAACCAGTTTCGAAACCACCGGAAATTCCATATGCTGTTCTGCGCGCCATTCAAAGTATGATAGCTATAGCGAATCCCACTTATGATGATACTTTAGCCATAGAAACTGGATATAATGATATTAATCTATGGCTCGAGTGGATGCAATATTCTGCTATTAAGCACAATAAGTCCAATTGCTATGTGTGTGGTAAAGCCCGTCCACATCTGGGTACAGTACCCCTACAGTTGCCCTATCAGTCACTACTATGTCTGTTGAGTCTTTATACCAATACCAGTAACAAATTCACCGAATGTGAGAAATGGAAAAGAGAATATCCTCTACTAATCGAGGCTCCCAAGCTCAACGGAGGAATTACTATATATTCTGGCACTTATATTTGTATTTCAAACACCAAAGGAACAGGCAAATTTCTTGGTAAATTCTCTAATGGTAATTGTGCTGAATACAGCAATTTGACCGGTCCCCCCACACAGAATCAAGTATATTCTCTGGGAGACATCTATTGGCTATGTGGAGATATGAAATTGCGCACCAGATTAGAAGGTAGTTGGACTGGTGAATGCGCACTGGCCAAAGTTATAATGCCGTTATTTATAATGTCGGAAGAGCCAGAAGCTGTTGAGGCCCAGTCTACCCTGTTCCGTAAAAAACGCAGTGTCTCAAAAGCCCCCGAAGGAAGTTTCGACCCCCATGTGTATATAGATGCAATAGGAGTTCCTAGGGGGGTCCCAGATGAGTATAAAGCCCGAGATCAAGTAGCCACTGGTTTCGAATCCATTTTTCCCATTGTTACAATAAATAAAAATGTTGACTGGATTAACTATATCTATTATAATCAGCAGAGATTTGTCAACTATACCCGAGATGCACTCCAAGGACTTTCGGATCAATTGGAGGCTGCAACCTAGATGACTTTTCAGAATCGTATGGCATTAGATATGATTCTGGCAGAAAGAGGCGGGGTCTGTCGAATAATTAGAGAAACTTGTTGTACTTTTATCCCAGATAATACAGGCCCCGACGGAAAAGTGACCATGGCTATTAAAAAGTTAAATTCTCTAGGAGACGAATTAAAGCGCAACTCCGGAATGGTTTGGCTGGCTCAAAGGATGGAAACAAGCTCTGGTCCAGCTGGGAATAATTTTACTGATTATTGTGATTATTGTTGCTTTTATGCTATTCTGTGTAGTCCCTTGTCTTCAACGCCTATGCGATAAAATGTTTGCAGTAGGCGAGACTATCCCGTTAATGCTTATGTACGATGACACGATGCCAAGCTTTGCATCTTCTTATGAAACACCATCTAGTTCGATAGTTCCCCCTGACAGTAATCCCCGCCCCGTGTAGGGACATATAGATCCGAGGGACATGTCCAAGACCTGAAACCGGGATTTTATCCAATAGGGATAATTTGTCGCCACTGCAGGTGAAGAGGATGCGGGATCATGTCCGGTAGGATCTGTCAGGATTAGGGACAGTCGGCCATCGTATATTCAAGGGGGGACTGTTATGGAACCATTATATATATCAGCAAGAAACGCTTATTGCTTTAATGAATATAAGCTGGCCTCGACCAATAAAGGGTTACACCTCACGCAGATACGTGAGAGACGCAAGTAGCAGTGTATTCAGTTATCTATATTTTACTAACCGCAAGCGCCATTCTGGCTATATCTTGTTGCAGGAAAGTATCTAATATTTGTTTCTAACGGTTTTCTGCCTTTCTGCCTATTTCCGCATAGTTTCAGGATTAACCAATTAATAAGCTTTACGTAACCTGACGTCCCTTTTTTTCTGGACACTATATAATCTATAATATAAACAAAATAAAGCAGAGTGATTTTGGACCTGACCCAGAGTGTGTCGTGTGTCTTATTTTTCTCTCCGTGCACGTACATTTATATTCACATAATTTGGAGCAGTTCAACAATTGAAGAAAGGCTTTATTGGAAAGCATCCAAAACAGCCTTGCACCCCCACCGCAGGACTCCTGAAAGGTAAGTGAACTTCAAAGAGGGAGAGGGTAGATAGTTAGGAGGGGGTAGATAGGGAGAAGGGAGTGAGACGGGGGATAGGGGTAGATAGGGAGAAGGGAGTGAGAAGGGGTAGATAGGGCAGAAGGGAGTGAGAAGGGGTAGATAGGGCAATCATACTCCTATCATGCCAAGTCTGCAAGTGCCTCCTGGAATCTGGGTATGCCTGGGCACGATACGAATGTGATTGCTGTTAACAATTATATATATATATATATATAGATATATATATATATATATATATATATAGATATATATATATATATATATATATATATCTATATATATATATATATATAAATATTGTTATTTAATTGTTTTGTCCTATTTTGGTGTGTTACTTACTTTAAATAAAAGTGTTAGATTTTTTTTATGGTGTGGGGGGGTCATATTCAGTTTCGGCCAGGTAAATGCTGCATTTTCGGTTTCAGTCCAGAATTCGTTTTGGTGCATCCCTACTACTAATAAAGTGGTAGGACTACACCACATCAATGTGTGGCTTAGTATATAGTGATTGGGGTTATGCTGCACTATTGTCAATGTCTGGCTCAATGTATAGTGATAGGGATTACGCTGTACCACCGTCAATGTGTGCCTCAGTATATAGTGATAGGTGTTATGCTGTACCACCGTCATTGTCTGCCTCAGTATATAGTGGTAGGTGTTATGCTGTACCACCGTCAATTTCTGCCTCAGTATATAGTGATAAGTGTTATGCTGTACCACCGTCAATGTCTGCCTCAGTATATAATGATAACAGTAATGCTGTACCACCTTCAGTGTCTGCGCCGGTATATAATGGTAGAAGCTATGCAGTTTTAAAGTGTGTGTGTGTGTGTGGGGGGTGCCACATACAGGATCCATCCCGGGTGCCAAATACTCTAGGTACGCCCCTGATCCTAAAGATTGGAAGCTGTTGGTAGTGCTGGGATTCCTTTTCTTTGTTTGTGTGCTTCAAGAGGGTTATGCTGTCCCTTTTTTTCCTGCTATCACCCAGCTTCCTGGGAGTTGAATGCAGAACCATTTTTCTTTTTTTTTTTATAGCATTTAACATGTACATAGCATTAGGCAAGGAGATAACATTACAATCGGGCATAGCACTACACACGGAGATAGCATTAAACATGGACATAGCATGAAACATTGACACATCATATATAGGGGGGTATAAGGCATATCAGGGATGCAGAGTGGCATATAGGGGTAAAATGCAAATCTGAGGGGCAGAGTGGCAAATATAGGGTATAAGCATATCTGGGGGCCGAGTGGCATATAGGGGGTGTAAGGTATATCTGTGGGGCAGAGTGGCATATAGGGGGGGAGGTAAAAGGCATTTCTGTGGGGCAAATATAAGGTATAAGGCTTATCTGAGGCATCTGTTTCCCTGGATTTTTTAAATTTAAAAGTTTTATTTTAATGTGATAATTGAAGCTATTAAGACTTACTTTGTTTCCTTTTCATTTCAGATATGAAAGAAGATCAAGTGAAATGTGGGAAGGGAGAATTCCTAAACAGGTATGCTTGGTTGTTTTATTATGTGTCTTTCCAACTGTATACATTTCTGCAGATGAAATGGAATCGAAATATATTTTTTTATTTTTGGACATTGTGGTTTTTTTGCTAATATATATTTTACATGCTGTAAAAAAAAGTATACCACTGGCAGTGGAGGCTCACACATGAACCCCCTAGCGCAAAAGGAAAAAAAATTGCAAAATGAATCCAAAATCCATTTTAATCTAAATAGATTAAGATGGATTTTTGATGAATTTTGCAAATTTTTATCCCCTTTGCACTTTGGGGTTCACGTGCCATGAAGCCTCCTGTCCCCTGATGTAGCCTGCCTATGCCTCTTCCTATCGCACGTGCGATAGGAAGAGACCCTATTTGGCTCAATTGCTGAGCCGCCCATTTAATCTCTGTTCGCACACATTCGTTGCTGAGCAGTGTGGACTCTAACTGTGAGTATAAAATTCATATTTGGGCTGCTAAAAGTTAGGGGAGGTAGGGGTTAATTTAGGGGCAGTTATGGTTGATGGGATGTTTAGGGTTAATTTAGGGGCAGTTATGGTTGATGGGGTGTTTAGGGTTAATTTAGAGGCGGTAATGTTTAATGGGGTCTTTAGGGTTAATTTAGGGTCAGTAATGTTTAAAGGGGTCTTTAGGGTTAATTTGGGGGCAGTTATGGTTGATTGGGTGCTTAAGGTTAATTTAGGGGCAGTTATGGTTGATGGGGTCTTTAGGGTTAATTTAGGGGCAGTTATGGTTGATGGGATGTTTAGGGTTAATTTAGGGGCAGTTATGGTTGATGGGATGTTTAGGGTTAATTTAGGGGCAGTTATGGTTCATGGGGTCTTTAGGGTTAACTTAGGGTCAGTTATGGTTAATGGGGCCTTTAGGGTTAATTTTGGGGCAATTATGGTTAATGGGGTCTTTAGGGTTAATTTAGGGGCCGTTATGGTTGATGGGATGTTTAGGGTTAATTTAGGGGGCAGTTATGGTTGATGGGGTCTTTATGGAAATGTATTTTAACCTGTACATTAAGTAGTAAATGTACATTTCATTTTCAAAATGTATATATTGTGAACCCCCATTGGAATTACCCACCAGCCTCCACTGACCACTGGTTTATGGTATGGTGGGGCTTGGGGGAGAAACAGAGCATACCTATGGGTGGTGCGGCAGGGCGGACACTGTATTGTTTACAAATGGTTCTAATAAGGGACACGTACAGGAAAAAAGACTGAATCATTTGAAATATGTTAGTTTATCGAGGCGGAGGTTCTACTTCAGTTGTCTAAGGTAAAGACAAATAAGTCGATGGGGCCTGATGGGATACACCCCAAGTTATTAAAAGAGCTTGGGGGTGTACTAGCAAAACCGTTAACTGATTTATTTAACGAATCATTGGTAACGAGAGTCGTCCCAGGGGATTGGAAAGTAGCGAATGTCGTGTCCATTCACAAAAAAGGCAGTAGGGAGGAGTCGGGCAACTACAGGCCAGTTAGTCTTACATCTGTAGTGGGGAAATTAATGGAAACAATGTTAAAGGAAAGGATTGTTGAACATCTGAAGTCACATCGGTTTCAGGATCAAAAACAACATGGGTATTCCTTAGGAAGATCATGCCAAACAAATCTTATTGATTTTTTTGATTGGGTGACTAAAGTAATCGATCAAGGTGGTGCAGTAGACATTGCGTATCTGGATTTCAGTAAGGCCGTTGATACTGTGCCACATAGAAGACTTATAAATAAACTGCAATCTCTGAGTTTAGATCCCAATGTTGTTGAATGGATTAAGGAGTGACTGAGTGGCAGACAACAGAGGGTTGTAGTCAATGGCGTATATTCAGAGCAAGGTCTTGTAACCAGTGGGATACCTCAGGGATCTGTACTTGGACGCATTCTCTTTAATATTTTTATTAGTGATATTGCTGATGGTCTTGATGGAAAGGTATGTCTATTTGCTGACGACACAAAAATTTGCAACAGGATTGATGTTCCTGGATGAAGAAGCCAAATGGCAAACTGGAAAAATGGTCAGAGTGGTGGCAACTGGCATTTATGTGGATAAAAGCACAGTAATGCATCTAGGGCATACAAACCCAAGGGCAGAGTATAGAATATTTGATACTGTCCTAACCTCAACGTGTGAGGAAAGGGATTTAGGGGTAATTATTTCTGAGGATTTAAAGGTAGGCAGACAATGCAGTAGAGCAGCAGGTAACGCTAGCAGAATGCTTGGTTGTATAGCGAGAGGTATTAGCAGTAGAAAGAGGGACGTGCTCATGCCGTTGTACAGATCACTGGTGAGACCTGACTTGGAGTATTGTGTACAGTACTGGAGACCGTATCTCCAGAAGGACATAGATATGTTGGAGAAAGTTCAGAGAAGGGCTACTAAAATGGTTTATGGATTATAGGATAAACCTTAACAGGACAGGTTAAAGCATCTTAACCTATATAGCCTGGAAGAAAGACGTGACAGGGGGGATATGATAGAAACATTTAAATACTTAAAGGGAATCAACAAGATAAAGGGAGTTTATTTAAAATGAGAAATGCTACCACAACAAGAGGACATAGTTATAAGCAAGAGGGGCAAAGGTTTAATGGTAACATCATAAAATATCACTTTACGGAAAGGGTAGTGGATGCATGGAATAGCCATTCAGCAGAAGTAGTAGATGTTAATACAGTAAAGGCATTTAAGCAAGCATGGGAATGCCAAGCTAGATATAGGATAAGGGCAGGTACTAAAGGAAAGTACTCAGAGGTTGGGCAGACTGGATGGGCCTACTGGTTCTTATCTGGCGTCACTTTCTATGTTTCACATCATAAGACAAAAGGCCCTGGTGCTCCAGTGTTGGAGTGATAAAGGGCCATTGGAACACGGGAGTGATGGGAGTGATTAAAGGGCCTTTTCAACACAGGGGTGATGGGAGTGATAAAGGGCCTCTGTACGCCTATGAAGACATTCCATTAGAAAATCAGCTGTTTCCAGCTACAATAGTTATTTACAACATTAACCCCTTCTGATCTGGATTTCTGATCCATTTCATGTTATTTTAATGGACAAAATATACTTTTCTTTCAAGAACAAGAAAATTTCTAAGCAACCCCAAACTTTTAAACAGTATAGTATATATACTGTGTGTATATATATTTATATATATATATATATATATATATATATACACACACTGTATATTTGTTTTCTTAGGTCTCTGCCAAAATAAACGTTCTGGTCCAGGGCAGCAGAACATTGACTCCAATCCAGCTTCAGTCCCCTCTAGGTGGAGATCTAATCTCTGTTAATTAGCCGCTGGCATTTTTACAATGGAATTTATACAGGAAAAAATGTAAGGGGGGGGGGCGATAGGAATGATTCAAGGTGCTAACTCTATGCAATAAAATATATCATAAACCACCCAAGATAAAAGAGGAGAGCCAGAAACAAAATCAGAGTTCCGTGGGCTATAGAGGCAGAAGCATCTCTTTCCCAGGTAAATACACTCTGTGATTTAAGTTCATTACATACAAGATTTACTAATCACATATGTTGTTCAGGACCAGCCATGTTAGTCGTATAAATGGAAAAAAAAATGTATAGGGGTCATAGCTTTCTTATTAGACTAATATTTTTATTTTAGGATATTCTCTAATCCACCACCCATTCCCATGGTATGAGTTTTGCTTTGAGGTTGATATTCTAGAACACTCGTCTTATCTTATTATTTTTTTTTTTAACAAACACACATTTGCCTCTAATTCAATTAGCAATACAAATAAAAATGCTATTTTTTTATATATATTTTAAGGAAATATTGTTTAATAAAAGGATGTCACTTATTTTGTTTGGTTACGGCAAAAAATAGTGTAAAACACAAGGGTGGAAAAAATACTAAACACAACCAGTCTTTAGTATGAAGGCTAAAGTATTGTTAGGTAATCACTAAATAAAGTGCTAAGGTGACTAAACTATCCTTCTTACACTATGCTTTTTGATGCTATTATAAAGCAATATTTTGTCTTATAAATATCTTAAGAAAGTAACTATATATCGATAATACACAATAATTGAATTTCATTTTTAATAAAAATATTTTTTATTAAAATTATTATGTATGGAATCATCATATTCCACAGTGATGTACTATGGGATATATATATATTTATGTTTTCTACTATGTTTAATATTATGTTTTGGTTGCTGTTTTACAGAATGGCTCTGGATAACTCTGGAAGCGAGATGGTTGCAGACATAAACTCTGAAAAAGGAGTTTTTTCTTTGTGGGCTGAAATATTAAATGCTTACGAGAGAGAGAGAACCACGCTTAGGCAACATTCAAGAAAGCTGTTACAAAACATGATACAGCAAAAGTTTTACTGAGATGGTGGTTAATGCATGGCACAGCCTTCCAGATGATTATTGATTATCGCTTCTCGGCCTTTTGGCTAAGATCACGTGTGGATTGATTCATTTTAATATTAAGTTATACATAGACTTGGGAACTAGCTTGGCACTCAAATACAACACTTCTGAATTAAGTCACCCGTACTCAAGCAGGGGTATGTTTCATTAATGTTCGTGAGCTCAGCTGTTCTGAGAAAAGTTAAAAGGAGCGCTAATTGACTTATACAATAACACTTTCTATAAATGTGTAAAATAATGGACTTTAATGGTTTCTGACTATGCTTGGCTTGCTGTGTGATTTTTAACTCAGGCGTGCAGGGACTTCGATATTCTCTTTCTTTGTCTTGTTTGCGTATTACTCTTGAGTGGCAGTACGGGAAGAGGAAAATGACTACTTTTTTATGCCCTTTCTATAGCAGATTATGCAAACAGGACCTATGAGATCATCATGGTGTCTATTGCAGGAAGTATTATGCTGGTATCTGCCATTATCTTATTGCTGGCAATCATGAAAAGGTATGTCATGTGGCATTGATAAAGATTCTGACAGATAAGGGCGATTTAAAGGATGGGGGAACAGCTGATCCCCATGATTTTCTTATTTCTCATGATATGAGGTCAGGCACTGGCACCTTCTGTTTTTTTTTTTTTACTTGTTATTATATGTATGGCCTCAAGGGGCATTTATGCTTAAATGTAGCTATGTCTTTAGTTTTGCCCTGGTCTTATACATATTTGGGAGGGACACATAACCTACCTCCTCATCCTTGTACTGAGTGTAATCTTGGAGTACCAGGACATGACTTCACATAATAACGCATCCAGAGGTCACACAGGTTGGCCAAAGGGGTATTAGGGAGGTCTGTGCCTGCTGTGATGTCCAACACACAGGAAAGCCTAGATCTAGATTTTTTACTCAGCCCAACAGTTGAAAGGGTGATAGTAGGGTATTATGTCAAAGTTGATACTTTATTGGGCCAACATACAAAACGATGTAAAGTTACAAAGGTTTTCAGAAAGTCATGGGTCTCTTCTTCAGATGGAACATTTTCTGTGAATATCACTTGTTTAAATGGTTCTTTGTCCTTCGCACAGGCGTTGGGGTGGCTGTGACTCCTCTTACAAAGAGTATGCGGAAGAAACAGGAGTCTCAAGTGTCAACGTGAATCGGAACACACATGACAACATCTCCACAACTGACTTCAAAGGCCCGGTGCATATAACTTATGTTACAGAGAAGGAGAAACCATGCTCGGAGATTCCCATCAGTAGGGTGAAGCTATCCAGATATGCTCTTTTCTATATTTCTCTGATAACCTGTATGTACCTTCCCGATGACATTGATTCAGAAGAAACTCTTTAAAGATGACAATGCATCAACATTCGGTGATATAATCTTTAATTATGGGGAAACAGCTTATTGATCCAAGGAGAAATCTGACTGCCATTTTGGGGTCAAGAAGGAATTTTTTTCCCTGGTTAGTGCAAAATTGGAAAAAGCAAAACTGCGGTTTTTTTTGCCTTCTTCTGGATCAACAGCAACAAATTAACAGATATAGAAAAGGCTGAACTTGATGGACGCATGTCTTTTTTCAGCCTATATAACTATGTAACTATGTGACATGATTCTAAGAATCGTTCCTAGAGTCCTGACTTGGTTGGCTAAAAACCACTTGGTATGGCCACTTTCACGTTCCCATGAAACCACCAAACTGTTTAACGACACTGGGACGGCGTGTACTGTATATATGTCTAGAGGAACTCTTAAATTATCCGGTGCCTAGTTACCACTTACCACGTCTTACCATGTCGAAAACATAGTAAACATAACAAATTATATCATTAATTAGAGAGAAAAAAAAAAACAATTGAAAAAAGTGAAATAAGTGCATTGATATTCAATAAATGAATAAGAAAGAGTTCACACTAGAAAACTCGTTCAAGGCTCCACCACAATATAATAATATCTCCATTTGTTGTATTAGACCCACTTGCCAGATAAAATTGAAGATCTGTAAGCAATGTGATGAAAACCAGGAATACATTGCTCATAACGGGATTCAGATTGAATTAATGAATTTTTATTTATGTATATTTTGAAGAAGTCAGTCGTTGTATCTTTAAAACAATATCAACATTTTGTCAGTTCCATTGTACAGTTGTGTCTATGTTAAGCATCTATCGTGTATTTAAAATATTTGAAATAAAATTAAAGGTGTAGCAAAGTCTTGGTATTGTTCTTACAGAGCTCCACAAGCAAAATGGACACTTAACTGTATAAGTTGTATGATTTATATTGAAAGGTGTGTGTTTGGACATCAGAGGTCTCTCCTACAGAAGATATGTTGACAAAAAGACCTCTGAGGTCTAGAAAGCCAGGTTAAAAAAGTATAAAGTGGGTGCAGGGTTATGTAGCAAGAAGGAAAAATAGGAAACTGGAAATGTACATACCTTTGGTATCCAGGTAGATAATTCCGATACCAGCCTGGAGTTGTTTTTTTTATATATATGACACCCCAGCCTGAAAAGCTTCCATCCACCAATTGGTGTACCCAAAACAAAAGTGCTTTGTGAAGACATGTAGAGTATGTTCTCTCCTCCATACAAAATGAAAGTTTGGTGCTGGTACATGTCAGCGGTAAGGGTGATGCACAGTTCCCAAAACCACAGTGCATTATCAATAACAATACAACATGGTGGGGTATACCTTTCCGATCAAAGTCAACAGCCCTACCTAGTGTTAGGCAAGACCACAACATGGTATACAAAAGTTGTGATCTACCTAACCAAAGCTGCCGTCTTTAATACATAGGTGCTTTAAGATAAATTTGGAACTGGCAAGAGCTACAATTTTCTACAGTTCCAGCTAAAGATTTTGAGAAACATCCTCTGATCCAAAGACAAAAATGGCATTTTCCTTGTACAATCCCCCCACAAAACACACAAAAAGTCTGCTATAAAAAAAAGTATTAGGAAAAACTCCTTAGGTACCACTGCCCTTCTTGTCCCTCTCTACCAGGACTCTGTATCATACAAAAGTAGGGAATTGGAAATGTTTTCAATAATATATATCGTTCTGCTTTTGCTTTAACAGTAGGATTGCAATGACATCCTGGAGTGTTTTGATTCTGTTTTAGTTATGTTTATTTTTTTATTAATACTGCTGTATTTTTGTAATACTGTATTTTCTGACACGATCACAGTATGTTGATCTCCTCTCCGTATCTGGTGTTATTCACTGTCCACTGTTCATTCTAGAGTCTTTAGGACCCTGGTACGCTTACCGATATCGTTTTGTTTTACTGTGCAAACGCGGGAGGTGTCTCCCATTCCTCTAATGTACACACTATAACTTGTCTTTACGCATACCTTGAATAAACGGAGATTTCAATTGAGATAAAAAAAAAAAAAAAAACTTAGGATTGCTGCAACTTAGTAAAACAAGATGAAAATGTGGGGTATTTTGATGGCACATAACCTACATAAAAACTCTTTGTTCCAGACAAATTCCCCCCCAAAAAATGTAAAAAAACCTATGCATGTAGGGTATTTCCATAATTTAAAAAAAACATATACTGTATTTCTCTGCCATAACACATAACCTGTGCCAAAAAATTCTAAAAAACACAGAAGCGTTGGTGAAACAAAGTTCAGGAAAGTATTTCTATAGCTAATTTCGGCAGTGATTGGTGGCCAAATGGCTGCTTGGAACGTGTCCTGAAGCCAGTAGTGACATATCCTAGATTGGGTGGAGTTTATGGCTTCTTTGTTTAAAATTTCCAGTTACAAACCCAACATACTAAATGTAAAAAAACAACAGTTCCAAAACAGCAATATACACCTTATAAGCCCAATTAAAATGCTCAAAACGCATATACAATCTGGACACCTTAATTGTTGTTGGGGGTAAGTTCTGTCAATTTAACTGATTTAGTGAGGTTTAGATATATATGAAAAATATGGGGTTTTAGTATTTTTTTATAACATTACTCATTCTAAATGTTTAACTATGATGTGTGTAAAGATGTAAGTGACGTCTATACATGAGAAAAAAGACGCAGTGATGCAAATTTGTAACCTTTTAAATTCATACATTGTCCTTTTTCTACACCCATGCATTGGTGTTTTTTATTAAAGCATGAAATGCCTGGCAAAGGGCCCTGAGGAAGCCAGCCTTGCAGCTCTTTAGCGTACACACTGGTTGGGCCCGATCCATTGGTCTGGATAAACTCCATTCATTTTTGTTATTACATATGGTTACAGCTACTTTTAGTCAATAGTATAAAAAACACAACAGAAACTAATGGTCATTTAATTTATTTATTATTAATTACAACATTAATGAATTAATAGTCAAATTAATTAGGCCTGAAAGCACTGATCATGGTGACAGCTACCTCGAGACTCACGAAGAGTCACCTTTCAGCACACAGGAGAGGAAAAACCCCTAAGGGGGGAAACCTCTGGGGGAACCATGGCTTGAAAGATTGTCCTTCCCTCTGGACACTAAGAGGTTAACTGTGTATTTAGACTTGTAGAGAAGATAAGGCAAAACGTATTTGACAACACGGAAGCACAAAGCCTCTATGGATGATTATGCCTCCACCGCAAGCTCATTCCCTTGAATAGGCTGCCTTAAGTTCAATATAAATGGACATAGCATTAAACATGGAGATGGCTTTACAAATGGACATGGCATTAAACATGGAGATAGCATTACACATGGATGTAGAACTACCTGGACATATCATTACACATTTCATTACACATAGAGATAACATTAAACATGGACATAGCATTAACAAGGACATAGCATTAAACATGGACATAGCATTAAACATAGAGATAAAATTAAACATGGACATAGCATTACATATAGAGATAAGATTAAACATGGATATAGCATTAAACATGGACATAGCATTAAACATGGACATAGCATTAAACATGGACATAGGATTAAACATGGACATAGCATTACAAGTAGATATAACATTAAACATGGGCATATCATTACACTTGGATATAGCATTAAACATGGACATATCATTGCACAAAGAGATGACATTAAACATGGAAATAGCATTAAACATTAAACATAGACACAGCCTTACACATTGATATAGCATTAAACATGGATATAGCATTGCATACAGAGATAAAATTAAACATGGGCATAGCACTACACATGGAGATAGCATTAAACATGGAGATAGCATTAAACATGGAGATAGCATTACACATAGAGATAACATTAAACATGGGCATTATATTAAACATGGACATAACATTAAACATGGACATAGCATAAAACATGAACATAGCATTAAACATGGACATATCATTAAACATTGACATAGCATTAAACATTGACATAGCATTAAAAACGGATAAAGCATTACACACGGAGATAGCATTAAACATGGACATTTCATCAAACATGGAGATAGCATTAAATATGGATATAGCATTAAGCATGGATATAGCATTAAACATGGACATAGCATTACACAGACATAACATTAAACATGGACATAGCATTAAACATGGACATAGCATTAAGCATGGATATAGCAGTAAACATGGACATAGCATTACACATAGAGATAACATTAAACATGGGCATGACATTAAACACAGCGATAACATTAAACATAGAGATCACATTAAACATGGACATGGCATTAAACATGGGCATACCATTAAACATGGGCATAGCATTACACATACAAAAAACATTAAAAATGGACTTTGCACTAAACATGGACATAGAGTTAAACATGGACATAGCATTACATAACGACATACGATTTCACATGGACATAGCATTAAACAAGGATATAGCATTACACATAGAGACAACATTAAACATAGACATAGCATTAAACATAGAGATAACATTAAACATGGAGATAGGACTACACATAGAGATAATGTTAAACATGGACATAGCATTAAACATAGACATAGCATTACACATGCATATAGTATTACACATGGAGATCGTATTACACATGAACATAGCATTACACAAAGCGATAACATTAAACATGGTTATAGCATTACACATAGACATATCATTACAAATAGAGAAAACATTAAACATGGGCATAGCATTAACATGGATATAGCATTAAACATGGACATAACATTAAACATAGAGATAACATTAAACAAGGACATAGCATTAAACCTGGACATACATAAAATTACACACGGAGGGAGCATTAAATATGGAGCTAGCATGGATATAGCATTAAACATAGAGATAATATTAAACATATACATAGCATTAAACATAGAGATAACATTAAACATGGGCATAGTATAAAACATGGACATAGCATAAAACATGGACATAGCATGAGAAAAGGACATAGCATTAAACATAGAGATAAAATTAAACATGGGCATAGCATTAAACATGGATATAGCATTAAATATGGACATAAGATTGCACAGAGATAACATTAAACATGGACAAAGCATTAAACATTACAGGATAAACATAGACACAGCCTTACATATAGAAATAACATTAAAGATGGACATAGCATTCCACATAGAGATAACATTAAACATGGGCATAGCATAAAACATGGATATAGCATTAAACATGGACATATCATTAAACATAGAGATAACATTTAAACATAGAGGTAACATTAAACATGGACATAGCATTAAACATGGACATAGCATTAAACATGGATATAGCTTTAAACACGGAGATATAATTACACATGGAGATAACATTAAACATAGAGATAACATTAAACATGGACATAGCATTACACATGGATATAGCATTACACATGGAGATAACATTAAACATGGACATCGCATTACACATAGAGATAACATTAAACATGGGCATTATATTAAACATGGACATAGCATTAAACATGGACATAGCATAAAACATGAACATAGCATTAAACATGGACATAGCATTAAACATGGACATAGCATTAAACACAGAGATAGCATTAACGTGGATATAGCATGAAACTTGCACATAGCATTAGAAATGGATATAGCATTAAACATGGACATAGCAATAAACATGGACATAGCATTAAATATGGATACAGCATTACACACGGATATAGCATTAAACATGACATAGCATTACACATGGATATAGCATTAAACATGACATAGCATTACACAAGGAGATAGCATTAAACATGGACATAGCATTAGACATTGACATAGCCTTTCACATGGAGATAGCATTAAACATGGAGATATCATTAACATGGATATAGCATTAAACCTGGACATATCATTACACATAGAGATAACATTAAACATTGACATAGCATTAACAAGGTCATAGCATTAAACATGGACATAGCATTACATATATAAATAAGATTAAACATGGACATAGCACTACACATGGATATAGCATTAATCATGGACACATCATTACACATAGAGGTAACATTCAACATGACATAGCATTACACATGGATATAGCATTAAACATCAGCATAGCATTAAACATAGAGATAACAGTGAACATGGACATAGTATTAAACATACAGATAACATTAAACATGGACATAGCACTACACATAGATATAACATTAAATATGGACATATCACTAAACATAGAGATAACAATAAACACGGACATAGCATTACACATGGAGATAGCTTTAAACATGGAGATAGCAAAAAACATGACATAGCATTACACATGGAGATAGCATTAAAATGGAGATATCATTAAAAATGGAGATATCATTAACATGGATATAGCATTAAACATGGACATAGCATTAAACATTGATATAGTATGAAACATGGATATAGCATTAAACTTGGACATATCATTACACATAGAGATAACATTAAACATTGACATAGCATTAACAAGGACATAGCATTAAACATGGACATAGCATTAAACATAGAGATAACATTAAACAAGGACATAGCATTAAACATAGACATAGTATTACATATATAGATAAGATTAAACATGGATATCGCATTAAACATGGACATAGCATTACACATAGAGATAACATTAAACATTGGCATAGCATAAAACATTGACATAGCATTCAACAAGGTCATAGCATTAAACAAGGACATAGCATTAAACATACAGATAACATTAAACATGGACAATGCATTAAACATGGACATAGAATTAAACATACAGATAACATTAAACATGGGAATAGCATTAAACATGGACATAGCAATAAACATGAACATTGCATTAAACATGACATAGCATTACACATGGAGATAGCATTAAACATGGAGAGAGCTTAACATGGATATAGCATGAAACATGCACATACCATTAAACATGGATATAGCATTAAACATGGACATAGCATTAAACCTGGAGATATCATTACACATAGAGATAACATTAAACATAGGCATAGCATAAACAAGGACATAGAATTAAACATATTGATAACATTAAACATGGACATAGCATTAAACATGGACATAACATTACATATATAGATAAGATTAAACATGAATATAGCATTACACATAGAGATAACATTAAACATGGACATAGCATTGCACATACAGATAATATTAAACATGGGCATAGCATTAACCATGGATATAGCATTAAACATTGGACAAAGCATTAAACATAGAGATAATATTAAACATGGACATAGCATTAAACATGGACATAGCATTAAACACAGAGATAGCATTAACGTGGATATAGCATGAAACATGCACATAGCATTAGAAATGGATATAGCATTAAACATGGACATAGCAATAAACATGGACATAGCATTAAATATGGATACAGCATTACACACGGATATAGCATTAAACATGACATAGCATTACACATGGATATAGCATTAAACATGACATAGCCTTTCACATGGAGATAGCATTAAACATGGAGATATCATTAACATGGATATAGCATTAAACCTGGACATATCATTACACATAGAGATAACATTAAACATTGACATAGCATTAACAAGGTCATAGCATTAAACATGGACATAGCATTACATATATAAATAAGATTAAACATGGACATAGCACTACACATGGATATAGCATTAATCATGGACACATCATTACACATAGAGGTAACATTCAACATGACATAGCATTACACATGGATATAGCATTAAACATCGGCATAGCATTAAACATAGAGATAACAGTGAACATGGACATAGTATTAAACATACAGATAACATTAAACATGGACATAGCACTACACATAGATATAACATTAAATATGGACATATCACTAAACATAGAGATAACAATAAACACGGACATAGCATTACACATGGAGATAGCTTTAAACATGGAGATAGCAAAAAACATGACATAGCATTACACATGGAGATAGCATTAAAAATGGAGATATCATTAAAAATGGAGATATCATTAACATGGATATAGCATTAAACATGGACATAGCATTAAACATTGATATAGTATGAAACATGGATATAGCATTAAACTTGGACATATCATTACACATAGAGATAACATTAAACATTGACATAGCATTAACAAGGACATAGCATTAAACATGGACATAGCATTAAACATAGAGATAACATTAAACAAGGATATAGCATTAAACGTAGACATAGTATTACATATATAGATAAGATTAAACATGGATATCGCATTAAACATGGACATAGCATTACACATAGAGATAACATTAAACATTGGCATAGCATAAAACATGGACATAGCATTCAACAAGGTCATAGCATTAAACAAGGACATAGCATTAAACATACAGATAACATTAAACATGGACAATGCATTAAACATGGACATAGAATTAAACATACAGATAACATTAAATATGGAAATAGCATTAAACATGGACATAGCAATAAACATGAACATTGCATTAAACATGACATAGCATTACACATGGAGATAGCATTAAACATGGAGAGAGCTTAACATGGATATAGCATGGAACATTCACATACCATTAAACATGGATATAGCATTAAACATGGACATAGCATTAAACCTGGAGATATCATTACACATAGAGATAACATTAAACATGGGCATAGCATAAACAAGGACATAGAATTAAACATATTGATAACATTAAACATGGACATAGCATTAAACATGGACATAACATTACATATATAGATAAGATTAAACATGAATATAGCATTACACATAGAGATAACATTAAACATGGACATAGCATTGCACATACAGATAATATGAAACATGGGCATAGTATTAACCATGGATATAGCATTAAACATTGGATAAAGCATTAAACATAGAGATAACATTAAACATGGACATAGCATTAAACATGGACTTAGCATTACACATAGAGATAACATTAAACATAGACATAGCATTACACATGCATATAGTATTAAACATGGAGATAGCATTACACATGAACATAGCATTACACATGGAGATAACATTAAATATGGACATAGCATTACACATAGAGATAACATTAAACATGGACATGGCACTACACATGTATATAGCACTAATCATGGACAAAGCATTAAACATAGAGATAACATTAAACATGGACATTGCATAAAACATGGATATAGCATTACATATGGAGACAGCATTACACATGGACATAAGATTACACATGGACATAGCACTAAACATGGATACGGCAGTACACATAGAGATCACATTAAACATGGACATATCATTATACAGAGAGATAACATTAAACATGGACATAGCATTAAACATGGATATAGCATGAAACATGGACATAGCATTAAACATAAAGATAACATTAAAAATGCACATATCATTAAACATAGAGATAACATTAAACATGGACATTGCATAAAAATGGATATAGCATTACATATGGAGACAGCATTACACATGGACATAAGATTAAACATGGACATAGCACTAAACATGGATACGGCAGTACACATAGAGATCACATTAAACATGGACATATCATTACACAGAGAGATAACATTAAACATGGACATAGCATTAAACATGGACATAGCATGAAACATGGATATAGCATGAAACATGGACATAGCATTAAACATAAAGATAACATTAAAAATGCACATATCATTAAACATAGAGATAACATTAAACATGGACATAGCAATAACATTGACATAGCATTACACATGGAGATAGCTTTACAAGTAGATATTACATGGTTAATTCATGTAAACTATGTTAAACATGGACATATCATTACACATGGATATAGCATTAAACATGGACATAGCACTGCACAAAGATATAACATTAAACATGGACATAGCATTAAACATTAAACATAGACACAGCCTTACACATGGATATAGCATGGATATAGCATTCAACATAGAGATAACATTAAACACGGACAAAGCATTAAACATGCACATAGCATTAAACATAGAGATATCATTAAACATGGACATAGCGTTAAACATGGATATAGCATTAAATATGGACAAATACTTACACATATAGATAACATTAAACATGGGCATAGCATTAAATATGGATATAGCATTAAACATGGACATAGTATTACACATAGAGATAACATTAAACATGGACATAGCGTTAAACATGGACATAGCATTAAGCATGGCTATAGCATGAAACATGGAAATAGCATGATGCCCACGTAGTCTGCATGGAACGGAGGGGGCCCTGACAGGGGTGCAGAGCAGGGCTAGGTCAGGGGGTTAAAGAAAGTTCATCAGGGAGGGGGAGGAAGTGAAGGGGGGTATATAAGGTTGGTGCGTAAGAATGTTCTGGGCTTTTTGTTGTGCCAGCCTACCCGGTGTGTTTGTCCCACCCTCCCTCCCTTTATGTTGTTCTGTTCCATGTGGTTGTGTGATCTTCTTTACTAATTTTCTGTGTTTCGTTTCAGGATTCTGTCACAGCCGGGGGGCGGTAGCTTGCCAGGTTGCCAGTGGGTGTTATGTGGTTATTGCCACTGGTGTTAAAGTGTCGGTGGGAGGTTCCTGGCTGGGCGGTTGCTGGAACCTCAGGTGGGGGAGGGGCATCATGGTATGCCCTCCCATAAGGTGATGCTTACGGTTTGGCCCCGGTTGGTCCTGGCAAGCTTTCGGGTGTTTTATTGTATTTGGGTCATTGCCGTGTTAATGCACCTTCTTTATGTTTACAGGTTGCGTGGCAATGACGTTAATAAATCGGCTGTGGCCTTTATTCATCCCACATTTGGTGTCCGTGTTTTTATTGGGGGGTTAACCAGGATGACATAGCCCGAGAGTCGAGGCTACCCCCTGTCATTAAACATAGAGATAACATTAAACACGGGCATGGCATTAAACATAGAGATAACATTAAACATAGTGATCACATTAAACATGGACATAGCATTAAACATGGGCACAGGATCACACATAGAAAAAACATTAAAAATGGACTTTGCACTAAACATGGACATGGCATGAAACATGGACATAGCATTACATATGGACATAAGATTTCACATGGACATAGCATTAAACAAGGATATAGCATTACACATGGAGATAACATTAACCATGGACATAGAATTAAACATAGAGATAAAATTAAACATGGAAATAGCATTAAACATCGACATAGCATTAAACATAGAGATAACATTAAACATAGAGATAACATTGAACATGGCTATAGCATTAAACATGGACATATCATTACACATAGAGATAACATTAAACATGGACATAGCATTAAACATGGACATAGCATTAAACATAGAGATAACATTAAACATGGACATAGCGTTAAACATGGATATAGCATTAAATATGGACAAATCATTACACATATAGAAAATATTAAACATGGGCATAGCATTAAACATGGATATAGCATTAAACATGGACATAGTATTACACATGGACATAGCATTAAGCATGGATATAGAATTAAACATGGACATAGCATTAAACATAGAGATCACATTAAACATGGACATAGCATTAAACATGGATATAGCATCAAACATGGGCATAGCATTACATATGGACATACGATTTCACATGGACATAGCATTAAACAAGGATATAGCATTATATATAGAGATAACATCAAACATGGACATAGCATTAAACATAGAGATACCATTAAACATTGACATAGCATTAAACATATAGATAACATTAAACATGGACATATCATTACACAGAGATAACATTAAACATGATCATAGCATTAAACATAGACATAGCATTACACACGCATATAGTATTACACATGGAGATAGCATTACACATGAACATAGCATTACACATAGCGATAACATTAAACATGGACATAGCATTAAACATGGACATAGCATTAAATATAGAGAAAACATTAAACATGGGCATACCACTACACATGGCTATAGCATTAAATGGACACATCATTACGCATAGAGATAACATTACACATGGGAATAGCATTAAACATAGAGATAACATTAAACATGGACATAGCATTAAACATACAGAAAACAATAAACATGGACATAGCACTTCACACGGATATAGCATTAATCATGGACATATCATTACACATAGAGATAACATTACACATGGGAATAGCATTAAACATAGATATAGCATTAAACATCGACATAGCATTAAACATATAGATAACATTACACATGGACATAGCACTACACATGGATATAACATTAAACAAGGACATATCATTAAACATAGAGATAACATTAAACACGGACATAGCATTAACAAGGACATAGCATTAAACATGGACATAGCATTAAACATAGAGATAACATTAAACATGGATTTAGCATTAAACATAGAGATAACATTAAACATTGGAATAGCATAAAACATGAGCATAGCATTAAAGAAGGACATAGCATTAAACATACAGATAACATTAAAAATGGACATAGCATTAAACATGGACATAGAATTAAACATGGATATAGCATTAAACATGGACATATCATTAAACATAGAGATAACATTAGACATGGACATAGCATTAAACATAAATATATCATTACACATGGAGATAGCATTAAATATGGACATAGCAAAAAACATGACATAGCAAAAAATATGACACAACATTACACATGGAGATAACATTAAACATTGGCATAGCATTAACAAGGCCATAGCGTTAAACATGGACATAGCATGAAACATGGACATAGCATTAAACCTGGACATAGCATTAAACCTGGACATACCATTACACATGGAGATAGCATTAAACATGGAGATAGCATTAACATGGATATAGCATGAAACATGCACATATCATTAAACATGGATATAGCATTAAACATGGACATAGCAATAAACATGGACATAGCATTAAACATGACATAGCATTACACATGGAGATAGCATTAAACATGGAGATAGCATTAACATGGATATAGCATTAAACATGGACATAGCAATAAACATGGACATAGCAAAAACATGACATAGCATTACACATGGAGATAGCATTAAACATGGAGATAGCATTTACATGGATATAGCATGAAATATGCACATAGCATTAAACATGGATATAGCGTTAAACATGAACATAGCATTACACATAGAGATAACATTAAAAATGGGCATAGCATTAACAAGGACATAGCATTAAACATGGGCATAGCATTAAACATATTGATAACATTAAACATGGACATAGCATTAAACATGGACATAACATTACATATATAGATAAGATTAAACATGAATATAGCATTAAACATGGACATAGCACTACACATAGAGATAACATTAAAAATGGGCATAGCATTAACAAGGACATAGCATTAAACATGGGCATAGCATTAAACATATTGATAACATTAAACATGGACATAGCATTAAACATGGACATATTATTACATATATAGATAAGATTAAACATGAATATAGCATTAAACATGGACATAGCACTACACATAGAGATAACATAAAACATTGGCATAGCATAAAAAATGGACATAGGATTAAACATGGACATATCATTACACATGGATATAGCATTAAACATGTACATATCATTGCACATAGAGATAATATTAAACATGGGCATAGCATTAACCATGGATATAGCATTAAACATTGGACAAAACATTAAACATAGAGATAACATTAAACATGGACATAGCATTAAAGATAGAGATAACATTAAACACGGACATAGCATTAAACATGGATATAGCATTACACATGGAGATAGCAATAAAAATGGAGATAGCATTAACATGGATATAGCATTAAACGTGGACATAGCATTAAACATGGATATAGCATGAAACATGGACATAGCATTAAACATGGACATAGAATTAAACATAGAGATAACATTAAACATGGACATAGCATTAAACATGGACATAGCATTAAACATGGACATAGAATTAAACAGAGAGATAACATTAAACATGGGAATAGCATTAAGCATGGATATAGCATTAAACATAGACATAGCATTAAACAGAGAGATAACATTAAACATGGACATAGCATCACACATAGACATATCATTACAGATATAACATTAAACAGCGGCATTAAAAATATTGATAACATGAAACACGGACATAGCATTAAACTTGGATATAGCATTACACATGGAGATAGCATTAAACATGGATATAGCAATAAACATGACATAGCATTAAACATGGACATAGCATTAAACATGGACATAGCATTACATATATAGATACGATTAAACATGGATATAGCATTAAACATGGATATAGCATTACACATAGAGATAACATTACACATGGGCATATTATAAAACATGGGCATAGCATTAAACAAGTACATAGCATTAAACAAGGACATAGCATTAAACATACAGATAACATTAAACATGAAGATACCATTAAACATGGACATAGCAAAAAAACATGGACATAGCATTACACATGGATATAGCATTACACATGGACATAACATTGCACATAGAGATAACATTAAACATTGACATAGCATTAAACATTAAAGAATAAACATAGACACAGCCTTACACATAGATATAACATTAAACATGGACATAGCATTGCACATAGAGATAACATTAAACAGGGATATAGCTTTAAACATGGAGATATCATTACACATGGAGATAACATTAAACATGGACATAACATTAACCAGGGTTGACTTTTTTTTTAAATCTAAATCTAGGAGCCAGCTAAAAAAGTTAGGAGCCAGGACTTTTTTTTTTGCCCCAGCACTTTGCCCTGCACCCACACTTTGCCCAGCACTAACAGTCTCACACTTTACCCTAGCCCTCACTTTGCCCCAGCACTTTGCCCTGCACTTACACTTTGCCCCAGCACTCACACTTTGCCCCAGCACTTTTCCCACACTAAAAAGCACCATTAATTAATTACCATTAATTAATCCCATTAACTCTGTCCCCAGTTTCCCATAGGCATCTTTGTCATTAAATAGCTTCCTATAGTCCCATGTTTAGTGACAAAGATGCCTACGGAAAACTGGGGACAGAATTTGCCTTTGCCCCCAGTTTCCCATTGGCCTCTTTGTCACTAAACATGTGACGATGGGAAGCTATTTAGTGACAAAGATGCCTATAGGAAATTGGGGACACGGTTTGCCTTTGCTCCCAGTCTCCCATAGGCATCTTTGTTACTAAACATGGGACTATGGGAAGCTATTTAGTGACAAAGATGCCTATAGGAAATTGGGGACAGAGTTTGTCTTTGCCCCCAGTCTCCCATAGCCAAACATGGACATAGCATTAAACATGGACATAGGGCTGCAAGTAACGATTATTTTCATAATCAATTAGTTGGCCGATTACTTTTTCAATTAATCGGATAAAAAAATATGCAAATTTTTCGTTTACTTAAAATAAAAACTTGTGTCATTAACACTTTTTTCTCTTTATCACAATGGAATTAGACCCACATTATTTTTCAAACTAAATTTTACCAAAATACCAAAAAAAGTTTTACTAGTAAATATTAATTTATGTAAACTATTTCTCATATTTAATAAAAGCTATGATGGATAAAAATACCTCGTTTATATTTTATTTGCCAACCTGCCCCCAGTTATGCACATCGTACCCCCAATTTGCCACTCTGCCCCAGAAATGCCTTATACCTCCTATATGCCATTGTGCCCCCCCTGATATGCCTTATACCTCCAAATATGCCACTGTGCCCCCCCTGATATGCCTTATACCCCCTATAAGCCACTGTTTCCTCCCTGATATGTCTTATAACCAGTGTTCCCACTAAGCTGTGCGCTTGTGTGCGCGCACATAGCTTTAAAAGGGAGCGCACACAAACAAAAATTGTGCGCACAACCAGTAGCGTACCGAACGGGGGGGCGGTCCGCTACTGGTTGTGTGCACGGCACCCCTCCAGAGACGGACAGTAATGTCCACCGCTAGAGGTGCAGGCTCGGTTAGAGGGAGATCAAGGATCTCCCTCTAATCGTCTTAAAAAAAAATCAAGGGAGCGGGAGGTCTGTTAATGCAGACCTCCGATCCTGCTCCCTTGCGACACACGCGGCAACTGATGTTGTGCGTCGGGATTTGATGTCATATCCCGGCGCACAGCACTGAAGCCACGCCCACCGCCTCCACTGCACTGGAAGAAGAGGACACAGAAGAGGAATAACGAAGAAGAGGAAAAGTGACAGGTAGGAAAACATTCTGTGAGAGTGAATTAGTAAGTGTGTGAGAGTGATGGGTGTAGTTTAAACTGAATGTTTGTGAATGAGTGTGTGTGTGATAGCATGGATGTGTAAGTGTGTGTGGGGGGATAGCATGGCATAGGGAGGCTGTAATCATATTCCTATCATGCTCGGGTTCCAGCATGTACTGGCTGCCTGAGCATGATAGGAGTGAGATTGCTGTTAGCAATTCTATTTTTTGTTCAATTTTGGTGTGTTAACCACGTCTTTATTAAAAGTAAGTAACACACCAAAATTGGACAGAAAAATGTGATAACAATATTAATATATATATATATATATATATATATATATATATGATTGCTAACAGCAATCCCACTCCTATCATGCCCAAGCAACCAGTACATGCTAGAACCTGGACATGATAGGAGTGTGATTGCTGTTTATCATATATTTATATATATATATATATATATATATATATATATATATATATATAGTTATTGATTTTTTTGTCTAATTTTGGTGTGTTACTTTTAATAAAAGTGTTTTTGTTTTTAAAGGTGTGTGTGGGGGGGTCATTTTCGGTTTCAGTCAAGTGAATGCTAAATGTTTCGGTGCATATATATATATATATATCTATATGGCCAGACTGGTTTCTGATGGAGGAGTTTATTGTATATATATATATATATATATTGATATATATATATATATATATATATATATAATACTAGGCCAGACACTAAAGTGGTAGGCCTACACCACATCAATGTTTGGCTTAGTATATAGTGATTGGGGTTATGCTGCATTATTGTCAATGTCTGGCTCAATGTATAGTGATAGGTGTTGTGTTGTACCACGGTCAGTGCGTGCGTCAGTATATAGCGATAGATGTTCTGCTGTACCACTGTCAGTGTTTGCCTCAGTATATAATGATAGCAGTTATGCTGTACCACCCTCAATGTTTGCCTCAGTATATAGGGATAGCAGTTATGCTGTACCACTGTCAATGTTTGCCTCACTATATAATGTTAGCAGTTATGCTGTACCACCGTCAATGTTTGCCTTAGTATATAATGATAGCAGTTATGCTGTACCACCGTCAATGTTCGCCTTAGTATATAATGATGGCAGTTATGCTGTACCACCCTCAATGTTTGCCTTAGTATATAATGATAGCAGTTATGCTGTAACACGGTCAATGTTTGCCTAACGATAGAAGCTATGCAGTTTTAAAGAGTGTGTGTGTGGGTGTCCCATGTACAGGATCCGCCCCAGGTGCCAAATACTCTAGGTACGCCCCTGCGCACAACAGTTTTTCCCAATTTTTTTTTTTATCCTTTATGCGGCCTGGAGCCTCCGCTCGTGATTCGCTCATAATTTACTTATGCAGTGAGAATTTCACCTTTAAAAAAACATTACAGTAAGTAATACTGTTGTGTAACTAATACTACATTATCACACTATAATGTAGTGTTATTAACCATGAGCGAGCTGTACCAAAAATATAGAATAACAATTTAAATGTAACATTTGCAGAAGCATATTGTGAGCACAAAATTTTGGCTCTGGGAAAATTTTTGTACAAGAGAAATTTTCTGCGCACACCACCTAAGAAAAATTAGAGGGAACATTGCTTATAACCCCTATATGCCACTGTGGCCCCCTGATATGCCTTATAGCACCTTATATGCCACTCTGTCTGCTGATATGCCTTATACCCCCTATATGCCACTGTGCCCCCCCGATATGCCTTATAGCCCCTTTTATGCCACTCATATGCCGCTCTGTCCCCTGATATGCCTTATACCTCCCTATATGCCACTGTGCCCCCCTCATATGCCTTATAGCCCCCTATATGCCGCTGTGCCCCCCTGATATGTCACTGATTTACCTTTTTCCCTCGATATGCCACTGTGCCCCTGATATGCCTTACAACCCCGATATGTCACTGTGCCCCAATATGCCTTATACCCCCCTATATGTCACTGAGCCCCCTGAAATACCTTATACCCCTTTATGCCACTATGCCCCCCTGATATGCCTTATACCCCCAGATATGTCTTATGCCCCCCTGATATAAGAAAAACTGACAGCGCTAAAATAGGTATAAAATAATATGCTTTAATAAATATAGGCAAAAAAGAATAGATACTACACAATAAAATATATATAAATATATGGACAATGCAAACAATAAATCAAATATTACAGCAATCAAAAAAAAAATACAAATTAAAGAATGCACATAACTAATCGATCCCGAAAAAATTCTACCTGCCCCACCAGGGGTTAATATATCAATAGAAGAAACACGGGGCAAATAAGCATAAAAATAAAGATAATACTCCAAGCTTAGCATACCCAGTGGTTCTTATTTGTCCCGTTTTTCTTCTGTTGACATATTAACCCTTGGTGGGGCAGGTAGAAGTGGAAGTGAAGGGAAGTAGCGGAGGTTGCACACATCGGCCACTAAAATCCAAATTCCCTGCAGCGCTGCAGGGGACCTGGATCCTGTCAGCCGGTGGGGGTCTGTGCGATGCGCGCAAACAACCTCCGCTTAGCCCCTCCACTTCCGTTGGGGCTTCCATGATGGAGCGCCGGAAGATCACGTGACGCTGGCGTTCAGTAATAGAGAAGCCCCAGCGGAAATGGAGGGGAGAAGCTGAAGTTGAGGGGAGGGGAGAAGCGGAGGATGTCTGCGCGTATTGCACAGACCCCCACCGACTGACAGAGAGGAGAATCCAGGTCCCCTGCAGCTCTCCGGGGGGGTGACTCCCATACACCCCTCTGACTCCTCCCCCCTCCCATACACCAATATACCTCCTCCCCCTCCCATACACCACTCTGCCTCCTCCACGCTCCCATACACCGCTCTGCCTCCTCCCCCTCCCATACACCACTATGCCTCCTCGCCCCTCCCATACACCACTCTGCCTCCTCCCCCTCCCAAACATCACTTTGCCTCCCCCCCTCCAATACACCACTCTACCTCCTCCCCCTCCCATACACCACTTTGCTTCCCCCCCCCTCCCATACATCACTCTGCTTCCTGTCAGCAACGGAGGTTCACAAGACACCAGGTAGCTGGGCAGAGAGGCAGAGTGGTGTATGGGAGGGGGAGGAGCCAGAGTGGTGTATGGGAGGGTGGCTCCCATACACCCCTCTGACTCCTCCCCCTCCCATACACCACTCTGGCTCCTCCCCCTCCCATACACCACTCTTCCTCCTCCCCCTCCCATACACCACTCTGCCTTTCTCCCGACTCCCTGGTGTTTTGTGAACCTCCGTTGCTGACAGGCACTGTCACTGCAGATTCATAGAAGCCTCAGCGTAAGTGAAGGGCAGTAACGTAGGCTGTCTGTGGGCATCGCGCAGACCCCCACCAGCTGACAGAGAGGATGATCCTCTGCAGGAGACCTCGATTCTCTGTCAGCCCGTGGGGGTCTGCACGATGTGCACAGACAGCCTCCGTTACTCACCTTCACTTCCGCTGGGGCTTCTACATCATGTGATGCTGCCACTGCATCGTAGGAGCGGAAGTGGAGAGGAGGAAGTTGTCTGTGCGCATCGCACGGACACCCACCGGCTGACAGTGAGGGGAATCCAGGTCCCCTGCAGCGTTGCGGGGTATCATATAATCGATAAAAATGGATTCGACTAGTTGTTTCAGCCCTACTTTTAACATGGAGATAGCTTTAGGCATGGACATAGCATTAAACATAGAGATAACATTAAACATGGACTTTGCATTAAACATGGACATAGCATTTAACATGGAGATAGCATTATACATGGACATAAGATTTCAAGTGGACATAGAAATAAACATGGATATAGCATTACACATAGAGATAACATTAAACATGGGCATAGCATTAAACATTGAACATGGATACAGTATTAAACATGGACACGGCACTACACATGGACATAGCACTACACATGGACACAGCACTAAACATGGATACGGCATTACACATAGAGATAACATTAAATATGGACATTTCGTTACACATAGAGATAACATTAAACATGAACATAGCATTAAACATGGCTGTAGCATTAAACATGAACATAGTATTACACCTAGAAATAACATTAAACATGGACATAGCATTACACATGGACATGGCATTACACATGGAGATAGCATTAGACATGGCTATACCAATAAATATGGACATAACACTACTCATGGAGGTAGCAAAAAACATGGAGATAGCATTAAACATGGACATAGCATTACACATAGAGATAACTTTAAACATGGACATAGCATTACGCATGCATTTAGCATTAAACATGAAGATAGCATTACACATAGAGATAACATTAAACATGGACATAGCATTAAACATGGACATAACACTACTCATGGATATAGCATTAAAGATGGATATAGCATTGCACATAGAGATAACATTAAACATGGGCATAGCATGAAACATTAAACATGGACACAGCATTACACATGGATGTAGCATTCAACATGGATATAGCATTACAAGTAGATATAACATGGACATATCATTACATATGGATATAGCATTAAACATGGCCATAGCATTGCACATAGAGAATAAACATGAACATAGCATTAAACATTAAACATGGACACAACATTAAACGTGGACATAGCATTAAACATGGACATAGAACTACACATGGACACAGCACTAAACATGGATATAGCATTAAATATTGACATAAAATTACAAATGGAGATTAGGGATGCAACAACGAATCGATAAAGTCGATAATAATCGATTATGAAAATTGTTGTCAACAATTTTCATTATCAATTAGTTGAATCCATTTTTATCGATTTATAAAATGAGTTTTTTCAGAGCAAATGCTCTGAAAAACTCCCCTCCTTCTATAATCCGACCTCAAAAAGACCTCAAAATTATAACTCTAGAATCTAGATCCCCAGCAGACCTGGAGGAGACCTGGATTATCCTCTCAGTGGGGGCTTGTGCAAAACGCGCAGACATCCTCCGCTTCTCCCTGAGTCCCCTTCACTTCTGCTTCTCCCCTCCACTTCCGCTGGGGCTTCTATTACTGAACGCCGGCGTCACGTGACTTTCCGGACCGGCGCACCATCATGGAAGCCCCAACAGAAGTGGAGGGGAGAAGCGGAGGCTGTCTGCGCGCATCGCACAGACCCCCACCGGCTGCCGGTGAGGATCCAGGTCCCCTGCAGCGCTGCAGTGGATTTGTATTTTGGTGCGCGATGTGTGAAACCTCCGCTACTTCCCTTCACTTACACTTCTACCTTCCCCACCAGGGGTTGATATATCAAAAGAAGAAAAACGAGACAAATAAGCACCACTGGGTAAGCTAAGCCTGGACTATTATCTTTATTTTTAGGCTTATTTGCCCCGTGTTTCTTCTGTTGGTATATTAACCCCTGCTGGGGCGTGTAGAATTTTTTCGGGATCTATTAATTATGTGCATTCTTTGTGGTTTTTTTTTTTGATTGCTGTAATATTTGATTTATTGTTTGTACTGTGCATATATTTATATTGTATTGTGTATTATCTATTCTTTTTTGTCTATATTTATTAAAGCAAATTTTTATACCTATTTTAGCACTGTCAGTTTTTCTTATATCAGGGGGGTTTAAGGCATATCAGGGGGCACAGTGGCATATCGGGGTATAAGGCATATCAGGGGACACAGTGGCATCTCAGTGGCATATAGGGGGTATAAGGCATATTGGAGGTAAAAGGCATATCAGGGGACAGAGTAGCATATAGGAGGTATAAGGGATATCAGGGGGCACAGTGGCATCTCTGGCATATAGGAGGTATAAGGCATTCTGGGGCAGAGAGGTAAGCTGGGGGTGAGATTGGCAAATAAAAGAAAATATAAACAAGAGGCATTTCTCTCAATCATAGTTTTTATTAAATATGAAAAAATAGTTTACATGAATGAATATTTACTAGTAAAACTTTTTTTGGTATTTTGGTAAAACTTAGTTTGAGAAATAACGTATTCTGGGTTCTTGTACCTTTAGAATAAAGCTTTCATTATTATGTCAGTAAAATAAGAAGGCAAATAGAGAAATGTCATTGCGATAAAGAGAAAAAAAGTGTTAATGACACATCTTAATGTAAATTATAAGTTTTTATTTTAAATAAAAGAAAAATTTGCATATAGCTTTTTTTATCCGATTAATCAATTAATCAAGAAAATAATCGGCCAACTAATTGATTATGAAAATAATCGTTAGTTGCAGCCCTAATGGAGATAGCATTAGACATAGAGATAACATTAAACATGGACATAGCATTAATCATGGACATATCATTACACATGGATATAGCATTAAACATGGACATAGCGATAAACACGGACATAACACTACTCATTGAGATAGCATTAAACATGGAGATAACATGCAACACATCGGAATATGTGGACCACTTCGTACAAAAATACGTACCCAACACCCCCGCATATATTAAAGATACTACACACCTACTCAATTTAATAGATTCGATAGTGTGGTATCTTCTTTATACACGGTAATAAGGCATGAAAGGGAATTGAAGCAATTAATAAAACACTAACCAGGGGACAATACAGAAGGCTTTCATTTTGGAATGTATCGATTTCATTCTGAAATATAACTATTTCTGGTTTGAACACCAGTTTTACCGTCATCTATGTGGGACAGCCGTGGGTGCCAGGTTCACGCCGAGTTACGCCAACCTTTCCGTAGCCGAATGGGAAGCAGAACAGATATGGCACAACAATCCATCCGAAGCGGACCTGGTGCTGTGGAAGAGATATATCGATGATGTGTTAATTATATGGAGGGGAACACTGGATAACTTACATTAATTTACAGAATACATCAACCTAAAATTTACTTTTAACACACTAAAGCAAATAGGGGTTTAGGATATGCAGGGCAATGCAAAAGGTTTTTTTGTTTGTTTTTTGTAACCCCTTTCCCCCATTTGAAATAAATAGACACAGACTACTTATTCATTCATGGGTTATTCAATATAACTTTTTACTATACATAACTCCAATATTTTGTATTTTGTATTATTGTTTGACACTTTTCCACCCTTATTGCTCTCTTTTCCGTGGATTCATATAGACATTTATGTATAAACAAAACCCATAGTATGTTTCTGCACAATCTTTAGTTATAGTTCATATATCCACGTTTAATATTTTCTCATTCATGCAATCACATCCTTAAACGTTTACATCTTATAGCGTTTATACCACCTTCATGTTAATCCGTCTTCAAATGTCATTGCTTAACATCTGCACTTCACAGCACAGCAGGACAATAGGACCCGATGCAACACTAGGAAAAGAGACAGCCCTACGGAGACGGAGAAGCCGGTATCTGCAAAAGAATGTGGCGTTTCCATGGGGACGCGTCTAAACAGAATGACTCCCGCATAGAGCACACGTCCAGCCTCCAATACGTCCTCACGTATTGTGGAATGACGTAACAGCGCCACCTAGTGCACATGTGCGTACAACACGTCCTCATGTTCTGGGAAACAACGTTACACTGCCATCTAGCGTATATGGAAGAAAATACAGCGAATTAACACACATAAAAAGACTGGAAGAAGCGATCAAAGACTTTTTACCTCCTGAGGAAGCCATTAAAGGAGAAACGTGTTGAGGAAAGACTTTTTATTTCATGTAATCGTTTGACTTTTACAGATTTATATTTTATATATCGTAAAGTACTTTTTAAAAATGTATTCCCATAATAAATCTATATTTTTAAATATAAGCAGCAGTTGTTTATTCTCTGGTGGGGGGGGGGTCCCGCTCCCCGGCTGGATTATCACATCGCTCAGGGGATCGGACCTGAACATCCACGACATTTGGAGAAGAGATCCTGGACACCATGGGGTTCCCCTAACCCCCTCTCTGAGCGCACCTTGCACATAATTTTATGTGCATTGGATCCCGTGAGTGCAACCATTTACTACCTTATTCACAAGCTTTTGCAAACAGTATCACGCTATTGGTTGTACCTTCTCTCTCTTCAGTGACGTTTAATCCTGCTATGAGAGGGGAATGAGAAACAGACACAAATCTTCAGCACTACTGTGAGTGCAACTAACGCAATATAATTATAACCGTATCGTCTGAACAGTCTACACTATTGTTGTTTTGTTTGTTTTTCTTACATGAGCGCCCCCTATTGAAATTGAACCTATACTTTACAACACCTGGAGAGAGGTGTTTTTAAGGCGGCAGCTGTGAGAAAACAAAAGGGAAGTATTTTTTGAGATTTCCTTATTTAGCACACACTATTTTTGGGGCACACCGGTTCTCCTCACAATCTTTTTACTAAAGCACACACACCCAGGCACTCACACTAACACAACCAGACAATCAGCACTAATACACACACACCCAGACATTCACACTAACACAACCAGACCCATACATTAACACACACCCAGACACAAACACAACCAGACAAGCAGCACTAATACACACACAGACACACAGACAATATCATACCCAGACACACACACTAAAAACATACCCAGAGAGACAAACAGTAATGACATGCCCGCACACAGACTAACATAAAACAATAGAAGAATTACGCACGTACTCAGCGAATATCATTCACTGATCTGAGGAGTAAGTATTGGGGATTCCACCACACTATATGGCTATATAACGCTCAGTTGCCACTACATCAAAATACCCCGAGTTGGACGAGTGCTGTCTAACCAGCCTTAGATATAGCCATATAGTATAAAGAAATCCCCAATATATATTCTTTTTTTTTTTTGGAATGATATTTACTGGGTATTCACTGATTTCTTGCTTTGTTTTGTGTATAGCAGATAACATTAAACATGGACATAGCATTACACATAGACATAACATTAAACATGGACATAGCATTACACATAGACATAACATTAAATATGGGCATAGCATTACACATAGACATACCATTAAACATGGACATAGCATTACACATAGACATAACATTAAACATGGACATAGCATTACCCATGGACATAGCATTGCACATGGACATAACTTGACAAATGCCCTGTTTGGCCAAAACGTTGCTTTTTTGCTTCCTCTAAATAAAGTATCCTAAACAGTAGCGTACCTAGCGGGGGGCGGGGGGGGCGGTCCGCACCGGGTGCCGCTCATCAGGGGGGTGCCAACTTGCCGGCACCCATAACCCCTCCAGAGACGGACAGTAATGTCCGCCACTGGAGGAGCAGGCTCGCATGGGAGCGGTATCGGAGGTCTTTAAGGATCTCCCTTGAACCCGGCTTAAAATCACTCAAGGAAGCCGGAGGTCTGTTAAAGAACTCTGATACAGCTCCCTTGCGATCCGCGCGGCAACAGCTGTGTGAGCCGGGGTTTGTTGTCAGATCCCGGCGCATAACACTGAATCCGCGCCCACCGCTGTCCGTGCCCTCTGAACCGGAAGAAGACAGAAGAACTGAAGAAGAGCAGTGAAGAGCAGGAAAAGGAGCTGTAAGGAGAAAAGAGGAAAGGTAGGAAAGCATCCAGTGAGAGTGACAGTGAGAGTGGATTGGTATGTGTGGATTGGTATGTGTGGATTGGTATGTGTGGATTGGTATGTGTGGATTAGTATATGTGTGGATTGGTATGTGTGTGGATTGGTATGTGTGTGGATTGGTATATGTGTGGATTTGTATGTGTGTGGATTGGTATGTGTGTGGATTGGTATGTGTGTGGATTGTTAAGTGTGTGGATTGTTAAGTGTGTGGATTGTTAAGTGTGTGGATTGGTAAGCGTGTGAATTGGTAAGTGTGTGAATTGGTAAGTGTGTGGATTGGTAAGTGTGGATTGGTATGTGTGGATTGGTAAGTGTGGATTGGTAAGTGTGTGAGAGTGATGGGTGTTATGCTGTACCATTTCCAATGTATTTTTCATTATATAATTATGCTCTAAAGTACATCATAACTCCCATCACTCTATACTGTTCCATACAGTGGCAGAGCTGGGAGACAGAGGCCTTGCACCCCCACCACAGGACTCCTGAAAGGTAAGTGAACTTCAAAGAGGGAGAGGGTAGATAGTTAGGAGGGGGTAGATAGGGAGAAGGGAGTGAGACGGGGGATAGGGGTAGATAGGGAGAAGGGAGTGAGAAGGGGTAGATAGGGCAGAAGGGAGTGAGAAGGGGTAGATAGGGCAATCATACTCCTATCATGCCAAGTCTGCAAGTGCCTCCTGGAATCTGGGTATGCCTGGGCACGATACGAATGTGATTGCTGTTAACAATTATATATATATATATATATATATATATATAGATATATATATATATATATCTATATATATCTATATATATATATATATATATATATATAAATATTGTTATTTAATTGTTTTGTCCTATTTTGGTGTGTTACTTACTTTAAATAAAAGTGTTAGATTTTTTTTATGGTGTGGGGGGGTCATATTCAGTTTCGGCCAGGTAAATGCTGCATTTTCGGTTTCAGTCCAGAATTCGTTTTGGTGCATCCCTACTACTAATAAAGTGGTAGGACTACACCACATCAATGTGTGGCTTAGTATATAGTGATTGTGGTTATGCTGCACTATTGTCAATGTCTGGCTCAATGTATAGTGATAGGGATTACGCTGTACCACCGTCAATGTGTGCCTCAGTATATAGTGATAGGTGTTATGCTGTACCACCGTCATTGTCTGCCTCAGTATATAGTGGTAGGTGTTATGCTGTACCACCGTCAATTTCTGCCTCAGTATATAGTGATAAGTGTTATGCTGTACCACCGTCAATGTCTGCCTCAGTATATAATGATAACAGTAATGCTGTACCACCTTCAGTGTCTGCGCCGGTATATAATGGTAGAAGCTATGCAGTTTTAAAGTGTGTGTGTGGGGGGGGGGCGCCACATACAGGATCCATCCCGGGTGCCAAATACTCTAGGTACGCCCCTGATCCTAAAGATTGGAAGCTGTTGGTAGTGCTGGGATTCCTTTTCTTTGTTTGTGTGCTTCAAGAGGGTTATGCTGTCCCTTTTTTTCCTGCTAGCACCCAGCTTCCTGGGAGTTGAATGCAGAACCATTTTTCTTTTTTTTATAGCATTTAACATGTACATAGCATTAGGCAAGGAGATAACATTACAATCGGGCATAGCACTACACACGGAGATAGCATTAAACATGGACATAGCATGAAACATTGACACATCATATATAGGGGGGTATAAGGCATATCAGGGATGCAGAGTGGCATATAGGGGTAAAATGCAAATCTGAGGGGCAGAGTGGCAAATATAGGATATAAGCATATCTGGGGGCCGAGTGGCATATAGGGGGTGTAAGGTATATCTGTGGGGCAGAGTGGCATATAGGGGGGGAGGTAAAAGGCATTTCTGTGGGGCAAATATAAGGTATAAGGCTTATCTGAGGCATCTGTTTCCCTGGATTTTTTAAATTTAAAAGTCTTATTTTAATGTGATAATTGAAGCTATTAAGACTTACTTTGTTTCCTTTTCATTTCAGATATGAAAGAAGATCAAGTGAAATGTGGGAAGGGAGAATTCCTTAACAGGTATGCTTGGTTGTTTTATTATGTGTCTTTCCAACTGTATACATTTCTGCAGATGAAATGGAATCGAAATATATTTTTTTATTTTTGGACATTGTGGTTTTTTTGCTAATATATATTTTACATGCTGTAAAAAAAAGTATACCACTGGCAGTGGAGGCTCACACATGAACCCCCTAGCGCAAAAGGAAAAAAAAATGCAAAATGAATCCAAAATCCATTTTAATCTAAATAGATTAAGATGGATTTTTGATGAATTTTGCAAATTTTTATCCCCTTTGCACTTTGGGGTTCACGTGCCATGAAGCCTCCTGTCCCCTGATGTAGCCTGCCTATGCCTCTTCCTATCGCACGTGCGATAGGAAGAGACCCTATTTGGCTCAATTGCTGAGCCGCCCATTTAATCTCTGTTCGCACACATTCGTTGCTGAGCAGTGTGGACTCTAACTGTGAGTATAAAATTCATATTTGGGCTGCTAAAAGTTAGGGGAGGTAGGGGTTAATTTAGGGGCAGTTATGGTTGATGGGATGTTTAGGGTTAATTTAGGGGCAGTTATGGTTGATGGGGTGTTTAGGGTTAATTTAGAGGCGGTAATGTTTAATGGGGTCTTTAGGGTTAATTTAGGGTCAGTAATGTTTAAAGGGGTCTTTAGGGTTAATTTGGGGGCAGTTATGGTTGATTGGGTGCTTAAGGTTAATTTAGGGGCAGTTATGGTTGATGGGGTCTTTAGGGTTAATTTAGGGGCAGTTATGGTTGATGGGATGTTTAGGGTTAATTTAGGGGCAGTTATGGTTGATGGGATGTTTAGGGTTAATTTAGGGGCAGTTATGGTTCATGGGGTCTTTAGGGTTAACTTAGGGTCAGTTATGGTTAATGGGGCCTTTAGGGTTAATTTTGGGGCAATTATGGTTAATGAGGTCTTTAGGGTTAATTTAGAGGCCGTTATGGTTGATGGGATGTTTAGGGTTAATTTAGGGGGCAGTTATGGTTGATGGGGTCTTTATGGAAATGTATTTTAACCTGTACATTAAGTAGTAAATGTACATTTCATTTTCAAAATGTATATATTGTGAACCCCCATTGGAATTACCCACCAGCCTCCACTGACCACTGGTTTATGGTATGGTGGGGCTTGGGGGAGAAACAGAGCATACCTATGGGTGGTGCGGCAGGGCGGACACTGTATTGTTTACAAATGGTTCTAATAAGGGACACGTACAGGAAAAAAGACTGAATCATTTGAAATATGTTAGTTTATCAAGGCGGAGGTTCTACTTCAGTTGTCTAAGGTAAAGACAAATAAGTCGATGGGGCCTGATGGGATACACCCCAAGTTATTAAAAGAGCTTGGGGGTGTACTAGCAAAACCGTTAACTGATTTATTTAACGAATCATTGGTAACGAGAGTCGTCCCAGGGGATTGGAAAGTAGCGAATGTCGTGTCCATTCACAAAAAAGGCAGTAGGGAGGAGTCGGGCAACTACAGGCCAGTTAGTCTTACATCTGTAGTGGGGAAATTAATGGAAACAATGTTAAAGGAAAGGATTGTTGAACATCTGAAGTCACATCGGTTTCAGGATCAAAAACAACATGGGTATTCCTTAGGAAGATCATGCCAAACAAATCTTATTGATTTTTTTGATTGGGTGACTAAAGTAATCGATCAAGGTGGTGCAGTAGACATTGCGTATCTGGATTTCAGTAAGGCCGTTGATACTGTGCCACATAGAAGACTTATAAATAAACTGCAATCTCTGAGTTTAGATCCCAATGTTGTTGAATGGATTAAGGAGTGACTGAGTGGCAGACAACAGAGGGTTGTAGTCAATGGCGTATATTCAGAGCAAGGTCTTGTAACCAGTGGGATACCTCAGGGATCTGTACGTGGACGCATTCTCTTTAATATTTTTATTAGTGATATTGCTGATGGTCTTGATGGAAAGGTATGTCTATTTGCTGACGACACAAAAATTTGCAACAGGATTGATGTTCCTGGATGAAGAAGCCAAATGGCAAACTGGAAAAATGGTCAGAGTGGTGGCAACTGGCATTTAATGTGGATAAAAGCACAGTAATGCATCTAGGGCATACAAACCCAAGGGCAGAGTATAGAATATTTGATACTGTCCTAACCTCAACGTGTGAGGAAAGGGATTTAGGGGTAATTATTTCTGAGGATTTAAAGGTAGGCAGACAATGCAGTAGAGCAGCAGGTAACGCTAGCAGAATGCTTGGTTGTATAGCGAGAGGTATTAGCAGTAGAAAGAGGGACGTGCTCATGCCGTTGTACAGATCACTGGTGAGACCTCACTTGGAGTATTGTGTACAGTACTGGAGACCGTATCTCCAGAAGGACATAGATATGTTGGAGAAAGTTCAGAGAAGGGCTACTAAAATGGTTTATGGATTATAGGATAAACCTTAACAGGACAGGTTAAAGCATCTTAACCTATATAGCCTGGAAGAAAGACGTGACAGGGGGGATATGATAGAAACATTTAAATACTTAAAGGGAATCAACACGATAAAGGGAGTTTATTTAAAATGAGAAATGCTACCACAACAAGAGGACATAGTTATAAGCAAGAGGGGCAAAGGTTTAATGGTAACATCATAAAATATCACTTTACGGAAAGGGTAGTGGATGCATGGAATAGCCATTCAGCAGAAGTGGTAGATGTTAATACAGTAAAGGCATTTAAGCAAGCATGGGAATGCCAAGCTAGATATAGGATAAGGGCAGGTACTAAAGGAAAGTACTCAGAGGTTGGGCAGACTGGATGGGCCTACTGGTTCTTATCTGGCGTCACTTTCTATGTTTCACATCATAAGACAAAAGGCCCTGGTGCTCCAGTGTGGGAGTGATAAAGGGCCATTGGAACACGGGAGTGATGGGAGTGATAAAGGGCCATTGAAACACAGTGGTGATGGGAGTGATTAAAGGGCCATTGGAACACAGGAGTGATGGGAGTGATTAAAGGGCCTTTTCAACACAGGGGTGATGGGAGTGATAAAGGGCCTCTGTACGCCTATGAAGACATTCCATTAGAAAATCAGCTGTTTCCAGCTACAATAGTTATTTACAACATTAACCCCTTCTGATCTGGATTTCTGATCCATTTCATGTTATTTTAATGGACAAAATATACTTTTCTTTCAAGAACAAGAAAATTTCTAAGCAACCCCAAACTTTTGAACAGTATAGTATATATACTGTGTGTGTATATATATATATATATATATATATATATATATATATATATATATATATATATATATATACACACACTGTATATTTGTTTTCTTAGGTCTCTGCCAAAATAAACGTTCTGGTCCAGGGCAGCAGAACATTGACTCCAATCCAGCTTCAGTCCCCTCTAGGTGGAGATCTAATCTCTGTTAATTAGCCGCTGGTATTTTTACAATGGAATTTATACAGGAAAAAATGTAAGGGGGGGGCGATAGGAATGATTCAAGGTGCTAACTCTATGCAATAAAATATATCATAAACCACCCAAGATAAAAGAGGAGAGCCAGAAACAAAATCAGAGTTCCGTGGGCTATAGAGGCAGAAGCATCTCTTTCCCAGGTAAATACACTCTGTGATTTAAGTTCATTACATACAAGATTTACTAATCACATATGTTGTTCAGGACCAGCCATGTTAGTCGTATAAATGGAAAAAAAAATGTATAGGGGTCATAGCTTTCTTATTAGACTAATATTTTTATTTTAGGATATTCTCTAATCCACCACCCATTCCCATGGTATGAGTTTTGCTTTGAGGTTGATATTATAGAACACTCGTCTTATCTTATTATTATTTTTTTTAACAAACACACATTTGCCTCTAATTCAATTAGCAATACAAATAAAAATGCTATTTTTTTATATATATTTTAAGGAAATATTGTTTAATAAAAGGATGTCACTTATTTTGTTTGGTTACGGCAAAAAATAGTGTAAAACACAAGGGTGGAAAAAATACTAAACACAACCAGTCTTTAGTATGAAGGCTAAAGTATTGTTAAGGTAATCACTAAATAAAGTGTTAAGGTGACTAAACTATCCTTCTTACACTATGCTTTTTGATGCTATTATAAAGCAATATTTTGTCTTATAAATATCTTAAGAAAGTAACTATATATCGATAATACACAATAATTGAATTTCATTTTTAATAAAAATATTTATTATTATAATTATTATGTATGGAATCATCATATTCCACAGTGATGTACTATGGGATATATATATATATTTATGTTTTCTTCTATGTTTAATATTATGTTTTGGTTGCTGTTTTACAGAATGGCTCTGGATAACTCTGGAAGCGAGATGGTTGCAGACACAAACTCTGAAAAAGGAGTTTTTTCTTTGTGGGCTGAAATATTAAATGCTTACGAGAGAGAGAGAACCACGCTTAGGCAACATTCAAGAAAGCTGTTACAAAACATGATACAGCAAAAGTTTTACTGAGATGGTGGTTAATGCATGGCACAGCCTTCCAGATGATTATTGATTATCGCTTCTCGGCCTTTTGGCTAAGATCAAGTGTGGATTGATTCATTTTAATATTAAGTTATACATAGACTTGGGAACTAGCTTGGCACTCAAATACAACACTTCTGAATTAAGTCACCCGTACTCAAGCAGGGGTATGTTTCATTAATGTTCGTGAGCTCAGCTGTTCTGAGAAAAGTTAAAAGGAGCGCTAATTCACTTATACAATAACACTTTCTATAAATGTGTAAAATAATGGACTTTAATGGTTTCTGACTATGCTTGGCTTGCTGTGTGATTTTTAACTCAGGCGTGCAGGGACTTCGATATTCTCTTTCTTTGTCATGTTTGCGTATTACTCTTGAGTGGCAGTACGGGAAGAGGAAAATGACTACTTTTTTATGCCCTTTCTATAGCAGATTATGCAAACAGGACCTATGAGATCATCATGGTGTCTATTGCAGGAAGTATTATGCTGGTATCTGCCGTTATCTTATTGCTGGCAATCATGAAAAGGTATGTCATGTGGCATTGATAAAGATTCTGACAGATAAGGGCGATTTAAAGGATGGGGGAACAGCTGATCCCCATGATTTTCTTATTTCTCATGATATGAGGTCAGGCACTGGCACCTTCTGTTTTTTTTTTTACTTGTTATTATATGTATGCCCTCAAGGGGCATTTATGCTTAAATGTAGCTATGTCTTTAGTTTTGCCCTGGTCTTATACATATTTGGGAGGGACACATAACCTACCTCCTCATCCTTGTACTGAGTGTAATCTTGGAGTACCAGGACATGACTTCACATAATAACGCATCCAGAGGTCACACAGGTTGGCCAAAGGGGTATTAGGGAGGTCTGTGCCTGCTGTGATGTCCAACACACAGGAAAGCCTAGATCTAGATTTTTTACTCAGCCCAACAGTTGAAAGGGTGATAGTAGGGTATTATGTCAAAGTTGATACTTTATTGGGCCAACATACAAAACGATGTAAAGTTACAAAGGTTTTCAGAAAGTCATGGGTCTCTTCTTCAGATGGAACATTTTCTGTGAATATCACTTGTTTAAATGGTTCTTTGTCCTTCGCACAGGCGTTGGGGTGGCTGTGACTCCTCTTACAAAGAGTATGCGGAAGAAACAGGAGTCTCAAGTGTCAGCGTGAATCGGAACACACATGACAACATCTCCACAACTGACTTCAAAGGCCCGGTGCATATAACTTATGTTACAGAGAAGGAGAAACCATGCTCGGAGATTCCCATCAGTAGGGTGAAGCTATCCAGATATGCTCTTTTCTATATTTCTCTGATAACCTGTATGTACCTTCCCGATGACATTGATTCAGAAGAAACTCTTTAAAGATGACAATGCATCAACATTCGGTGATATAATCTTTAATTATGGGGAAACAGCTTATTGATCCAAGGAGAAATCTGACTGCCATTTTGGGGTCAAGAAGGAATTTTTTTCCCTGGTTAGTGCAAAATTGGAAAGAGCAAAACTGCGTTTTTTTTGCCTTCTTCTGGATCAACAGCAACAAATTAACAGATATAGAAAAGGCTGAACTTGATTGACGCATGTCTTTTTTCAGCCTATATAACTATGTAACTATGTGACATGATTCTAAGAATCGTTCCTAGAGTCCTGACTTGGTTGGCTAAAAACCACTTGGTATGGCCACTTTCACGTTCCCATGAAACCACCAAACTGTTTAACGACACTGGGACGGCGTGTACTGTATATATGTCTAGAGGAACTCTTAAACTATCCGGTGCCTAGTTACCACTTACCACGTCTTACCATGTCGAAAACATAGTAAACATAACAAATTATATCATTAATTAGAGAGAAAAAAAAAACAATTGAAAAAAGTGAAATAAGTGCATTGATATTCAATAAATGAATAAGAAAGAGTTCACACTAGAAAACTCGTTCAAGGCTCCACCACAATATAATAATATCTCCATTTGTTGTATTAGACCCACTTGCCAGATAAAATTGAAGATCTGTAAGCAATGTGATGAAAACCAGGAATACATTGCTCATAACGGGATTCAGATTGAATTAATGAATTTTTATTTATGTATATTTTGAAGAAGTCAGTCGTTGTATCTTTAAAACAATATCAACATTTTGTCAGTTCCATTGTACAGTTGTGTCTATGTTAAGCATCTATCGTGTATTTAAAATATTTGAAATAAAATTAAAGGTGTAGCAAAGTCTTGGTATTGTTCTTACAGAGCTCCACAAGCAAAATGAACACTTAACTGTATAAGTTGTATGATTTATATTGAAAGGTGTGTGTTTGGACATCAGAGGTCTCTCCTACAGAAGAAATGTTGACAAAAAGACCTCTGAGGTCTAGAAAGCCAGGTTAAAAAAGTATAAAGTGGGTGCAGGGTTATGTAGCAAGAAGGAAAAATAGGAAACTGGAAATGTACATACCTTTGGTATCCAGGTAGATAATTCCGATACCAGCCTGGAGTTGTTTTTTTTATATATATGACACCCCAGCCTGAAAAGCTTCCATCCACCAATTGGTGTACCCAAAACAAAAGTGCTTTGTGAAGACATGTAGAGTATGTTCTCTCCTCCATACAAAATGAAAGTTTGGTGCTGGTACATGTCAGCGGTAAGGGTGATGCACAGTTCCCAAAACCACAGTGCATTATCAATAACAATACAACATGGTGGGGTATACCTTTCCGATCAAAGTCAACAGCCCTACCTAGTGTTAGGCAAGACCACAACATGGTATACAAAAGTTGTGATCTACCTAACCAAAGTTGCCGTGTTTAATACATAGGTGCTTTAAGATAAATTTGGAACTGGCAAGAGCTACAATTTTCTACAGTTCCAGCTAAAGATTTTGAGAAACATCCTCTGATCCAAAGACAAAAATGGCATTTTCCTTGTACAATCCCCCCACAAAACACACAAAAAGTCTGCTATAAAAAAAAGTATTAGGAAAAACTTGTTAGGTACCACTGCCCTTCCTGTCCCTCTCTACCAGGACTCTGTATCATACAAAAGTATGGAATTGGAAATGTTTTCAATAATATATATCGTTCTGCTTTTGCTTTAACAGTAGGATTGCAATGACATCCTGGAGTGTTTTGATTCTGTTTTAGTTATGTTTATTTTTTTATTAATACTGCTGTATTTTTGTAATACTGTATTTTCTGACACGATCACAGTATGTTGATCTCCTCTCCGTATCTGGTGTTATTCACTGCCCACTGTTCATTCTAGAGTCTTTAGGACCCTGGTACGCTTACCGATATCGCTTTGTTTTACTGTGCAAACGCGGGAGGTGTCTCCCATTCCTCTAATGTACACACTATAACTTGTCTTTACTTAGGATTGCTGCAACTTAGTAAAACAAGATGAAAATGTGGGGTATTTTGATGGCACATAACCTACATAAAAACTCTTTGTTCCAGACAAATTCCCCCCCAAAAAATGTAAAAAAACCTATGCATGTAGGGTATTTCCATAATTTAAAAAAAACATATACTGTATTTCTCTGCCATAACACATAACCTGTGCCAAAAAATTCTAAAAAACACAGAAGCGTTGGTGAAACAAAGTTCAGGAAAGTATTTCTATAGCTAATTTCGGCAGTGATTGGTGGCCAAATGGCTGCTTGGAACGTGTCCTGAAGCCAGTAGTGACATATCCTAGATTGGGTGGTGTTTATGGCTTCTTTGTTTAAAATTTCCAGTTACAAACCCAACATACTAAATGTAAAAAAACAACAGTTCCAAAACAGCAATATACACCTTATAAGCCCAATTAAAATGCTCAAAACGCATATACAATCTGGACACCTTAATTGTTGTTGGGGGTAAGTTCTGTCAATTTAACTGATTTAGTGAGGGTTTAGATATATATGAAAAATATGGGGTTTTAGTATTTTTTTATAACATTACTCATTCTAAATGTTTAACTATGATGTGTGTAAAGATGTAAGTGACGTCTATACATGAGAAAAAAGACGCAGTGATGCAAATTTGTAACCTTTTAAATTCATACATTGTCCTTTTTCTACACCCGTGCATTGGTGTTTTTTATTAAAGCATGAAATGCCTGGCAAAGGGCCCTGAGGAAGCCAGCCTTGCAGCTCTTTAGCGTACACACTGGTTGGGCCCGATCCATTGGTCTGGATAAACTCCATTCATTTTTGTTATTACATATGGTTACAGCTACTTTTAGTCAATAGTATAAAAAACACAACAGAAACTAATGGTCATTTAATTTATTTATTATTAATTACAACATTAATGAATTAATAGTCAAATTAATTAGGCCTGAAAGCACTGATCATGGTGACAGCTACCTCGAGACTCACGAAGAGTCACCTTTCGGCACACAGGAGAGGAAAAACCCCTAAGGGGGGAAACCTCTGGGGGAACCATGGCTTGAAAGATTGTCCTTCCCTCTGGACACTAAGAGGTTAACTGTGTATTTAGACTTGTAGAGAAGATAAGGCAAAACGTATTTGACAACACGGAAGCACAAAGCCTCTATGGATGATTATGCCTCCACCGCAAGCTCATTCCCTTGAATAGGCTGCCTTAAATTCAATATAAATGGACATAGCATTAAACATGGAGATGGCTTTACAAATGGACATGGCATTAAACATGGAGATAACATTACACATGGATGTAGAACTACCTGGACATATCATTACACATGTCATTACACATAGAGATAACATTAAACATGGACATAGCATTAACAAGGACATAGCATTAAACATGGACATAGCATTAAACATAGAGATAAAATTAAACATGGACATAGCATTACATATAGAGATAAGATCAAACATGGATATAGCATTAAACATGGACATAGCATTAAACATGGACATAGGATTAAACATGGACATAGCATTACACATAGATATAGCATTACAAGTAGATATAACATTAAACATGGGCATATCATTACACTTGGATATAGCATTAAACATGGACATATCATTGCACAAATAGATGACATTAAACATGGAAATAGCATTAAACATTAAACATAGACACAGCCTTACACATTGATATAGCATTAAACATGGATATAGCATTGCATACAGAGATAAAATTAAACATGGGCATAGCACTACACATGGAGATAGCATTAAACATGGAGATAGCATTAAACATGGAGATAGCATTACACATAGAGATAACATTAAACATGGGCATTATATTAAACATGGACATAGCATTAAACATGGACATAGCATAAAACATGAACATAGCATTAAACATGGACATATCATTAAACATTAACATAGCATTAAACATTGACATAGCATTAAAAACGGATAAAGCATTACACACGGAGATAGCATTAAACATGGACATTTCATCAAACATGGAGATAGCATTAAATATGGATATAGCATTAAGCATGGATATAGCATTAAACATGGACATAGCATTACACAGAGATAACATTAAACATGGACATAGCATTAAACATGGACATATCATTAAACATGGACATAGCATTAAGCATGGATATAGCATTAAACATGGACATAGCATTACACATAGAGATAACATTAAACATGGGCATGACATTAAACACAGCGATAACATTAAACATAGAGATCACATTAAACATGGACATGGCATTAAACATGGGCATACCATTAAACATGGGCATAGCATTACACATAGAAAAAACATTAAAAATGGACTTTGCACTAAACATGGACATAGCATTAAACATGGACATAGCATTACATAACGACATACGATTTCACATGGACATAGCATTAAACAAGGATATAGCATTACACATAGAGACAACATTAAACACGGACATAGCATTAAACATAGAGATAACATTAAACATGGAGATAGGACTACACATAGAGATAATATTAAACATGGACATAGCATTAAACATAGACATAGCATTACACATGCATATAGTATTACACATGGAGATCGCATTACACATGAACATAGCATTACACAAAGCGATAACATTAAACATGGCTATAGCATTACACATGGACATATCATTACAAATAGAGAAAACATTAAACATGGGCATAGCATTAACATGGATATAGCATTAAACATGGACATAACATTAAACATAGAGATAACATTAAACAAGGACATAGCATTAAACCTGGACATACATAAAATTACACACGGAGGGAGCATTAAATATGGAGCTAGCATGGATATAGCATTAAACATAGAGATAATATTAAACATATACATAGCATTAAACATAGAGATAACATTAAACATGGGCATAGTATAAAACATGGACATAGCATAAAACATGGACATAGCATGAGAAAAGGACATAGAATTAAACATAGAGATAGAATTAAACATGGGCATAGCATTAAACATGGATATAGCATTAAATATGGACATAAGATTGCACATAGAGATAACATTAAACATGGACATAGCATTAAACATTACAGAATAAACATAGACACAGCCTTACACATAGATATAACATTAAAGATGGACATAGCATTCCACATAGAGATAACATTAAACATGGGCATAGCATAAAACATGGATATAGCATTAAACATGGACATATCATTAAACATAGAGATAGCATTTAAACATAGAGGTAACATTAAACATGGACATAGCATTAAACATGGACATAGCATTAAACATGGATATAGCTTTAAACACGGAGATATAATTACACATGGAGATAACATTAAACATAGAGATAACATCAAACATGGACATAGCATTACACATGGATATAGCATTACACATGGAGATAACATTAAACATGGACATCGCATTACACATAGAGATAACATTAAACATGGGCATTATATTAAACATGGACATAGCATTAAACATGGACATAGCATAAAACATGAACATAGCATTAAACATGGACATAGCATTAAACATGGACATAGCATTAAACACAGAGATAGCATTAACGTGGATATAGCATGAAACATGCACATAGCATTAGAAATGGATATAGCATTAAACATGGACATAGCAATAAACATGGACATAGCATTAAATATGGATACAGCATTACACACGGAATTAGCATTAAACATGACATAGCATTACACATGGATATAGCATTAAACATGACATAGCATTACACATGGAGATAGCATTAAACATGGACATAGCAATAGACATTGACATAGCCTTTCACATGGAGATAGCATTAAACATGGAGATATCATTAACATGGATATAGCATTAAACCTGGACATATCATTACACATAGAGATAACATTAAACATTGACATAGCATTAACAAGGTCATAGCATTAAACATGGACATAGCATTACATATATAAATAAGATTAAACATGGACATAGCACTACACATGGATATAGCATTAATCATGGACACATCATTACACATAGAGATAACATTCAACATGACATAGCATTACACATGGATATAGCATTAAACATCGGCATAGCATTAAACATAGAGATAACAGTGAACATGGACATAGTATTAAACATACAGATAACATTAAACATGGACATAGCACTACACATAGATATAACATTAAATATGGACATATCACTAAACATAGAGATAACAATAAACACGGACATAGCATTACACATGGAGATAGCTTTAAACATGGAGATAGCAAAAAACATGACAAAGCATTACACATGGAGATAGCATTAAAAATGGAGATATCATTAAAAATGGAGATATCATTAAAAATGGAGATATCTTTAACATGGATATAGCATTAAACATGGACATAGCATTAAACATTGATATAGCATTAAACTTGGACATATCATTACACATAGAGATAACATTAAACATTGACATAGCATTAACAAGGACATAGCATTAAACATGGACATAGCATTAAACATAGAGATAACATTAAACAAGGACATAGCATTAAACATAGACATAGTATTACATATATAGATAAGATTAAACATGGATATCGCTTTAAACATGGACATAGCATTACACATAGAGATAACATTAAACATTGGCATAGCATAAAACATGGACATAGCATTCAACAAGGTCATAGCATTAAACAAGGACATAGCATTAAACATACAGATAACATTAAACATGGACAATGCATTAAACATGGACATAGAATTAAACATACAGATAACATTAAACATGGAAATAGCATTAAACATGGACATAGCAATAAACATGAACATTGCATTAAACATGACATAGCATTACACATGGAGATAGCATTAAACATGGAGAGAGCTTAACATGGATATAGCATGGAACATGCACATACCATTAAACATGGATATAGCATTAAACATGGACATAGCATTAAACCTGGAGATATCATTACACATAGAGATAACATTAAACATGGGCATAGCATAAACAAGGACATAGAATTAAACATATTGATAACATTAAACATGGACATAGCATTAAACATGGACATAACATTACATATATAGATAAGATTAAACATGAATATAGCATTACACATAGAGATAACATTAAACATGGACATAGCATTGCACATACAGATAATATGAAACATGGGCATAGCATTAACCATGGATATAGCATTAAACATTGGATAAAGCATTAAACATAGAGATAACATTAAACATGGACATAGCATTAAACATGGACTTAGCATTACACATAGAGATAACATTAAACATAGACATAGCATTACACATGCATATAGTATTAAACATGGAGATAGCATTACACATGAACATAGCATTACACATGGAGATAACATTAAATATGGACATAGCATTACACATAGAGATAACATTAAACATGGACATGGCACTACACATGTATATAGCACTAATCATGGACAAAGCATTAAACATAGAGATAACATTAAACATGGACATTGCATAAAACATGGATATAGCATTACATATGGAGACAGCATTACACATGGACATAAGATTACACATGGACATAGCACTAAACATGGATACGGCAGTACACATAGAGATCACATTAAACATGGACATAGCATTACACATAGAGATAACATTAAACATTGGCATAGCATAAAACATGGACATAGCATTCAACAAGGTCATAGCATTAAACAAGGACATAGCATTAAACATACAGATAACATTAAACATGGACAATGCATTAAACATGGACATAGAATTAAACATACAGATAACATTAAACATGGAAATAGCATTAAACATGGACATAGCAATAAACATGAACATTGCATTAAACATGACATAGCATTACACATGGAGATAGCATTAAACATGGAGAGAGCTTAACATGGATATAGCATGGAACATTCACATACTATTAAACATGGATATAGCATTAAACATGGACATAGCATTAAACCTGGAGATATCATTACACATAGAGATAACATTAAACATGGGCATAGCATAAACAAGGACATAGAATTAAACATATTGATAACATTAAACATGGACATAGCATTAAACATGGACATAACATTACATATATAGATAAGATTAAACATGAATATAGCATTACACATAGAGATAACATTAAACATGGACATAGCATTGCACATACAGATAATAGGAAACATGGGCATAGCATTAACCATGGATATAGCATTAAACATTGGATAAAGCATTAAACATAGAGATAACATTAAACATGGACATAGCATTAAACATGGACTTAGCATTACACATAGAGATAACATTAAACATAGACATAGCATTACACATGCATATAGTATTAAACATGGAGATAGCATTACACATGAACATAGCATTACACATGGAGATAACATTAAATATGGACATAGCATTACACATAGAGATAACATTAAACATGGACATGGCACTACACATGTATATTGCACTAATCATGGACAAAGCATTAAACATAGAGATAACATTAAACATGGACATTGCATAAAACATGGATATAGCATTACATATGGAGACAGCATTACACATGGACATAAGATTACACATGGACATAGCACTAAACATGGATACGGCAGTACACATAGAGATCACATTAAACATGGACATAGCATTACACATAGAGATAACATTAAACATTGGCATAGCATAAAACATGGACATAGCATTCAACAAGGTCATAGCATTAAACAAGGACATAGCATTAAACATACAGATAACATTAAACATGGACAATGCATTAAACATGGACATAGAATTAAACATACAGATAACATTAAACATGGAAATAGCATTAAACATGGACATAGCAATAAACATGAACATTGCATTAAACATGACATAGCATTACACATGGAGATAGCATTAAACATGGAGAGAGCTTAACATGGATATAGCATGGAACATTCACATACCATTAAACATGGATATAGCATTAAACATGGACATAGCATTAAACCTGGAGATATCATTACACATAGAAATCACATTAAACATGGACATATCATTATACAGAGAGATAACATTAAACATGGACATAGCATTAAACATGGATATAGCATGAAACATGGACATAGCATTAAACATAAAGATAACATTAAAAATGCACATATCATTAAACATAGAGATAACATTAAACATGGACATTGCATAAAAAATGGATATAGCATTACATATGGAGACAGCATTACACATGGACATAAGATTAAACATGGATATAGCACTAAACATGGATACGGCAGTACACATAGAGATCACATTAAACATGGACATATCATTACACAGAGAGATAACATTAAACATGGACATAGCATTAAACATGGACATAGCATGAAACATGGATATAGCATGAAACATGGACATAGCATTAAACATAAAGATAACATTAAAAATGCACATATCATTAAACATAGAGATAACATTAAACATGGACATAGCAATAAACATTGACATAGCATTACACATGGAGATAGCTTTACAAGTAGATATTACATGGTTAATTCATGTAAACTATGTTAAACATGGACATATCATTACACATGGATATAGCATTAAACATGGACATAGCACTGCACAAAGATATAACATTAAACATGGACATAGCATTAAACATTAAACATAGACACAGCCTTACACATGGATATAGCATTCAACATAGAGATAACATTAAACACGGACAAAGCATTAAACATGCACATAGCATTAAACATAGAGATATCATTAAACATGGACATAGCGTTAAACATGGATATAGCATTAAATATGGACAAATACTTACACATATAGATAACATTAAACATGGGCATAGCATTAAATATGGATATAGCATTAAACATGGACATAGTATTACACATAGAGATAACATTAAACATGGACATAGCGTTAAACATGGACATAGCATTAAGCATGGCTATAGCATGAAACATGGAAATAGCATGATGCCCACGTAGTCTGCATGGAACGGAGGGGGCCCTGACAGGGGTGCAGAGCAGGGCTAGGTCAGGGGGTTAAAGAAAGTTCAACGGGGAGGGGGAGGAAGTGAAGGGGGGTATATAAGGTTGGTGCGTAAGAATGTTCTGGGCTATTTGTTGTGCCAGCCTACCCGGTGTGTTTGTCCCACCCTCCCTCCCTTTATGTTGTTCTGTTCCATGTGGTTGTGTGATCTTGTTTACTAATTTTCTGTGTTTCGTTTCAGGATTCTGTCACAGCCGGGGGGCGGTAGCTTGCCAGGTTGCCGGGGGGTGTTATGTGGTTATTGCCACTGTTGTTAAAGTGTCGGTGGGAGGTTCCTGGCTGGGCGGTTGCTGGAACCTCAGGTGGGGGAGGGGCATCATGGTATGCCCTCCCATAAGGTGATGCTTACAGTTTGGCCCCGGTTGGTCCTGGCAAGCTTTCGGGTGTTTTCTTTATGTTTACAGGTTGCGTGGCAATGACGTTAATAAATCGGCTGTGGCCTTTATTTATCCCACATTTGGTGTCCGTGTTTTTATTGGGGGGTTAACCAGGATGACATAGCCCGAGAGTCGAGGCTACCCCCTGTCATTAAACATAGAGATAACATTAAACACGGGCATGGCATTAAACATAGAGATAACATTAAACATAGTGATCACATTAAACATGGACATAGCATTAAACATGGGCATAGGATCACACATAGAAAACACATTAAAAATGGACTTTGCACTAAACATGGACATAGCATGAAACATGGACATAGCATTACATATGGACATAAGATTTCACATGGACATAGCATTAAACAAGGATATAGCATTACACATGGAGATAACATGAAACATGGACATAGAATTAAACATAGAGATAACATTAAACATAGAGTTAACATTGAACATGGCTATAGCATTAAACATGGACATATCATTACACATAGAGATAACATTAAACATGGACATAGCATTAAACATGGACATAGCATTAAACATAGAGATAACATTAAACATGGACATAGCGTTAAACATGGATATAGCATTAAATATGGAAGCCCTGGAAACAATTAGTTGAAGGGCTGCATGACTGGGGCAGTACAGCCTGACCATGAAGAGGTTAACAATTTAATTAGCAGGATTGTTAAAAGGTGGTAGGGAGGTGAAGCAGAGGTCACCAGATTTGGAAAAGGTATAAAAGGTACCTGATTGAGCACATGGCATATTCATTCAGTTAACTAGCTAACCTTGTTGCTGAACACGTCTTTCCTTTTCTGAATATGGAGCAAGTTTTTGAGAGGCTGCGTGCTGCTGCGTCTGTTCAAGGTGCTGATTGGGTGCAACAGCAGGTTGATTCCCTGCTGGGGGCCCTCCCGGTTGATGTCCCCTTACCGGCTGCTGAGCCCAGAAGATCTGCGAGCGGCAGGGTGTCCAGACCTCCGGTTCGCCTTAACCCTTCTGCGGCTGTTTCCACTCGTCGGACGGCGGGTGGCACGGTTCCGGCAGCAGCACGTCCCGGTTCAGTCCCTCGGCGGTCCCAGCGCCGTGGCGTTTCCGGTGAGCAGCGTGTCTTGGCTCCTGGGCCATCTCCGTGTGCTTCGCCGATCATTTCACTGTTCGGGTCTTCACCTGATGCTGAGGTCTCCCGTGCGGGATCAGACTTCTCGCGATCCCGCTCTCGTTCTCGTTCCGGCTCTCGCGGGAGCTGGGAACTCCGTGGGTCGCCGGTGGCCAGGAGCAGTGGCGCGGTTGTCGGGGATGATGCTGTTCCCCCGGCTGGTGACAGGCTGCCGTCGTCCCGGAGGAGGGGAGCTGTGGCTGGTCGTCAGGACGGCGTTTCGTCGCGGACGGGCACGTTGGCGAGGAGGCGGTCGGAGGGGCAACGCGGCAGTTCCCACCGGGCAGGTCGGCCCGGGTGGCGACGCGGCGCCAAAGAGGGACTCCCGGTGTCGGGCGCTCAGCGTTGGATGGAGGTACCTCGGGGGGTCGGGTGTCTGCAGGCGTTTCCAGGGGGGCTCTGGGGAGAGTTAACTCCCGCAGGGCGGTCGGGGGTCCCTCTGGTTCACACCCTGGGATGGCCGGTGCTCCTAGTTCGGGTGGTCCGGCGGCAGCCTTGCCCTCTGCACGGCCGGTGCAGGAGGAGGGAGCGTTGGGGGGTGTCTCGCCCTGCCAACAGGCATCAGGAGCTGGACCTGCGGCTGGCCAGGCTGGCGTGGCGCAGACAAGGGGTGAGTGGCCGCTGGGTCCCTTCCCTTCTTCTCTATCCTCTTTTCCTTCGGTTAACCCTTTCTTGTTTGGTGGGACTGGGGGCGGGAATTGCTCGCCTGGTTTGTTCCCGTGGGTTGTGCCGTTTTGGGGTTCTCAGGCTTCCGCTTCTGCTCAGGGGGGTTTGTCTCCCTTGGGCCCGTGGGTCCCTGTTGCGCAGGCCGGTTCGGGGTCTCTGCAGACGCCGGTCCCGCAGGCAGCTGCTGGGCCTCTGCCGGCGCCGGTGGTGGCTGGTGCGGGTTCTGTGGCACAGCCTAGTTTAGGTGGGTCGCAGGTAGCTGCGTCTGTGGGTGATTCTGCGTCGGCGTCTGGGGTCGGTATGGCGGCGGCGAGACTAGATGATGCTGCTAAGGGTGATGTGTATGTGTGTTTTGAGGGACCTTTGGGGGCGCATCTTAAGGCGGATGTCAGGGAGAAAATTTGGAAGGGCGAGTATGTTGATATTTTTTCTTTACTCCCGCTAGAGCGTTTTAATTTGGATAAGGGTAGTCAGACTGATGATTCTAAGAAGGAGGATGAGGAAAAACGGAGGTATCGTTTGATCCCCAGGACCTTCTCCAATTGGCTGCAAGCCTTTGCAATTTTGGCTGGGGTCGTGGGTGAAAAGCACCCTGAGCATTGTTCTGGACTTTTTTGTTATTTAGACAGTATCGGGGAGGCATACCGGGTTTATGGCGGTCAGGGCTGGCTTCGTTATGACGAGCAATTTCGTCAACGGATGGCGGTTCGCCCTGGTATGCGTTGGGATCACAAGGAAATAGCGTTGTGGTTGCGGGTTTCTGCTCCTTCGGTTCGGGCTGGGTCGTCCTTTCAGGGTTCTGGGGGGACAGGTAGTGGAAGTCACTCCTCCAGTTCGGGTAAAAAGGGCGTCTGCTGGCAGTACAATCAAGGGCAGTGTCGTTGGGGGTCGGCGTGCAAGTTCCGCCATGAATGTTCCACTTGTAATGGGTCTCACCCGCTTACCCGTTGTTTTCGGAAGATCAAATCCTCTTCCAAGGCATCCGAGTTTGCTAAAAAGGGGGTCGACTCCGGTGCGCGTAACACAGATGGAGCCGTGGCTGCGTCTGTATCCTAGGGTGGAGGATGCGGACTTGTTGCGTGTCGGTTTCACTGATGGTTTTCGTATTCCTTTTGTTGATTCGTTTGGTTTGTCTGTCAGCGGGAATTTGAAATCGGCGTTGGAGCATCCTGATGTGGTGCGTGTTAAGCTCGCAAAGGAAGTGGAGTTGGGTCGGGTGGCTGGCCCGTTTGTTGAATCGCCTTTGGTCAATTTAAGGGTTTCTCCTTTGGGAGTAGTTCCCAAGAAGGAGCCGGGTAAATTCCGGCTTATTCACCATTTGTCCCATCCGCCTGGTTTTTCGGTGAATGATGGGATTGATCCGGAGCTTTGCAGGGTTTCGTATACGTCTTTTGATGCGGCTTTGGGCTGGGTTCGGCATTTTGGACGGGGGGCTCTTTTAGCTAAGGTTGATATAGAGGCCGCCTTTCGGTTGCTGCCCGTTCATCCTTCTTGTTTCCACCTTCTAGGTTGTTTTTGGGATGGTGGGTTTTTCGTTGACAAATGCCTCCCGATGGGGTGTTCCATTTCATGTTCCTTATTTGAGACTTTTAGTTCCTTTGTGGAGTGGGTGGTTCGTGTGGATTCCGGTATTTCTTCGCTTTTGCATTATTTGGATGACTTTTTGTGCATCGGGCCTCCAGATTCGGATGTTTGTGGGGTATTGTTGGCTTCGTTACAATTTCGGGCGGCTGATTTCGGTATTCCCTTGGCGCCTGACAAAACGGAGGGTCCTTGTACGTCGTTGAAATTTCTGGGTATTGAAATTGATACGGTCGACATGGTTTTTCGTTTGCCCCAGGATAAGTTGTTTGATCTGATGGAACATGTTGTGCTGGTCCGGTCCGCGGTTAAGGTGACTTTGCGCCAGTTGCAGTCACTTTTGGGCAAACTTAATTTTGCCTGCCGCATAATGCCCATGGGTCGGATTTTCTGTAGGCGTCTTGCTCTCGCGACGTGTGGCATTAGGGCTCCTCACCATTTCATTAGGGTGACTCGGTCTTTGAAGGAAGATCTGCGGGTTTGGGCATCCTTTTTGCAGGCTTATAATGGCCGTTCGGTGTGGTTGGGAGGAATTTCATGCCGATTTAGAGCTTTTCACGGATGCAGCCGGCGGTCATGGGTTTGGGGCATTTTATGCGGGCAGGTGGTGTTCGGCTGCTTGGCCTTCTTCATGGGTGCAGGCGGGTTTCACGGCAAACCTTACGCTGTTGGAACTGTTTCCGATTGTGGTTGCTTTGGAGTTGTGGGGTGCCAGTTTGGCGAATAAACAGGTTCTGTTTTTCTGTGACAACATGTCTGTGGTTCAGGTTGTTACCAATCTAACATCTTCTTCCCCCCCTGTCATAGCGCTGGTTAGGCATTTGGTTTTGCTTTGTTTACAACTTAATGTGTCCTTGCGGATGCGTCACGTTCCAGGTGTTACTAACGATATCGCTGATGCGTTGTCTCGTTTTCAGTGGGACCGTTTCCGGCTGTTAGCTCCTTCGGCAGAGCAGCAGGGTACTCCTTTCCCGGACACGCTGTGGGACTTGGTCTTCGATGTGCCGACGAGCTAATTCGGCGGTCTGTGGCTCCGGGCACGTGGTCCGCGTATTCCGCGGTTTGGGATGATTGGGTGAGATTCTTGGCCTCCACAGGTATGGACGTTGCGGGTCCTCCAGATGAGGACGCGCTTCTTTGGTTTGTAAGTTTGTCCTTCGTGGACGGGGTGTCTTATTCGTCGATTTCTAAAAAATTGGCAGGTTTGGCTTTTTGTTTTAAGTATTTTAACTTCATTGATATTACCAAATCCTTTAAAGTTAAGCAGGCGTTAAAAGGGTATCATAAGGGTTTCCTTCGACGGGATGCTCGTCTTCCGGTTTCCTTGTCTTTACTGGTTGATCTGGGGGTGGTTTTATCCTCGGTATGTGTTTCGGCGTACGACTCGGTGTTGTTCCGATTGGCGTTTTCGTGGGCATTTTTCGGTGCTTGTAGGATTGGCGAACTGGTTAGTCCTAGCAGGTCTCGCTGCGGGGGGGTGTTATTGAAGGATGTTAGGGGTTTTCCTACTGCGGTGGAATTTTGGTTGTGGGGGTCCAAAACTGATAAGTCGGGTAAAGGCTTTAAGGTTACTTTGAATAATCTGACTGGGTCCGGTATGTGCCCTGTGGCTTGTTTTTGGGACTTCTTGGGGGTTCGGCCTTCGTCGGGACAGGACGCCCCTCTTTTGATTCATGAGGATGGTTCTGCGCTGTCCCGGTTCCAATTCATTGCCGTGTTTCGGAAGTCGCTTGGGGCTTTGGGATTGTCTGATAAGCGTTACAGCTCCCATTCCTTTAGGATCGGGGCTGCCACTGAGGCGGCTCGCTGGGGCCTCCCTGAGGAGGCTATTAAGAAAATTGGGAGGTGGGAATCTCGTCGTTTTCGTTCATATGTTCGTCCACATTTGTTATGATTTCATTCATTATTTTGGTTGTGTCGTTGTTTAGGTCCTGCAGTGTCCGTCTGGATCTTTGGGCATTCCTTTATTTATTGGGCGTCCAGACGTTCGGATGTTCGTCCCAGCGGGAGACAGCTCGGCTTTCCTCGTTCTCAAGTTCTGTTGCATTGGATTGGAGTTCGCGGAATGGTTTCGTCTCAAGTCTTACCTGAGGTGGTGCGGCGGTCGCGCTGGGCCGGACATCCTGATATTCTCGTACTTCATGCGGGGGGTAATGACCTGGGTTTGGTTCCAATTCGTTGTCTTATCAAAGATATTAAATCTGATTTGTTACGCCTATGGTCGCGTTTTCCGGGTTTAGTTGTGGTTTGGTCGGAAATTGTGCACCGGGTCTCTTGGAGGATGGCTAGATCTACGGCGGCTTTAAATAAGGCTCGCATTAAGGTCACTAAGGCGATTTCGCGTTTTGTTTCACGGAATGGGGGGGTGGTGGTTCGGCATCGCTCTTTAGAGGGTGATAACGCGGATCTTTTGCGTGCGGATGGGGTGCACCTTACCGATATCGGTTTGGATATCCTTTGTTCTGGTTTGCAGGAGGAGATTGAGAAGGCTTTGGTGGTTTGGGGGAGTCGGTCAGTTTAAGGTGTCAAACTGCCCTCCTTGGCGGTGAAGGGGTGGATAAATAAGGTGGGGGGGGAGGTCCGGCCTAGTTAATAGAATTGTTTGTTGCTAATGGGGTCACTTCAACGGCTAGCCAGCAGGTGGTGGTACTTATTGGTTTAGTACATTGGGCCCTCTGAGCTGGTGTTTTGCGGCTAGGGGGTTAGAAAATATCAGTTGGTTTAGGGCTGGTGCTTAGCCGTGGGTGACAGGGTTACCGGTCTTTCCCCCAGTGGTGGTATTATGGAAATATATGTTGATATATTTATCCACTCATGTTAATATTTTTATATCTCATGTTAATAAAGCTGTGGCCTTCTCAATCCAAAAAAGGTGTCGGTGTGCTTATTGAACAAATAAAATTATGGGAAGGAAAATTGGACTTGCCTAAGTCATGGAAGCCCTGCAAACAATTAGTTGAAGGGCTGCATGACTGGGGCAGTACAGCCTGACCATGAAGAGGTTAACAATTTAATTAGCAGGATTGTTAAAAGGTGGTAGGGAGGTGAAGCAGAGGTCACCAGATTTGGAAAAGGTATAAAAGGTACCTGATTGAGCACATGGCATATTCATTCAGTTAACTAGCTAACCTTGTTGCTGAACACGCACGCCCGCCCGCCCGCCCTGTTTATTGGTGGGGGTTCATGATGTGTTTTTGTCACAGCCAACTATTGGCGGTGAAGGGGTGGATAAATAAGGTGGGGGGGAGGTCCGGCCTAGTTAATAGAATTGTTTGTTGCTAATGGGGTCACTTCAACGGCTAGCCAGCAGGTGGTGGTACTTATTGGTTTAGTACATTGGGCCCTCTGAGCTGGTGTTTTGCGGCTAGGGGGTTAGAAAATATCAGTTGGTTTAGGGCTGGTGCTTAGCCGTGGGTGACAGGGTTACCGGTCTTTCCCCCAGTGGTGGTATTATGGAAATATATGTTGATATATTTATCCACTCATGTTAATATTTTTATATCTCATGTTAATAAAGCTGTGGCCTTCTCAATCCAAAAAAGGTGTCGATGTGCTTATTGAACAAATAAAATTATGGGAAGGAAAATTGGACTTGCCTAAGTCATGGACAAATCATTACACATATAGAAAATATTAAACATGGATATAGCATTAAACATGGACATAGCATTAAACATGGATATAGAATTAAACATGGACATAGCATTAAACATAGAGATAACATTAAACATGGGCATGACATTAAACATAGAGATAACATTAAACATAGAGATCACATTAAACATGGACATAGCATTAAACATGGATATAGCATCAAACATGGGCATAGCATTACATATGGACATACGATTTCACATGGACATAGCATTAAACAAGGATATAGCATTACCTATAGAGATAACATCAAACATGGACATAGCATTAAACATAGAGATACCATTAAACATTGACATAGCATTAAACATATAGATAACATTAAACATGGACATATCATTACACATAGAGATAACATTAAACATGATCATAGCATTAAACATAGACATAGCATTACACACGCATATAGTATTACACATGGAGATAGCATTACACATGAACATAGCATTACACATAGCGATAACATTAAACATGGACATAGCATTAAACATGGACATAGCATTAAACATAGAGAAAACATTAAACATGGGCATACCACTACACATGGCTATAGCATTAAATGGACACATAATTACACATAGAGATAACATTACACATGAGAATAGCATTAAACATAGAGATAACATTACACATAGAGATAACATTAAACATGGACATAGCATTAAACATACAGATAACAATAAACATGGACAGAGCACTTCACATGGATATAGCATTAATCATGGACATATCATTACACATAGAGATAACATTACACATGGGAATAGCATTAAACATAGATATAGCATTAAACATCGACATAGCATTAAATATAACATTACACATGGACATAGCACTACACATGGATATAACATTAAACAAGGACATATCATTAAACATAGAGATAACATTAAACACGGACATAGCATTAAACATAGATATAGCATTACTCATGGAGATAGCATTAAACATGGACATAGCAAAAAAACATGACATAGCGTTAGACATGGAGATAGTAATAAAAATGGAGATAGCATTAAACATGGACATAACATTAAACCTGGACATATCATTACACATAGAGATACCATTAACCAATGACATAGCATTAACATGGACATAGCATTAAACATGGACATAGCATTAAACATAGAGATAACATTAAACATGGACTTAGCATTAAACATAGAGATAACATTAAACATTGGAATAGCATAAAACATGAGCATAGCATTAAAGAAGGACATAGCATTAAACTTACAGATAACATTAAAAATGGACATAGCATTAAACATGGATATAGCATTAAACATGGACATATCATTAAACATAGAGATAACATTAAACATGGACATAGCATTACACATAGACATATCATTAAACATAGAGATAACATTAAACATGGACATAGCAATAAACATGAACATAGCAAAAAACATGACATAGCAAAAAATATGACATAACAGTACACATGGAGATAACATTAAACATTGGCATAGCATTAACAAGGCCATAGCATTAAACATGGACATAGCATTAAACATGGACATAGCATGAAACATGGACATAGCATTAAACATGGACATAGCATTAAACATGGGCATAGCATTAAACATGGATATAGCATTAAACATGGATATAGGATTAAACATGGGCATATAATTAAACATAGAAATAACATTAAACATGGGAATAGCATTAAACCTGATTATAGCATTAAACATGGACATAGCATTAAACATAGATATATCATTACACATGGAGATAGCAATAAACATGAACATAGCAAAAAACATGACATAGCAAAAAATATGACATAACAGTACACATGGAGATAACATTAAACATTGGCATAGCATTAACAAGGCCATAGCATTAAACATGGACATAGCATTAAACATGGACATAGCATGAAACATGGACATAGCATTAAACATGGACATAGCACTACACATGGATATATCATTGATCATGGACACATCATTACACATAGAGATAACATTAAACATGGGAATAGCATTAACCATAGATATAGCATTAAACATGGACATAGAATTAAACAGAGAGATAACATTAAACATGGGAATAGCATTAAACATGGACATAGCATTAAACATAGAGATAACATTAAACATGGACATAGCATTAAGCATGGATATAGCATTAAACATGGACATAGAATTAAACATAGAGATAGCATTAAACCTAGTGATCACGTTAAACATGGACATAGCATTAAACATGGGCATAGCATTAAACATGGATATAGCATTAAACATGGATATAGGATTAAACATGGGCATAGAATTAAACATAGAAATAACATTAAACATGGGAATAGCATTAAACCTGATTATAGCATTAAACATGGACATAGCATTAAACATAGAGATAACATTAAACATGGAGATAGCAATAAACATGAACATAGCAAAAAACATGACATAGCAAAAAATATGACATAACAGTACACATGGAGATAACATTAAACATTGGCATAGCATTAACAAGGCCATAGCATTAAACATGGACATAGCATTAAACATGGACATAGCATGAAACATGGACATAGCATTAAACATGGACATAGCATTAAACATGGGCATAGCATTAGACATGGATATAGCATTAAACATGGATATAGGATTAAACATGGGCATAGAATTAAACATAGAAATAACATTAAACATGGGAATAGCATTAAACCTGATTATAGCATTAAACATGGACATAGCATTAAACATAGATATATCATTACACATGGAGATAGCAATAAACATGAACATAGCAAAAAACATGACATAGCAAAAAATATGACATAACAGTACACATGGAGATAACATTAAACATTGGCATAGCATTAACAAGGCCATAGCATTAAACATGGGCATAGCATTAAACATGGATATAGCATTAAACATGGATATAGGATTAAACATGGGCATAGAATTAAACATAGAAATAACATTAAACATGGGAATAGCATTAAACCTGATTATAGCATTAAACATGGACATAGCATTAAACATAGAGATAACATTAAACATGGACATAGCAATAAACATGAACATAGCAAAAAACATGACATAGCAAAAAATATGACATAACAGTACACATGGAGATAACATTAAACATTGGCATAGCATTAACAAGGCCATAGCATTAAACATGGACATAGCATTAAACATGGACATAGCATGAAACATGGACATAGCATTAAACATGGACATAGCATTAAACATGGGCATAGCATTAAACATGGATATAGCATTAAACATGGATATAGGATTAAACATGGGCATAGAATTAAACATAGAAATAACATTAAACATGGGAATAGCATTAAACCTGATTATAGCATTAAACATGGACATAGCATTAAACATAGATATATCATTACACATGGAGATAGCAATAAACATGAACATAGCAAAAAACATGACATAGCAAAAAATATGACATAACAGTACACATGGAGATAACATTAAACATTGGCATAGCATTAACAAGGCCATAGCATTAAACATGGACATAGCATTAAACATGGACATAGCATGAAACATGGACATAGCATTAAACCTGGACATACCATTACACATAGAGATAACATTAAACATTGGCATAGCATTTACAAGGCCATAGCATTAAACATGGACATAGCATTAAACATGGGCATAGAATTAAACATAGAAATAACATTAAACATGGGAATAGCATTAAACCTGATTATAGCATTAAACATGGACATAGCATTAAACATAGAGATAACATTAAACATGGACATAGCATTAAACATGGATATAGCATTACACAGAGATAACATTAAACATGGACATAGCGTTAAACATAGAGATAACATTAAACATAGAGATAACATTGAACATGGATATAGCATTAAACATGGACATATCATTACACATAGAGTTAACATTAAACATGGACATATCATTAAACATGGATATAGCATTAAGCATGGATATAGCATTACACAGAGATACCATTAAACATGGACATAGCATTAAACATGGGCATAGCATTAAACATGGATATAGCATTAAACATGGGCATAGTATTACACATAGAAAGAACAGTAAATATGGACTTTGCACTAAGCATGGACATAGCATGAAACATGGACATAGCATTACATATGGACATAAGATTTCACATGGACATAGCATTAAACAAGGATATAGCATTACACATGGAGATACCATTAAACATGGACATAGCATTAAACATGGACATAGCGTTAAACATAGAGATAACATTAAACATGGACATAGCATTAAACATGGACATAGCATTACACATGGATATAGCATTAAACATTGACATACCCTTCCACATGCACAGAGCATTAAACATAGACATAGCAATAAACATGGACATAGCAATAAACATGGACATAGCATTACAAATGGACATAACATTAAACATGGACATAGCATTAAACATGGAGATAGGATTAACATGGATATAGCATGAAACATGCACATATCATTAAACATGGATATAGCATTAAACATGGACATAGCAATAAACATGGACATAGCATTAAACATGACATAGCATTACACATGGAGATAGCATTAAACATGGAGATAGCATTAACATGGATATAGCATTAAACATGGACATAGCAATAAACATGGACATAGCAAAAACATGACATAGCATTACACATGGAGATAGCATTAAACATGGAGATAGCATTTACATGGATATAGCATGAAATATGCACATAGCATTAAACATGGATATAGCGTTAAACATGAACATAGCATTACACATAGAGATAACATTAAAAATGGGCATAGCATTAACAAGGACATAGCATTAAACATGGGCATAGCATTAAACATATTGATAACATTAAACATGGACATAGCATTAAACATGGACATAACATTACATATATAGATAAGATTAAACATGAATATAGCATTAAACATGGACATAGCACTACACATAGAGATAACATAAAACATTGGCATAGCATAAAACATGGACATAGGATTAAACATGGACATATCATTACACATGGATATAGCATTAAACATGTACATATCATTGCACATAGAGATAATATTAAACATGGGCATAGCATTAACCATGGATATAGCATTAAACATTGGACAAAACATTAAACATAGAGATAACATTAAACATGGACATAGCATTAAAGATAGAGATAACATTAAACACGGACATAGCATTAAACATGGATATAGCATTACACATGGAGATAGCAATAAAAATGGAGATAGCATTAACATGGATATAGCATTAAACGTGGACATAGCATTAAACATGGATATAGCATGAAACATGGACATAGCATTAAACATGGACATAGAATTAAACATAGAGATAACATTAAACATGGACATAGCATTAAACATGGACATAGCGTTAAACATGGACATAGAATTAAACAGAGAGATAACATTAAACATGGGAATAGCATTAAGCATGGATATAGCATTAAACATGGACATAGCATTAAACAGAGAGATAACATTAAACATGGACATAGCATCACACATAGACATATCATTACAGATATAACATTAAACAGCGGCATTAAAAATATTGATAACATGAAACACGGACATAGCATTAAACTTGGATATAGCATTACACATGGAGATAGCATTAAACATGGATATAGCAATAAACATGACATAGCATTAAACATGGACATAGCATTAAACATGGACATAGCATTACATATATAGATACGATTAAACATGGATATAGCATTAAACATGGATATAGCATTACACATAGAGATAACATTACACATGGGCATATTATAAAACATGGGCATAGCATTAAACAAGTACATAGCATTAAACAAGAAACCCTGGAGTCATAGGCGTAAGGGGAACATGACCCTGCCAGCACTACAGGACGGTGCACATGGTATTAGGGCAGGAAAGGGTTAACTCAGCAAGGGTTAGCACGAGGTGAGAATGCACAGGGAACGAGGGGGAAGTCACAAGGAACGTGACTGTAGGGGGAAGGGGACAGGGCTATAAAGCCCCTCTAAGCACACGTGCAAGGGGCAATTACTGAACACCACAGGAGCAGTTTCCCGCCCGCCCTCCCTTTTTTTGTCTTTTGCTTTGTGTTTTTGTGTTGGCTTTGTGTGTTTTTTCTTTCCCCCTTTCCCTCTTTCTTTTTGCAGGATCCGTTTTCTTTGCTGTGGCGGAGGAGTTCCCTGGAGAAGTTTGAATGATAATGGGAGTGGCAAGTTGATGGTTTTGGTTAGAGGTTAGAGTTAATGCCCTCCCTGTACAGGATTAACCAAAGCGTTAAGGTGGAGCTCCCCTATCCGACCCGCGGTCGCTTGGGCGATTGTGGTATCCGGCGGAAGGGGTAGTGTGAAGCCATTGTTTTGTGTTTAGGTTGGGAACCCTCAGCTGTTTGTACACAGGTGTACAGAAGACTGTATAGTATTTATACAGAAGTTATTATTAAAGTGTTTTTACAATAATTTATAAGATGTTAAATAAAGTTATGTCGAGACATTTGTTAAATAAATGTCTCGGCCTTTTCTAAATCCAATCCTGCTGGTGTCTGTCTCTTATTTCGGGTTTGAGAAATGGGGAACCGCATGGGTATGGGCAGTGCAAGGGTCAAGGACATAGCATTAAACATACAGATAACATTAAACATGAAGATACCATTAAACATGGACATAGCAAAAAAACATGGACATAGCATTACACATGGGCATATTATAAAACATGAACATAACATTGCACATAGAGATAACATTAAACATTAACATAGCATTAAACATTAAAGAATAAACATAGACACAGCCTTACACATAGATATAACATTAAACATGGACATAGCATTGCACATAGAGATAACATTAAACAGGGATATAGCTTTAAAGATGGAGATATCATTACACATGGAGATAACATTAAAAATAGAGATAACATTAAACATGGACATAACATTAACCAGGGTTGACTTTTTTTTTTAATCTAAATCTAGGAGCCAGCTAAAAAAGTTAGGAGCCAGGACTTTTTTTTTGCCCCAGCACTTTGCCCTGCACCCACACTTTGCCCAGCACTAACAGTCTCACACTTTACCCTAGCCCTCCCTTTGCCCCAGCACTTTGCCCTGCACTTACACTTTGCCCCAGCACTCACACTTTGCCCCAGCACTTTTCCCACACTAAAAAGCACCATTAATTAATTACCATTAATTAATCCCATTAACTCTGTCTCCAGTTTCCCATAGGCATCTTTGTCATTAAATAGCTTCCTATAGTCCCATGTTTAGTGACAAAGATGCCTACGGAAAACTGGGGACAGAATTTGCCTTTGCCCCCAGTTTCCCATTGGCCTCTTTGTCACTAAACATGGGACGATGGGAAGCTATTTAGTGACAAAGATGCCTATAGGAAATTGGGGACACGGTTTGCCTTTGCTCCCAGTCTCCCATAGGCATCTTTGTTACTAAACATGGGACTATGGGAAGCTATTTAGTGACAAAGATGCCTATAGGAAATTGGGGACAGAGTTTGTCTTTGCCCCCAGTCTCCCATAGCCAAACATGGACATAGCATTAAACATGGACATAGGGCTGCAACTAACGATTATTTTCATAATCAATTAGTTGGCCGATTACTTTTTCAATTAATCGGATAAAAAAATATGCAAATTTTTCGTTTACTTAAAATAAAAACTTGTGTCATTAACACTTTTTTCTCTTTATCACAATGGAATTAGACCCACATTATTTTTCAAACTAAATTTTACCAAAATACCAAAAAATGTTTTATTAGTAAATATTAATTTATGTAAACTATTTCTCATATTTAATAAAAGCTATGATGGATAAAAATACCTCGTTTATATTTTATTTGCCAACCTGCCCCCAGTTATGCACATCGTACCCCCAATTTGCCACTCTGCCCCAGAAATGCCTTATACCTCCTATATGCCATTGTGCCCCCCCTGATATGCCTTATACCTCCAAATATGCCACTGTGCCCCCCCTGATATGCCTTATACCCCCTATAAGCCACTGTTTCCTCCCTGATATGTCTTATAACCAGTGTTCCCACTAAGCTGTGCGCTTGTGCGCGCGCACATAGCTTTAAAAGGGAGCGCACACAAACAAAAATTGTGCGCACAACCAGTAGCGTACCGAACGGGGGGGGGCGGTCCGCTACTGGTTGTGTGCACGGCACCCCTCCAGAGACGGACAGTAATGTCCGCCGCTAGAGGTGCAGGCTCGGTTAGAGGGAGATCAAGGATCTCCCTCTAATCGTCTTAAAAAAAAATCAAGGGAGCTGGAGGTCTGTTAATGCAGACCTCCGATCCTGCTCCCTTGCGACGCACGCGGCAACTGATGTTGTGCGTCGGGATTTGATGTCATATCCCGGCGCACAGCACTGAACCCACGCCCACCGCCTCCACTGCACTGGAAGAAGAGGACACAGAAGAGGAATAACGAAGAAGAGGAAAAGTGGCAGGTAGGAAAACATTCTGTGAGAGTGAATTAGTAAGTGTGTGAGAGTGATGGGTGTAGTTTAAACTGAATGTTTGTGAATGAGTGTGTGTGTGTGATAGCATGGATGTGTAAGTGTGTGTGGGGGGGATAGCATGGCATAGGGAGGCTGTAATCATATTCCTATCATGCTCGGGTTCCAGCATGTACTGGCTGCCTGAGCATGATAGGAGTGAGATTGCTGTTAGCAATTCTATTTTTTGTTCAATTTTGGTGTGTTAACCACGTCTTTATTAAAAGTAAGTAACACACCAAAATTGGACAGAAAAATGTGATAACAATATTAATATATATATATATATATATATATATATATATATATATGATTACATATATATATATATATTTATGATAACAGCAATCCCACTCCTATCATGCCCAAGCAACCAGTACATGCTAGAACCTGGACATGATAGGAGTGTGATTGCTGTTTATCATATATTTATATATATATATATATATATATATATATATATATAGTTATTGATTTTTTTGTCTAATTTTGGTGTGTTACTTTTAATAAAAGTGTTTTTGTTTTTAAAGGTGTGGGGGGGGTCATTTTCGGTTTCAGTCAAGTGAATGCTAAATGTTTCGGTGCATATATATATATATATATGGCCAGACTGGTTTCTGATGGAGGAGTTTATTGTATATATATATATATATATATATATATATATATATATTGATATATATATATATATATATATATAATACTAGGCCAGACACTAAAGTGGTAGGCCTACACCACATCAATGTTTGGCTTAGTATATAGTGATTGGGGTTATGCTGCATTATTGTCAATGTCTGGCTCAATGTATAGTGATAAGTGTTGTGTTGTACCACGGTCAGTGCGTGCGTCAGTATATAGCGATAGATGTTCTGCTGTACCACTGTCAGTGTTTGCCTCAGTATATAATGATAGCAGTTATGCTGTACCACCCTCAATGTTTGCCTCAGTATATAGGGATAGCAGTTATGCTGTACCACTGTCAATGTTTGCCTCACTATATAATGTTAGCAGTTATGCTGTACCACCGTCAATGTTTGCCTTAGTATATAATGATAGCAGTTATGCTGTACCACCGTCAATGTTCGCCTTAGTATATAATGATGGCAGTTATGCTGTACCACTCTCAATGTTTGCCTTAGTATATAATGATAGCAGTTATGCTGTAACACGGTCAATGTTTGCCTAACGATAGAAGCTATGCAGTTTTAAAGAGTGTGTGTGTGGGTGTCCCATGTACAGGATCCGCCACAGGTGCCAAATACTCTAGGTACGCCCCTGCGCACAACAGTTTTTCCCAATTTTTTTTTTATCCTTTATGCGGCCTGGAGCCTCCGCTCGTGATTCGCTCATAATTTACTTATGCAGTGAGAATTTAAAAAAAAAAAACATTACAGTAAGTAATACTGTTGTGTAACTAATACTACATTATCACACTATAATGTAGTGTTATTAACCATGAGCGAGCTGTACCAAAAATATAGAATAACAATTTAAATGTAACATTTGCAGAAGCATATTGTGAGCACAAAATTTTGGCTCTGGGAAAATTTTTGTACAAGAGAAATTTTCTGCGCACACCACCTAAGAAAAATTAGAGGGAACATTGCTTATAACCCCTATATGCCACTGTGGCCCCCTGATATGCCTTATAGCACCTTATATGCCACTCTGTCTGCTGATATGCCTTATACCCCCTATATGCCACTGTGCCCCCCCGATATGCCTTATAGCCCCTTTTATGCCACTCATATGCCGCTCTGTCCCCTGATATGCCTTATACCTCCCTATATGCCACTGTGCCCCCCGCATATGCCTTATAGCCCCCTATATGCCGCTGTGCCCCCCTGATATGTCACTGATTTACCTTTTTCCCTCGATATGCCACTGTGCCCCTGATATGCCTTACAACCCCGATATGTCACTGTGCCCCAATATGCCTTATACCCCCCTATATGTCACTGAGCCCCCTGAAATACCTTATACCCCTTTATGCCACTATGCCCCCCTGATATGCCTTATACCCCCAGATATGTCTTATGCCCCCCTGATATAAGAAAAACTGACAGCGTTAAAATAGGTATAAAATAATATGCTTTAATAAATATAGGCAAAAAAGAATAGATACTACACAATAAAATATATATAAATATATGGACAATGCAAACAATAAATCAAATATTACAGCAATCAAAAAAAAATACAAATTAAAGAATGCACATAACTAATCGATCCCGAAAAAATTCTACCTGCCCCACCAGGGGTTAATATATCAATAGAAGAAACACGGGGCAAATAAGCATAAAAATAAAGATAATACTCCAAGCTTAGCATACCCAGTGGTTCTTATTTGTCCCGTTTTTCTTCTGTTGACATATTAACCCCTGGTGGGGCAGGTAGAAGTGGAAGTGAAGGGAAGTAGCGGAGGTTGCACACATCGGCCACTAAAATCCAAATTCCCTGCAGCGCTGCAGGGAACCTGGATCCTGTCAGCCGGTGGGGGTCTGTGCGATGCGCGCAAACAACCTCCGCTTAGCCCCTCCACTTCCCTTGGGGCTTCCATGATGGAGCGCCGGAAGATCACGTGACGCTGGCGTTCAGTAATAGAGAAGCCCCAGCGGAAATGGAGGGGAGAAGCTGAAGTTGAGGGGAGGGGAGAAGCGGAGGATGTCTGCGCGTATTCCACAGACCCCCACCGACTGACAGAGAGGAGAATCCAGGTCCCCTGCAGCTCTCCGGGGGGGTGACTCCCATACACCCCTCTGACTCCTCCCCCCTCCCATACACCAATATACCTCCTCCCCCTCCCATACACCACTCTGCCTCCTCCACCCTCCCATACACCGCTCTGCCTCCTCCCCCTCCCATACACCACTATGCCTCCTCGCCCCTCCCATACACCACTCTGCCTCCTCCCCCTCCCAAACATCACTTTGCCTCCCCCCCTCCAATACACCACTCTACCTCTTCCCCCTCCCATACACCACTTTGCCTCCCCCCCCTCCCATACATCACTCTGCTTCCTGTCAGCAACGGAGATTCACAAGACACCAGGTAGCTGGGCAGAGAGGCAGATTGGTCTATGGGAGGGGGAGGAGCCAGAGTGGTGTATGGGAGGGTGGCTCCCATACACCCCTCTGACTCCTCCCCCTCCCATACACCACTCTGGCTCCTCCCCCTCCCATACACCACTCTTCCTCCTCCCCCTCCCATACACCACTCTGCCTTTCTCCCGACTCCCTGGTGTTTTGTGAACCTCCGTTGCTGACAGGCACTGTCACTGCAGATTCATAGAAGCCTCAGCGTAAGTGAAGGGCAGTAACGTAGGCTGTCTGTGCGCATCGCGCAGACCCCCACCAGCTGACAGAGAGGATGATCCTCTGCAGGAGACCTCGATTCTCTGTCAGCCCGTGGGGGTCTGCACGATGTGCACAGACAGCCTCCGTTACTCACCTTCACTTCCGCTGGGGCTTCTACATCATGTGATGCTGCCACTGCATCGTAGGAGCGGAAGTGGAGAGGAGCAAGTTGTCTGTGCGCATCGCACGGACACCCACCGGCTGACAGTGAGGGGAATCCAGGTCCCCTGCAGCGTTGCGGGGTATCATATAATCGATAAAAATGGATTCGACTAGTTGTTTCAGCCCTACTTTTAACATGGAGATAGCATTAGACATGGACATAGCATTAAACATAGAGATAACATTTAACATGGACTTTGCATTAAACATGGACATAGCATTAAACATGGAGATAGCATTATACATGGACATAAGATTTCAAGTGGACATAGAAATAAACATGGATATAGCATTACACATAGAGATAACATTAAACATGGGCATAGCATTAAACATTGAACATTGATACAGTATTAAACATGGACACGGCACTACACATGGACATAGCACTACACATGGACACAGCACTAAACATGGATACGGCATTACACATAGAGATAACATTAAATATGGACATTTCATTACACATAGAGATAACATTAAACATGAACATAGCATTAAACATGGCTGTAGCATTAAACATGAACATAGTATTACACCTAGAAATAACATTAAACATGGACATAGCATTACACATGGACATGGCATTACACATGGAGATAGCATTAGACATGGCTATACCAATAAATATGGACATAACACTACTCATGGAGGTAGCAAAAAACATGGAGATAGCATTAAACATGGACATAGCATTACACATAGAGATAACTTTAAACATGGACATAGCATTAAACATGGACATAACACTACTCATGGATATAGCATTAAAGATGGATATAGCATTGCACATAGAGATAACATTAAACATGGGCATAGGATGAAACATTAAACATGGACGCAGCATTACACATGGATGTAGCATTCAACATGGATATAGCATTACAAGTAGATATAACATGGACATATCATTACATATGGATATAGCATTAAACATGGCCATAGCATTGCACATAGAGAATAAACATGAACATAGCATTAAACATTAAACATGGACACAACATTAAACGTGGACATAGCATTAAACATGGACATAGAACTACACATGGACACAGCACTAAACATGGATATAGCATTAAATATTGACATAAAATTACAAATGGAGATTAGGGATGCAACAACGAATCGATAAAGTCGATAATAATCGATTATGAAAATTGTTGTCAACAATTTTCATTATCAATTAGTTGAATCCATTTTTATCGATTTATAAAATGAGTTTTTTCAGAGCAAATGCTCTGAAAAACTCCCCTCCTTCTATAATCCGACCTCAAAAAGAGATCGGATTATAACTCTAGAATCCAGATCCCCCGCAGAGCTGGAGGAGACCTGGATTATCCTCTCAGTGGGGGCTTGTGCAAAACGCGCAGACATCCTCCGCTTCTCCCTGAGTCCCCTTCACTTCTGCTTCTCCCCTCCACTTCCGCTGGGGCTTCTATTAGTGAACGCCGGCGTCACGTGACTTTCCGGACCGGCGCACCATCATGGAAGCCCCAACAGAAGTGGAGGGGAGAAGCGGAGGCTGTCTGCGCGCATCGCACAGACCCCCACTGGCTGCCGGTGAGGATCCAGGTCCCCTGCAGCGCTGCAGTGGATTTGTATTTTGGTGCGCGATGTGTGAAACCTCCGCTACTTCCCTTCACTTACACTTCTACCTTCCCCACCAGGGGTTGATATATCAAAAGAAGAAAAACGAGACAAATAAGCACCACTGGGTAAGCTAAGCCTGGACTATTATCTTTATTTTTAGGCTTATTTGCCCCGTGTTTCTTCTGTTGGTATATTAACCCCTGCTGGGGCGTGTAGAATTTTTTCGAGATCTATTAATTATGTGCATTCTTTGTGGGTTTTTTTTTTTGATTGCTGTAATATTTGATTTATTGTTTGTACTGTGCATATATTTATATTGTATTGTGTATTATCTATTCTTTTTTGTCTATATTTATTAAATTTTTATACCTATTTTAGCACTGTCAGTTTTTCTTATATCAGGGGGGTTTAAGGCATATCAGGGGGCACAGTGGCATATCGGGGTATAAGGCATATCAGGGGACACAGTGGCATCTCAGTGGCATATAGGGGGTATAAGGCATATTGAGGGTAAAAGGCATATCAGGGGACAGAGTAGCATATAGGAGGTATAAGGGATATCAGGGGGCACAGTGGCATCTCTGGCATATAGGAGGTATAAGGCATTCTGGGGCAGAGAGGCAAGCTGGGGGTGAGATTGGCAAATAAAAGAAAATATAAACAAGAGGCATTTCTCTCAATCATAGTTTTTATTAAATATGAAAAAATGGTTTACATGAATGAATATTTACTAGTAAAACTTTTTTTGGTATTTTGGTAAAACTTAGTTTGAGAAATAACGTGTTCTGGGTTCTTGTACCTTTAGAATATAGCTTTCATTATTATGTCAGTAAAATAAGAAGGCAAATAGAGAAATGCCATTGCGATAAAGAGAAAAAAAGTGTTAATGACACATCTTAATGTAAATTATAAGTTTTTATTTTAAATAAAAGAAAAATTTGCATATAGCTTTTTTTATCCGATTAATCAATTAATCAAGAAAATAATCGGCCAACTAATTGATTATGAAAATAATCGTTAGTTGCAGCCCTAATGGAGATAGCATTAGACATAGAGATAACATTAAACATGGACATAGCATTAATCATGGACATAGCATTAATCATGGACATATCATTACACATGGATATAGCATTAAACATGGACATAGCGATAAACACGGACATAACACTACTCATTGAGATAGCATTAAACATGGAGATAACATGCAACACATCGGAATATGTGGACCACTTCGTACAAAAATACGTACCCAACACCCCCGCATATATTAAAGATACTACACACCTACTCAATTTAATAGATTCGATAGTGTGGTATCTTCTTTATACACGGTAATAAGGCATGAAAGGGAATTGAAGCAATTAATAAAACACTAACCAGGGGACAATACAGAAGGCTTTCATTTTGGAATGTATCGATTTCATTCTGAAATATAACTATTTCTGGTTTGAACACCAGTTTTACCGTCATCTATGTGGGACAGCCGTGGGTGCCAGGTTCACGCCGAGTTACGCCAACCTTTCTGTAGCCGAACAGATATGGCACAACAATCCATCCGAAGCGGACCTGGTGCTGTGGAAGAGATATATCGATGATGTGTTAATCATATGGAGGGGAACACTGGATAACTTACATTAATTTACAGAATACATCAACCTAAAATTTACTTTTAACACACTAAAGCAAATAGGGGTTTAGGATATGCAGGGCAATGCAAAAGGTTTTTTTGTTTGTTTTTTGTAACCCCTTTCCCCCATTTGAAATAAATAGACACAGACTACTTATTCATTCATGGGTTATTCAATATAACTTTTTACTATACATAACTCCAATATGTCGTATTTTGTATTATTGTTTGACACTTTTCCACCCTTATTGCTCTCTTTTCCGTGGATTCATATAGACATTTATGTATAAACAAAACCCATAGTATGTTTCTGCACAATCTTTAGTTATAGTTCATATATCCACGTTTAATATTTTCTCATTCATGCAATCACATCCTTAAACTTTTACATCTTATAGCGTTTATACCACCTTCATGTTAATCCGTCTTCAAATGTCATTGCTTAACATCTGCACTTCACAGCACAGCAGGACAATAGGACCCGATGCAACACTAGGAAAAGAGACAGCCCTACGGAGACGGAGAAGCCGGTACCTGCAAAAGAATGTGGCGTTTCCATGGGGACGCGTCTAAACAGAATGACTCCCGCATAGAGCACACGTCCAGCCTCCAATTTTCATTATCAATTAGTTGAATCCATTTTTATCGATTTATAAAATGAGTTTTTTCAGAGCAAATGCTCTGAAAAACTCCCCTCCTTCTATAATCCGACCTCAAAAAGAGATCGGATTATAACTCTAGAATCCAGATCCCCCGCAGAGCTGGAGGAGACCTGGATTATCCTCTCAGTGGGGGCTTGTGCAAAACGCGCAGACATCCTCCGCTTCTCCCTGAGTCCCCTTCACTTCTGCTTCTCCCCTCCACTTCCGCTGGGGCTTCTATTAGTGAACGCCGGCGTCACGTGACTTTCCGGACCGGCGCACCATCATGGAAGCCCCAACAGAAGTGGAGGGGAGAAGCGGAGGCTGTCTGCGCGCATCGCACAGACCCCCACTGGCTGCCGGTGAGGATCCAGGTCCCCTGCAGCGCTGCAGTGGATTTGTATTTTGGTGCGCGATGTGTGAAACCTCCGCTACTTCCCTTCACTTACACTTCTACCTTCCCCACCAGGGGTTGATATATCAAAAGAAGAAAAACGAGACAAATAAGCACCACTGGGTAAGCTAAGCCTGGACTATTATCTTTATTTTTAGGCTTATTTGCCCCGTGTTTCTTCTGTTGGTATATTAACCCCTGCTGGGGCGTGTAGAATTTTTTCGAGATCTATTAATTATGTGCATTCTTTGTGGGTTTTTTTTTTGATTGCTGTAATATTTGATTTATTGTTTGTACTGTGCATATATTTATATTGTATTGTGTATTATCTATTCTTTTTTGTCTATATTTATTAAATTTTTATACCTATTTTAGCACTGTCAGTTTTTCTTATATCAGGGGGGTTTAAGGCATATCAGGGGGCACAGTGGCATATCGGGGTATAAGGCATATCAGGGGACACAGTGGCATCTCAGTGGCATATTGGGGGTATAAGGCATATTGAGGGTAAAAGGCATATCAGGGGACAGAGTAGCATATAGGAGGTATAAGGGATATCAGGGGGCACAGTGGCATCTCTGGCATATAGGAGGTATAAGGCATTCTGGGGCAGAGAGGCAAGCTGGGGGTGAGATTGGCAAATAAAAGAAAATATAAACAAGAGGCATTTCTCTCAATCATAGTTTTTATTAAATATGAAAAAATGGTTTACATGAATGAATATTTACTAGTAAAACTTTTTTTGGTATTTTGGTAAAACTTAGTTTGAGAAATAACGTGTTCTGGGTTCTTGTACCTTTAGAATATAGCTTTCATTATTATGTCAGTAAAATAAGAAGGCAAATAGAGAAATGCCATTGCGATAAAGAGAAAAAAAGTGTTAATGACACATCTTAATGTAAATTATAAGTTTTTATTTTAAATAAAAGAAAAATTTGCATATAGCTTTTTTTATCCGATTAATCAATTAATCAAGAAAATAATCGGCCAACTAATTGATTATGAAAATAATCGTTAGTTGCAGCCCTAATGGAGATAGCATTAGACATAGAGATAACATTAAACATGGACATAGCATTAATCATGGACATAGCATTAATCATGGACATATCATTACACATGGATATAGCATTAAACATGGACATAGCGATAAACACGGACATAACACTACTCATTGAGATAGCATTAAACATGGAGATAACATGCAACACATCGGAATATGTGGACCACTTCGTACAAAAATACGTACCCAACACCCCCGCATATATTAAAGATACTACACACCTACTCAATTTAATAGATTCGATAGTGTGGTATCTTCTTTATACACGGTAATAAGGCATGAAAGGGAATTGAAGCAATTAATAAAACACTAACCAGGGGACAATACAGAAGGCTTTCATTTTGGAATGTATCGATTTCATTCTGAAATATAACTATTTCTGGTTTGAACACCAGTTTTACCGTCATCTATGTGGGACAGCCATGGGTGCCAGGTTCACGCCGAGTTACAGCAACCTTTCCGTAGCCGAATGGGAAGCAGAACAGATATGGCACAACAATCCATCCGAAGCGGACCTGGTGCTGTGGAAGAGATATATCGATGATGTGTTAATTATATGGAGGGGAACACTGGATAACTTACATTAATTTACAGAATACATCAACCTAAAATTTACTTTTAACACACTAAAGCAAATAGGGGTTTAGGATATGCAGGGCAATGCAAAAGGTTTTTTTGTTTGTTTTTTGTAACCCCTTTCCCCCATTTGAAATAAATAGACACAGACTACTTATTCATTCATGGGTTATTCAATATAACTTTTTACTATACATAACTCCAATATTTCGTATTTTGTATTATTGTTTGACACTTTTCCACCCTTATTGCTCTCTTTTCCGTGGATTCATATAGACATTTATGTATAAACAAAACCCATAGTATGTTTCTGCACAATCTTTAGTTATAGTTCATATATCCACGTTTAATATTTTCTAATTCATGCAATCACATCCTTAAACGTTTACATCTTATAGCGTTTATACCACCTTCATGTTAATCCGTCTTCAAATGTCATTGCTTAACATCTGTACTTCACAGCACAGCAGGACAATAGGACCCGATGCAACACTAGGAAAAGAGACAGCCCTACGGAGACGGAGAAGCCGGTATCTGCAAAAGAATGTGGCGTTTCCATGGGGACGCGTCTAAACAGAATGACTCCAGCATAGAGCATACGTCCAGCCTCCAATACGTCCTCACGTATTGTGGAATGACGTAACAGCGCCACCTAGTGCACATGTGCGTACAACACGTCCTCATGTTCTGGGAAACAACGTTACACTGCCATCTAGCGTATATGGAAGAAAATACAGCGAATTAACACTTAAAAAGAGTGGAAGAAGCGATCAAAGACTTTTTACCTCCTGAGGAAGCCATTAAAGGCGAAACGTGTTGAGGAAAGACTTTTTATTTCACGTAATCGTTTGACTTTTACAGATTTATATTTTATATATCGTAAAGTACTTTTTAAAAATGTATTTCCATAATAAATCTATATTTTTAAATATAAGCAGCAGTTGTTTATTCTGTGGTGCATTGGATCCCGTGAGTGCAACCATTTACTACCTTATTCACAAGCTTTTGCAAACAGTATCACGCTATTAGTTGTGCCTTCTCTCTCTTCAGTGACGTTTAATCCTGCTATGAGAGGGGAATGAGAAACAGACACAAATCTTCAGCACTATTGTGAGTGCAACTAACGCAATATAATTAAAACCGTATCGTCTGAACAGTCTACACTATTGTTGTTTTGTTTGTTTTTCTTACATGAGCGCCCCCTATTGAAATTGAACCTATACTTTACAACACCTGGAGAGAGGTGTTTTTAAGGCGGCAGCTGTGAGAAAACAAAAGGGAAGTATTTTTAGAGATTTCCTTATTTAGCACACACTATTTTTGGGGCACACCGGTTCTCCAGACAATCAGCACTAATACACACACACCCAGACATTCACACTAACACAACCAGACCCATACATTAACACACACCCAGACACTAACACAACCAGACAAGCAGCACTAATACACACACAGACAATATCATACCCAGACACACACACTAAAAACATACCCAGAGAGACACACAGTAATAACATGCCCGCACACAGACTAACATAAAACAATAGAAGAATTACGCACGTACTCAGCTAATATCATTTACTGATCTGAGGAGTAAGTATTGGGGATTCCACCACACTATATGGCTATATAACGCTCAGTTGCCACTACATCAAAATACCCCGAGTTGGACGAGTGCTGTCTAACCAGCCTTAGATATAGCCATATAGTATAAAGAAATCCCCAATATATATTCTTTAGGTTTTTTGGAATGATATTTACTGGGTATGCACTGAATTCTTGCTTTGTTTTGTGTATAGCAGATAACATTAAACATGGACATAGCATTACACATAGACATAACATTAAACATGGACATAGGATTACACATAGACATAACATTAAACATGGACATAGCATTACACATAGACATACCATTAAACATGGACATAGCATTACACATAGACATAACATTAAACATGGACATAGCATTACCCATGGACATAGCATTGCACATGGACACTGGGTGCCGCTCATCAGGGGGGTGCCAACTTGCCGGCACCCATAACCCCTCCAGAGACGGACAGTAATGTACGCCACTGGAGGAGCAGGCTCGCATGGGAGCGGTATCGGAGGTCTTTAAGGATCTCCCTTGAACCCGGCTTAAAATCACTCAAGGAAGCCGGAGGTCTGTTAAAGACCTCCGATACTGCTCCCTTGCGATCCGCGCGGCAACAGCAGTGTGAGCCGGGGTTTGTTGTCAGATCCCGGCGCATAACACTGAATCCGCGCCCACCGCTGTCCGTGCCCTCTGAACCGGAAGAAGACAGAAGAACTGAAGAAGAGCAGCGAAGAGCAGGAAAAGGAGCTGTAAGGAGAAAAGAGGAAAGGTAGGAAAGCATCCAGTGAGAGTGACAGTGAGAGTGGATTGGTATGTGTGGATTAGTATATGTGTGGATTGGTATGTGTGTGGATTGGTATGTGTGTGGATTGGTATATGTGTGGATTTGTATGTGTGTGGATTGGTATGTGTGTGGATTGGTATGTGTGTGGATTGTTAAGTATGTGGATTGTTAAGTGTGTGGATTGTTAAGTGTGTGGATTGGTAAGCGTGTGAATTGGTAAGTGTGTGAATTGGTAAGTGTGTGGATTGGTAAGTGTGGATTGGTATGTGTGGATTGGTAAGTGTGGATTGGTAAGTGTGTGAGAGTGATGGGTGTTATGCTGTACCATTTCCAATGTATTTTTCATTATATAATTATGCTCTAAAGTACATCATAACTCCCATCACTCTATACTGTTCCATACAGTGGCAGAGCTGGGAGACAGAGGCCTTGCACCCCCACCGCAGGACTCCTGAAAGGTAAGTGAACTTCAAAGAGGGAGAGGGTAGATAGTTGGGAGGGGGTAGATAGGGAGAAGGGAGTGAGACGGGGGATAGGGGTAGATAGGGAGAAGGGAGTGAGAAGGGGTAGATAGGGCAATCATACTCCTATCATGCCAAGTCTGCAAGTGCCTTCTGGAATCTGGGTATGCCTGGGCATGATACGAATGTGATTGCTGTTAACAATTATATATATATATATATATATATATATATATATATATATATTAATATTGTTATTTAATTGTTTTGTCCTATTTTGGTGTGTTACTTACTTTAAATAAAAGTGTTAGATTTTTTTTTATGGTGTGGGGGGATCATATTCAGTTTCGGCCAGGTAAATGCTACATTTTCGGTTTCAGTCCAGAATTCGTTTTGGTGCATCCCTACTACTAATAAAGTGGTAGGACTACACCACATCAATGTGTGGCTTAGTATATAGTGATTGGGGTTATGCTGCACTATTGTCAATGTCTGGCTCAATGTATAGTGATAGGGATTACGCTGTACCACCGTCAATGTGTGCCTCAGTATATAGTGATAGGTGTTATGCTGTACCTCCGTCATTGTCTGCCTCAGTATATAGTGGTAGGTGTTATGCTGTACCACCGTCAATTTCTGCCTCAGTATATAGTGATAAGTGTTATGCTGTACCACCGTCAATGTCTGCCTCAGTATATAATGATAACAGTAATGCTGTACCACCTTCAGTGTCTGCGCCGGTATATAACGGTAGAAGCTATGCAGTTTTAAAGTGTGTGTGTGGGGGGGGGTGCCACATACAGGATCCATCCCGGGTGCCAAATACTCTAGGTACGCCCCTGATCCTAAAGATTGGAAGCTGTTTGTAGTGCTGGGATTCCTTTTCTTTGTTCGTGTGCTTCAAGAGGGTTTATGCTGTCCCTTTTTTCCTGCTAGCACCCAGCTTCCTGGGAGTTGAATGCAGAACCATTTTTCTTTTTTTTTAATTGCATTTAACATGTACATAGCATTAGGCAAGGAGATAACATTACACACGGGCATAGCACTACACACGGAGATAGCATTAAACATGGACATAGCATGAAACATTGACACATCATATATAGGGGGGTATAAGGCATATCAGGGAGGCAGCGTGGCATATAGGGGTAAAATGCAAATCTGAGGGGCAGAGTGGCAAATATAGGGTATAAGCATATCTGGGGGCCGAGTGGCATATAGGGGGTGTAAGGTATATCTGTGGGGCAGAGTGGCACATAGGGGGGGAGGTATAAGGCATTTCTGTGGGGCAAATATAAGGTATAAGGCTTATCTGAGGCATTTGTTTCCCTGGATTTTTTAAATTTAAAAGTCTTATTTTAATGTGATAATTGAAGCTATTAAGACTTACTTTGTTTCCTTTTCATTTCAGATATGAAAGAAGATCAAGTGAAATGTGGGAAGGGAGATTTCCTAAACAGGGATGCTTGGTTGTTTTATGATGTGTCTTTCCAACTGTATACATTTCTACAGATGAAATGGAATCGAAATATATTTTTTTATTTTTGGACATTGTGGGTTTTTTTCTAATATATATTTTACATGCTGTAAAAAAAAAGTATACCACTGGCAGTGGAGGCTCACACATGAACCCCCAAGCGCAAAAGGAAAAAAAATTGCAAAATTAATCCAAAATCCATTTTAATCTAAATAGATTAAGATGGATTTTTGATGAATTTTGCAATTTTTTTTCCCCTTTGCACTTTGGGGTTCACGTGCCATGAAGCCTCCTGTCCCCTGATGTAGCCTGCCTATGCCTCTTCCTATCGCACGTGCGATAGGAAGAGACCCTATTTGGCTCAATTGCTGAGCCGCCCATTTAATCTCTGTTCGCACACATTCGTTGCTGAGCAGTGTGGACTCTAACTGTGAGTATAAAATTCATATTTGGGCTGCTAAAAGTTAGGGGAGGTAGGGGTTAATTTAGGGGCAGTTATGGTTGATGGGATGTTTAGGGTTAATTTAGGGGCAGTTATGGTTGATGGGGTGTTTAGGGTTAATTTAGAGGCGGTAATGTTTAATGGGGTCTTTAGGGTTAATTTAGGGTTAGTAATGTTTAAAGGGGTCTTTAGGGTTAATTTGGGGGCAGTTATGGTTGATTGGGTGCTTAAGGTTAATTTAGGGGCAGTTATGGTTGATGGGGTCTTTAGGGTTAATTTAGGGGCAGTTATGGTTGATGGGATGTTTAGGGTTAATTTAGGGGCAGTTATGGTTGATGGGATGTTTAGGGTTAATTTAGGGGCAGTTATGGTTCATGGGGTCTTTAGGGTTAACTTAGGGTCAGTTATGGTTAATGGGGCCTTTAGGGTTAATTTTGGGGCAATTATGGTTAATGGGGTCTTTAGGGTTAATTTAGGGGCCGTTATGGTTGATGGGATGTTTAGGGTTAATTTAGGGGGCAGTTATGCTTAATGGGGTCTTTATGGAAATGTATTTTAACCTGTACATTAAGTAGTAAATGTACATTTCATTTTCAAAATGTATATATTGTGAACCCCCATTGGAATTACCCACCAGCCTCCACTGACCACTGGTTTATGGTATGGTGGGGCTTGGGGGAGAAACAGAGCATACCTATGGGTGGTGCGGCAGGGCGGACACTGTATTGTTTACAAATGGTTCTAATAAGGGACACGTACAGGAAAAAAGACTGAATCATTTGAAATATGTTAGTTTATCGAGGCGGAGGTTCTACTTCAGTTGTCTAAGGTAAAGACAAATAAGTCGATGGGGCCTGATGGGATACACCCCAAGTTATTAAAAGAGCTTGGGGGTGTACTAGCAAAACCGTTAACTGATTTATTTAACGAATCATTGGTAACGGGAGTCAGGCCCGGACTGGCCATCGGGCACACCGGGCATTTGCCCGGTGGGCCGGGCCACGGCAGGGCCGCATTGACTTAGGGGCTGATGGAGCTGCAGCTCCAGGCCCCTACCCTACCTACCGGGTCCGCCACTCTAAGGGGCCGGGAAGTCCCCACCAAGGCCGGCCTTACGGGTCTGCGGCCGCACAGGGTATAAATTAAAACATCGGGGTTTTTTTTACTTTATTTAACATCCTCCATGTTAAATAAAGTTTTTTTTTAACTTTATTTAACATGGAGGATGTTAAATAAAGTTGAAAAAAAACCTCGATGTTTTAATTTAAACCCTGTGCGGCCGCAGACCCCTAAGGCCGGCCCTGGTGGGGGCTTCCCGGCCCCTTAGAGCAGGACCGGCCTTTGGGGTGTGCGACCGCACAGGGCGTCACAGTCTAGGGGGCGTCACACTCTAGGGGGCGGGGGACGGTCCGCACCGGGTGCCGCTCATCAGGGGGTGCCAACTTGCGGCACCCGGCACCCCTCCAGAGACGGACAGTAATGTCCGCCGCTGGAGGAGCAGGTTCGCAAGGGAGCGGTATCGGAGGTCTTTAACAGACTCCGGTTCCCTTGAGTGATTTTAAGCCGGGTTCAACCCGGCTTAAAATCACTCAAGGGAGCCGGAGGTCTGTTAAAGACCTCCGATACCGCTCCCTTGTGATCTGCACGGCAACAGCTGCTGTGCGCCAGGATCTGACAACAAACCCCGGCGCACTGCCCTCTGAACCGGAAGAAGACAGAGAAGACAGAAGAACTGAAGAAGAGGAGCGAAGAGGAGGAAAAGGAGCTGTAAGGAGAAAAGAGGAAAGGTAGGAAAATATTCAGTGAGAGTGGATTAGTATATATGTGTGGATTGGTATATATGTGTGGATTGGTGTATGTGTGGATTGGTATATATGTGTGGATTGGTATATATGTGTGGATTGGTATATATGTGTGGATTGGTATATATGTGTGGATTGGTAGATATGTGTGGATTGGTGTATGTGTGGATTGGTATATATGTGTGGATTGGTATATATCTGTGAATTGGTATACGTGTGGATTGGTATACGTGTGGATTGGCATACGTGTGGATTGGCATACGTGTGGATTGGCATACGTGTGGATTGGTATACGTGTGGATTGGTATACGTGTGGATTGGTATGTGTGTGGATTGGTATGTGTGTGGATTGGTATATATGTGTGGATTGGTATATATGTGTGGATTGGTATATATGTGTGAATTGGTATACGTGTGGATTGGCATACGTGTGGATTGGTATACGTGTGGATTGGTATATATGTGTGGATTGGTATATATGTGTGGATTGGTATATATATGTGTGAATTGGTATACGTGTGGATTGGTATACGTGTGGATTGGCATACGTGTGGATTGGCATACGTGTGGATTGATATACGTGTGTATTGGTATACATGTGGATTGGTATACGTGTGGATTGGTATGTGTGTGGATTGGTTTATGTGTGTGGATTGGTATACGTGTGGATTGGTATATATGTGTGGATTGGTTTAGGTGTGGATTGGTATACGTGTGGATTGGTATATATGTGTGGATTGGTATATATGTGTGGATTGGTAAGTGTGTGAGAGTGATGGGTGTTATGCTGTACCATTTCCAATGTCTTTTTCATGATCTAATTATGCTCTAAAAGTACATCATAACTCCCATCACTCTATACTGTTCCATACAGTGGCAGAGCTGGGAGGCAGAGGCCTTGCACCCCCACCGCAGGACTCCTGAAAGGTAAGTGAACTTCAAAGAGGGAGAGGGTAGATAGTTAGGAGGGGGTAGATAGGGAAAAGGGCGTGAGACGGGGGAAAGAGGGTAGATAGGGAGAAGGGAGTGAGAAGGGGTAGATAGGGGAGAAGGGAGTGAGAAGGGGTAGATGGGGCAGAAGGGAGTGAGAAGGGGTAGATAGGGCAATCATACTCCTATCATGCCAAGTCTGCGAGTACATCCTGGAATCTGGGTATGCCTGGGCATGATAGGAATGTGATTGCTGTTAACAATCATATATATATACATATAATATTGTTTTTTAATTGTTTTGTCCTATTTTGGTGTGTTACTTACTTTAAATAAAAGTGTTAGATTTTTTTATGGTGTGGGGAGGTCATATTCGGTTTCGGACAGGTAAATGCTGCATTTTCGGTTTCAGTCCAGAATTCGTTTCGGTGCATCCCTACTACTAAGCCAGACAATTAAGTGGTAGGCCTACACCACATCAATGTTTGGCGTAGTATATAGTGATTGGTGTTATGCTGCACTATTGTCAATGTCTGGCTCAATGTATAGTGATAGGGATTACGCTGTACCACTGTCAATGTGTGCCTCAGTATATAGTGATAGGTGTTATGCTGTACCGCCGTCAATTTCTGCCTCAGTATATAGTGATAAGTATTATGCTGTACCACCGTCAATGTCTGCCTCAGTATATAATGATAACAGTGAGAAGAGGCAGAGGTGGTAGATAGTGATACAGGGGGATAGATAGTGAGAAAGGGGAGTTTTGTTACAAGTTTTTATTCCTTTCTTTTTTTGGGATGGGGGGGCACCAGAGGAGTAGTCCGCACAGGGCGCCAGAACACCTAAGGCCTGCTCTGCCTTAGAGTGGCGGACCCGGTTGCAGTTGCGGCGGGCTTAAGGGGCTCTGCCTTAATGCGGCCATATTTTAAGGTACTAGCCTGGAGCTGCAGCTCCATCAGCCCCTAAGTCAATCCTGCCCTGCCACAGGCGCGGTCGCAGTTGCTGCTTGCTCTGGCAACAAGGTAAGTAGGGTGAGGGAGGGGGCTGCAGTGAGAAGGGGCAGAGGGGGGTTAGGTAGTGAGAAAGGGGGAGAGGGGATAGATAGAGGCGGTACATATTGATAAGTGGGGAAGGGGGTTACATAGTGAAAAGGGGGAACATAGTGAGAAGGGGCAGATAAGATGATGAGAGGGTGTGAATGCGTATGAGAATGAATGAATAAATGTGTGGATGAATTGTGTGAATGCGTATGACAATTAATGAATTCATGTGTGGATGAATTGCTTGAATGATTTGTGAGACTGCATTAATGAATGTGTTAATGATTTGTGTGAATGATTAAATGCAAAGATGGTACATGAAGGGTGGGCTTTAACAATAAATAAATAAATAAATAAATATGGGCTGCTCAGGCTTAAATGCCCGGGCGTATTTTTTGTCCCAGTCCGGGCCTGACGGGAGTCGTCCCAGGGGATTGGAAAGTAGCGAATGTCGTGTCCATTCACAAAAAAGGCAGTAGGGAGGAGTCGGGCAACTACAGGCCAGTTAGTCTTACATCTGTAGTGGGGAAATTAATGGAAACAATGTTAAAGGAAAGGATTGTTGAACATCTGAAGTCACATCGGTTTCAGGATCAAAAACAACATGGGTATTCCTTAGGAAGATCATGCCAAACAAATCTTATTGATTTTTTTGATTGGGTGACTAAAGTAATCGATCAAGGTGGTGCAGTAGACATTGCGTATCTGGATTTCAGTAAGGCCGTTGATACTGTGCACATAGAAGACTTATAAATAAACTGCAATCTCTGAGTTTAGATCCCAATGTTGTTGAATGGATTAAGGAGTGACTGAGTGACAGACAACAGAGGGTTGTAGTCAATGGCGTATATTCAGAGCAAGGTCTTGTAACCAGTGGGATACCTCAGGGATCTGTACTTGGACCCATTCTCTTTAATATTTTTATTAGTGATATTGCTGATGGTCTTGATGGAAAGGTATGTCTATTTGCTGACGACACAAAAATTTGCAACAGGAGTGATGTTCCTGGATGAAGAAGCCAAATGGCAAACTGGAAAAATGGTCAGAGTGGTGGCAACTGGTATTTAATGTGGATAAAAGCACAGTAATGCATCTAGGGCATACAAACCCAAGGGCAGAGTATAGAATATTTGATACTGCCCTAACCTCAACGTGTGAGGAAAGGGATTTAGGAGTAATTATTTCTGAGGATTTAAAGGTAGGCAGACAATGCAGTAGAGCAGCAGGTAATGCTAGCAGAATGCTTGGTTGTATAGCGATAGGTAATAGCAGTAGAAAGAGGGAAGTGCTCATGCCGTTGTACAGATCACTGGTGAGACCTCACTTGGAGTATTGTGTACAGTACTGGAGACCGTATCTCCAGAAGGACATAGATATGTTGGAGAAAGTTCAGAGAAGGGCTACTAAAATGGTTTATGGATTATAGGATAAACCTTAACAGGACAGGTTAAAGGATCTTAACCTATATAGCCTGGAAGAAAGACGTGACAGGGGGGATATGATAGAAACATTTAAATACTTAAAGGGAATCAACAAGATAAAGGGAGTTTATTTAAAATGAGAAATGCTACCACAACAAGAGGACATAGTTATAAACTAGAGGGGCAAAGGTTTAATGGTAACATCATAAAATATCACTTTACGGAAAGGGTAGTGGATGCATGGAATAGCCATTCAGCAGAAGTGGTAGATGTTAATACAGTAAAGGCATTTAAGCAAGAATGGGATAGGCATAATGCCAAGCTAGATATAGGATAAGGGCAGGTACTAAAGGAAAGTACTCAAAGGTTGGGCAGACTGGATGGGCCTACTGGTTCTTATCTGGCGTCACTTTCTATGTTTCACATCATAAGACAAAAGGCCCTGGCGCTCCAGTGTGGTAGTGATAAAGGGCCATTGGAACACAGGAGTGATGGGAGTGGTTAAGGGCCATTGGAACGCAGGAGTGATGGGAGTGATAAAGGGCCATTGGAACACGGGAGTGATGGGAGTGATAAAGGGCCATTGAAACACAGGAGTGATGGGAGTGATAAAGGGCCATTGGAACACAGGAGTGATGGGAGTGATAAAGGGCCTTTTCAACACAGGGGTGATGGGAGTGATAAAGGGCCACTGTACACCTATGAAGACATTCCATTAGAAAATCAGCTGTTTCCAGCTACAATAGTTATTTATAAAAAATATACTTTTCTTTCAAGAACAAGAAAATTTCTAAGCAACCCCAAACTTTTGAACAGTATAGTATATATATATATATATATATATATATATATATATATACACACTGTATATTTGTTTTCTTAGGTCTCTGCCAAAATAAACGTTCTGGTCCAGGGCAGCAGAACATTGACTCCAATCCAGCTTCAGTCCCCTCTAGGTGGAGATCTAATCTCTGTTAATTAGCCGCTGGCATTTTTACAATGGAATTTATACAGGAAAAAATGTAAGGTGGGGGGGTGATAGGAATGATTCAAGGTGCTAACTCTATGCAATAAAATATATCATAAACCACCCAAGATAAAAGAGGAGAGCCAGAAACAAAATCAGAGTCCCGTGGGCTATAGAGGCAGAAGCGTCTCTTTCCCAGGTAAATACACTCTGTGATTTAAGTTCATTACATACAAGATTTACTAATCACATATGTTGTTCAGGACCAGCCATGTTAGTCGTATAAATGGAAAAAAAATGTATAGGGGTCATAGCTTTCTTATTAGACTAACGTTTTTATTTTAGGATATTCTCTAATCCACCACCCACTCCCATGGTATGAGTTTTGCTTTGAGGTTGATATTCTAGAACACTGTTCTTATCTTATTATTTTTTTTTAACAAACACACATTTGCCTCTAATTCAATTAGCAATACAAATAAAAATGCTATTTTTTTATATATATTTTAAGGAAATATTGTTTAATAAAAGGATGTCACTTATTTTGTTTGGTTACGGCAAAAAATAGTGTAAAACACAAGGGTTTAAAAAACACAACCAGTCTTTAGTATGAAGGCTAAAGTATTGTTAAGGTAATCACTAAATAAAGTTTTAAGGTGACTAAACTATCCTTCTTACACTATGCTTTTTGATGCTATTTTAAAGCAATATTTTGTCTTATAAATATCTTAAGAAAGTAACTATAAATCGATAATACACAATTATTGAATTTCATTTTTAATAAAAATAATATTTATTATTATAATTATTATGTATGGAACCATCATATTCCACAGTGATGTACTATGGGATATATATATATATATATATATATATATATATGTTTTCTACTATGTTTTATATTATGTTTTGGTTGCTGTTTTACAGAATGGCTCTGGATAACTCTGGAAGCGAGATGGTTGCAGACACAAACTCTGAAAAAGGAGTTTTTTCTTTGTGGGCTGAAATATTAAATGCTTACGAGAGAGAGAGAACCACGCTTAGGCAACATTCAAGAAAGCTGTTACAAAACATGATACAGCAAAAGTTTTACTGAGATGGTGGTTAATGCATGGCACAGCCTTCCAGATGATTATTGATTATCGCTTCTCGGCCTTTTGGCTAAGATCAAGTGTGGATTGATTCATTTTAATATTAAGTTATACATAGACTTGGGAACTAGCTTGGCACTCAAATACAACACTTCTGAATTAAGTCACCCGTACTCAAGCAGGGGTATGTTTCATTAATGTTCGTGAGCTCAGCTGTTCTGAGAAAAGTTAAAAGGAGCGCTAATTCACTTATACAATAACACTTTCTATAAATGTGTAAAATAATGGACTTTAATGGTTTCTGACTATGCTTGGCTTGCTGTGTGATTTTTAACTCAGGCGTGCAGGGACTTCGATATTCTCTTTCTTTGTCATGTTTGCGTATTACTCTTGAGTGGCAGTACGGGAAGAGGAAAATGACTACTTTTTTATGCCCTTTCTATAGCAGATTATGCAAACAGGACCTATGAGATCATCATGGTGTCTATTGCAGGAAGTATTATGCTGGTATCTGCCGTTATCTTATTGCTGGCAATCATGAAAAGGTATGTCATGTGGCATTGATAAAGATTCTGACAGATAAGGGCGATTTAAAGGATGGGGGAACAGCTGATCCCCATGATTTTCTTATTTCTCAAGAACAGCCCCGGAGGGAAAGAATTGGACAGAGGGGCCCCATGAATGTAGTGCGGACGAGGTACCCATGGTCAAGCCGGTTTAAGGGGTTAAGGCATGACTAAGCGGAAATTTTAGCACTGAAGGAGTTAAGTTTGGTGGCACGTGCAGGGCCAGAGGGGAGGGGGTAATTACCCTCCCTGGGGGGTATATAAGGAAGGGTCGTGGCCTATAGGGGCAATTATTTTCAAAGAGATTTTTCCCGCCCATCCCTCCCCTACTTTTTGGCTCTGCCGGGTACTCTGGTTTTGTTAAGCTGGTACGGTGCAGGAGTTAACCATCTAGGTATGGTTACTTGTGGTGCACAGAGGTGTAAGTGCAGGACACTCCAGGGGCATGCGCCTCTGTGAATCATAAGGTCATGTGACTGCCGCGCTAGGGGACGCTGGCAGTTCCAGCAGAGATACAGGTGGGCACGCCCATACCAGCAGGTTATTAATTTGGTTATTAATGGTTACAATTGGTTATGTTGTCTTTCGTTTTGACAATAATTATTGATATATGTTGTGTCAAATTTGTTGTGTTTATAATATTTGACACTTTATGACATATTAATAAAGGTTGAGTGTCGCGGTGCTGAAGTGTTTAAGTCCGCACCGCGGACAAATAATTCCATTCTGACGTTAATAAAATTTTGAAATAAAGAAGTGTCTCTTGTTTTATTTGTGAAAGAGGTACCGAAACTGGACGCTACTTCATTCATGATATGAGGTCAGGCACTGGCACCTTCTGTTTTTTTTTTTTACTTGTTATTATATGTATGCCCTCAAGGGGCATTTATGCTTAAATGTAGCTATGTCTTTAGTTTTGCCCTGGTCTTATACATATTTGGGAGGGACACATAACCTACCTCCTCATCCTTGTACTGAGTGTAATCTTGGAGTACCAGGACATGACTTCACATAATAACGCATCCAGAGGTCACACAGGTTGGCCAAAGGGGTATTAGGGAGGTCTGTGCCTGCTGTGATGTCCAACACACAGGAAAGCCTAGATCTAGATTTTTTACTCAGCCCAACAGTTGAAAGGGTGATAGTAGGGTATTATGTCAAAGTTGATACTTTATTGGGCCAACATACAAAACGATGTAAAGTTACAAAGGTTTTCAGAAAGTCATGGGTCTCTTCTTCAGATGGAACATTTTCTGTGAATATCACTTGTTTAAATGGTTCTTTGTCCTTCGCACAGGCGTTGGGGTGGCTGTGACTCCTCTTACAAAGAGTACGCGGAAGAAACAGGAGTCTCAAGTGTCAACGTGAATCGGAACACACATGACAACATCTCCACAACTGACTTCAAAGGCCCGGTGCATATAACTTATGTTACAGAGAAGGAGAAACCATGCTCGGAGATTCCCATCAGTAGGGTGAAGCTATCCAGATATGCTCTTTTCTATATTTCTCTGATAACCTGTATGTACCTTCCCGATGACATTGATTCAGAAGAAACTCTTTAAAGATGACAATGCATCAACATTCGGTGATATAATCTTTAATTATGGGGAAACAGCTTATTGATCCAAGGAGAAATCTGACTGCCATTTTGGGGTCAAGAAGGAATTTTTTTCCCTGGTTAGTGCAAAATTGGAAAGAGCAAAACTGCGTTTTTTTGCCTTCTTCTGGATCAACAGCAACAAATTAACAGATATAGAAAAGGCTGAACTTGATGGACGCATGTCTTTTTTCAGCCTATATAACTATGTAACTATGTGACATGATTCTAAGAATCGTTCCTAGAGTCCTGACTTGGTTGGCTAAAAACCACTTGGTATGGCCACTTTCACGTTCCCATGAAACCACCAAACTGTTTAACGACACTGGGACGGCGTGTACTGTATATATGTCTAGAGGAACTCTTAAATTATCCGGTGCCTAGTTACCACTTACCACGTCTTACCATGTCGAAAACATAGTAAACATAACAAATTATATCATTAATTAGAGAGAAAAAAAAACAATTGAAAAAAGTGAAATAAGTGCATTGATATTCAATAAATGAATAAGAAAGAGTTCACACTAGAAAACTCGTTCAAGGGTCCACCACAATATAATAATATCTCCATTTGTTGTATTAGACCCACTTGCCAGATAAAATTGAAGATCTGTAAGCAATGTGATGACAACCAGGAATACATTGCTCATAACGGGATTCAGATTGAATTAATGAATTTTTATTTATGTATATTTTGAAGAAGTCAGTCGTTGTATCTTTAAAACAATATCAACATTTTGTCAGTTCCATTGTACAGTTGTGTCTATGTTAAGCATCTATCGTGTATTTAAAATATTTGAAATAAAATTAAAGGTGTAGCAAAGTCTTGGTATTGTTCTTACAGAGCTCCACAAGCAAAATGGACACTTAACTGTATAAGTTGTATGATTTATATTGAAAGGTGTGTGTTTGGACATCAGAGGTCTCTCCTACAGAAGAAATGTTGACAAAAAGACCTCTGAGGTCTGTCAGATATTTTATGCTAGAAAACATGTATTCTATATATTCTGTATTTACATGAGCACAAAATGGAGTCAGAGCCATTTTATTTTATTTAATCATGTAGTGATTATTTCTTTTTGTCCTTGTTCCCTCTATAATTGAGAACAAAGGAGTATTCATGTATAATGATGTTTCAGCGTATATATGATCCAATTAATGTTATCTTCCATGAGAAAGTTAAGGAGTAGACACTGCATATCCTTAGGAATGTAAATTGGAATGGGGGATACGTCGTAAGACCACCAAAACCTAATTTACTACCTAGGAGGCAACATCTGGAGATATGGGTGACTACAAAGACCTGATTTACTACCTAGGAGGTAACATCTAAAGATAAGGGTGACCATGAATGAATTCCTAACACATATGTAATGGTCTTAAGTTATTTCTTAGACCAGAGCGTCTCTCGCTGGTAAATTAAGAAATTACAAGGATGTAAAAATAAGTGGAAGTCCTAATGATAATGGATAAAACCCACCGTTATGATTGGAGAATTCCAATCAAGAGGTGGAGGCTATGATAATAAGCTATGTCTTTAAAAGTTTATGTCTTTAATAATTCGGAACCTTAAAAAAAGACGGACCTTAAAAGGGACTAACCTTAGGGCTCACCTGAGAAACGCACCCTGAAACAGACAGACCCTGACGGACTCATTTCATTTAAATTACCCCAAGAATTGGAATCTCAAGATCCTGGCACCATAATCTTACTCTTAGAAATACTTTGAGTCCCAACCTATATAACTTTTAGTAAGTTATATTTCTTTCCACTTAATTTCTTGCCACTGAACCTGGATTAACTTCTACAAGGACCAGTTGGACAACAGCAACAAGTGGTGGTAAATATAATTGTTTTATTATTCTAAATAGAGGTGAATTTTGTCTTCTTCGTATAGAATTCCCTGTTTCTGGGAAGTACTATATTGCATTATTGTATATGACGGCTTGTGAGACTGCAGCTTATAACCCGTGATAATGACAATAATGAAAAGGTATTTTTACCTGTAGATGAAGTTTGACATTATTTGCATCTATTAGGAATTTCACTAAACGCTCTTAGACATTATTAAATTATTTTTAATTGTCATATTAGTTAAACTAATATAATAGAGTTAGTGATCTTTTTATTACCGCCCTGATTATCATTTTTGGTTGCTGAGTGGGATGGAAATTAATTGTGTGTGGTAGACTCATAAAGTAGTAATTCATATTGATAACTTTCGATAATATACCGTATTGGGATATACTGCAATTTGGCATGTTTAAGAACTTTGTATTTTGTATTCTGCACTGTGTGACTCATATATAAATTTTATAAATTGCCTTCACAATAAATAATATTTTTGATTGATTATCGTTGTGATATCTATCTAATTTGAATTATAATTTTCGGCGATCTGAAAGGATTTAGGATCGGAGATAAAATATAGGGTATCTCCTTAAATTAATATTGTGGATGTGGTACTACAATATTTGGTAGCGTCGTTATTTTGCGTGTGTGATAAAATATTGGTTTTGCCTATTTTGTCTCATTAATATCCCTAACAGGTCTAGAAAGCCAGGTTAAAAAAGTATAAAGTGGGTGCAGGGTTATGTAGCAAGAAGGAAAAATAGGAAACTGGAAATGTACATACCTTTGGTATCCAGGTAGATAATTCCGATACCAGCCTGGAGTTGTTTTTTTTTATATATATGACACCCCAGCCTGAAAAGCTTCCATCCACCAATTGGTGTACCCAAAACAAAAGTGCTTTGTGAAGACATGTAGAGTATGTTCTCTCCTCCATACAAAATGAAAGTTTGGTGCTGGTACATGTCAGCGGTAAGGGTGATGCACAGTTCCCAAAACCACAGTGCATTATCAATAACAATACAACATGGTGGGGTATACCTTTCCGATCAAAGTCAACAGCCCTACCTAGTGTTAGGCAAGACCACAACATGGTATACAAAAGTTGTGATCTACCTAACCAAAGTTGCCGTGTTTAATACATAGGTGCTTTAAGATAAATTTGGAACTGGCAAGAGCTACAATTTTCTACAGTTCCAGCTAAAGATTTTGAGAAACATCCTCTGATCCAAAGACAAAAATGGCATTTTCCTTGTACAATCCCCCCACAAAACACACAAAAAGTCTGCTATAAAAAAAAGTATTAGGAAAAACTCCTTAGGTAAAACTGCCCTTCCTGTCCCTCTCTACCAGGACTCTGTATCATACAAAAGTAGGGAATTGGAAATGTTTTCAATAATATATATCGTTCTGCTTTTGCTTTAACAGTAGGATTGCAATGACATCCTGGAGTGTTTTGATTCTGTTTTAGTTATGTTTATTTTTTTATTAATACTTCTGTATTTTTGTAATACTGTATTTTCTGACACGATCACAGTATGTTGATCTCCTCTCCGTATCTGGTGTTATTCACTGTCCACTGTTCATTCTAGAGTCTTTAGGACCCTGGTACGCTTACCGATATCGTTTTGTTTTACTGTGCAAACGCGGGAGGTGTCTCCCATTCCTCTAATGTACACACTATAACTTGTCTTTACGCATACCTTGAATAAACGGAGATTTGAATTGAGATAAAAAATTAAAAAAAAACTTAGGATTGCTGCAACTTAGTAAAACAAGATGAAAATGTGGGGTATTTTGATGGCACATAACCTACATAAAAACTCTTTGTTCCAGACAAATTCCCCCCCAAAAAATGTAAAAAAAACCTATGCATGTAGGGTATTTCCATAATTTAAAAAAAACATATACTGTATTTCTCTGCCATAACACATAACTTGTGCCAAAAAATTCTAAAAAACACAGAAGAGTTGGTGAAACAAAGTTCAGGAAAGTATTTCTATAGCTAATTTCGGCAGTGATTGGTGGCCAAATGGCTGCTTGGAACGTGTCCTGAAGCCAGTAGTGACATATCCTAGATTGGGTGGTGTTTATGGCTTCTTTGTTTAAAATTTCCAGTTACAAACCCAACATACTAAATGTAAAAAAACAACAGTTCCAAAACAGCAATATACACCTTATAAGCCCAATTAAAATGCTCAAAACGCATATACAATCTGGACACCTTAATTGTTGTTGGGGGTAAGTTCTGTCAATTTAACTGATTTAGTGAGGGTTTAGATATATATGAAAAATATGGGGTTTTAGTATTTTTTTATAACATTACTCATTCTAAATGTTTAACTATGATGTGTGTAAAGATGTAAGTGACGTCTATACATGAGAAAAAAGACGCAGTGATGCAAATTTGTAACCTTTTAAATTCATAAAGTGTCCTTTTTCTACACCCGTGCATTGGTGTTTTTTATTAAAGCATGAAATGCCTGGCAAAGGGCCCTGAGGAAGCCAGCCTTGCAGCTCTTTAGCGTACACACTGGTTGGGCCCGACCCATTGGTCTGGATAAACTCCATTCATTTTTGTTATTACATATGGTTACAGCTACTTTTAGTCAATAGTATAAAAAACACAACAGAAACTAATGGTCATTTAATTTATTTATTATTAATTACAACATTAATGAATTAATAGTCAAATTAATTAGGCCTGAAAGCACTGATCATGGTGACAGCTACCTCGAGACTCACGAAGAGTCACCTTTCAGCACACAGGAGAGGAAAAACCCCTAAGGGGGGAAACCTCTGGGGGAACCATGGCTTGAAAGATTGTCCTTCCCTCTGGACACTAAGAGGTTAACTGTGTATTTAGACTTGTAGAGAAGATAAGGCAAAACGTATTTGACAACACGGAAGCACAAAGCCTCTATGGATGATTATGCCTCCACCGCAAGCTCATTCCCTTGAATAGGCTGCCTTAAGTTCAATATAAATGGACATAGCATTAAACATGGAGATGGCTTTACAAATGGACATGGCATTAAACATGGAGATAGCATTACACATGGATGTAGAACTACCTGGACATATCATGACACATTTCATTACACATAGAGATAACATTAAACATGGACATAGCATTAACAAGGACATAGCATTAAACATGGACATAGCATTAAACATAGAGATAAAATTAAACATGGACATAGCATTACATATAGAGATAAGATTAAACATGGACATAGCATTAAACATGGACATAGCATTAAACATGGACATAGGATTAAACATGGACATAGCATTACACATGGATATAGCATTACAAGTAGATATAACATTAAACATGGGCATATCATTACACTTGGATATAGCATTAAACATGGACATATCATTGCACAAAGAGATGACATTAAACATGGAAATAGCATTAAACATTAAACATAGACACAGCCTTACACATTGATATAGCATTAAACATGGATATAGCATTGCATACAGAGATAAAATTAAACATGGGCATAGCACTACACATGGAGATAGCATTAAACATGGAGATAGCATTAAACATGGAGATAGCATTACACATAGAGATAACATGAAACATGGGCATTATATTAAACATGGACATAGCATTAAACATGGACATATCATTAAACATTGACATAGCATTAAACATTGACATAGCATTAAAAACGGATAAAGCATTACACGGAGATAGCATTAAACATGGACATTTCATCAAACATGGAGATAGCATTAAATATGGATATAGCATTAAGCTTGGATATAGCATTAAACATGGACATAGCATTACACAGAGATAACATTAAACATGGACATAGCATTAAACATGGACATATCATTAAACATGGACATAGCATTAAGCATGGATATAGCATTAAACATGGACATAGCATTACACATAGAGATAACATTAAACATGGGCATGACATTAAACACAGCGATAACATTAAACATAGAGATCACATTAAACATGGACATGGCATTAAACATGGGCATACCATTAAACATGGACATAGCATTACATAACGACATACGATTTCACATGGACATAGCATTAAACAATGATATAGCATTACACATAGAGACAACATTAAACATGGACATAGCATTAAACATAGAGATAACATTAAACAAGGACATAGCATTAAACCTGGACATACATAAAATTACACACGGAGGGAGCATTAAATATGGTGCTAGCATGGATATAGCATTAAACATAGAGATAATATTAAACATATACATAGCATTAAACATAGAGATAACATTAAACATGGGCATAGTATAAAACATGGACATAGCATAAAACATGGACATAGCATGAGAAAAGGACATAGCATTAAACATAGAGATAAAATTAAACATGGGCATAGCATTAAACATGGATATAGCATTAAATATGGACATAAGATTGCACATAGAGATAACATTAAACATGGACAAAGCATTAAACATTACAGAATAAACATAGACACAGCCTTACACATAGATATAACATTAAAGATGGACATAGCATTCCACATAGAGATAACATTAAACATGGGCATAGCATAAAACATGGATATAGCATTAAACATGGACATATCATTAAACATAGAGATAACATTTAAACATAGAGGTAACATTAAACATGGACATAGCATTAAACATGGACATAGCATTAAACATGGATATAGCTTTAAACACGGAGATATAATTACACATGGAGATAACATTAAACATAGAGATAACATTAAACATGGACATAGCATTACACATGGATATAGCATTACACATGGAGATAACATTAAACATGGACATCGCATTACACATAGAGATAACATTAAACATGGGCATTATATTAAACATGGACATAGCATTAAACATGGACATAGCATAAAACATGAACATAGCATTAAACATGGACATAGCATTAAACATGGACATAGCATTAAACATGGACATAGCATTAAACACAGAGATAGCATTAACGTGGATATAGCATGAAACATGCACATAGCATTAGAAATGGATATAGCATTAAACATGGACATAGCAATAAACATGGACATAGCATTAAATATGGATATAGCATTACACACGGATATAGCATTAAACATGACATAGCATTACACATGGATATAGCATTAAACATGACATAGCATTACACATGGAGATAGCATTAAACATGGACATAGCATTAGACATTGACATAGCCTTTCACATGGAGATAGCATTAAACATGGAGATATCATTAACATGGATATAGCATTAAACCTGGACATATCATTACACATAGAGATAACATTAAACATTGACATAGCATTAACAAGGTCATAGCATTAAACATGGACATATCATTAAACATGGACAGAGCATTACATATATAAATAAGATTAAACATGAACATAGCACTACACATGGATATAGCATTAATCATGGACACATCATTACACATAGAGATAACAGTGAACATGAACATAGTATTAAACATACAGATAACATTAAACATGGACATAGCACTACACATAGATATAACATTAAATATGGACATATCACTAAACATAGAGATAACAATAAACACGGACATAGCATTACACATGGAGATAGCTTTAAACATGGAGATAGCAAAAAACATGACATAGCATTAAACATGGAGATAGCATTAAAAATGGAGATATCATTAAAAATGGAGATATCATTAACATGGATATAGCATTAAACATGGACATAGCATTAAACATTGATATAGTATGAAACATGGATATAGCATTAAACTTGGACATATCATTACACATAGAGATAACATTAAACATTGACATAGCATTAACAAGGACATAGCTTTAAACATGGACATAGCATTAAACATAGCGATAACATTAAACAAGGACATAGCATTAAACATAGACATAGTATTACATATATAGATAAGATTAAACATGGATATCGCATTAAACATAGACATAGCATTACACATAGAGATAACATTAAACATTGGCATAGCATAAAACATGGACATAGCATTCAACAAGGACATAGCATTAAACATACAGATAACATTAAACATGGACAATGCATTAAACATGGACATAGAATTAAACATACAGATAACATTAAACATGGAAATAGCATTAAACATGGACATAGCAATAAACATGAACATTGCATTAAACATGACATAGCATTACACATGGAGATAGCATTAAACATGGAGAGAGCTTAACATGGATATAGCATGGAACATGCACATACCATTAAACATGGATATAGCAATAAACATGGACATAGCATTAAACCTGGAGATATCATTACACATAGAGATAACATTAAACATAGGCATAGCATAAACAAGGACATACAATTAAAAATATTGATAACATTAAACATGGACATAGCATTAAACATGGACATAACATTACATATATAGATAAGATTAAACATGAATATAGCATTACACATAGAGATAACATTAAACATGGACATAGCATTGCACATACAGATAATATGAAACATGGGCATAGCATTAACCATGGATATAGCATTAAACATTGGATAAAGCATTAAACATAGAGATAACATTAAACATGGACATAGCATTAAACATGGACTTAGTATTACACATAGAGATAACATTAAACATAGACATAGCATTACACATGCATATAGTATTAAACATGGAGATAGCATTACACATGAACATAGCATTACACATGGAGATAACATTAAATATGGACATAGCATTACACATAGAGATAACATTAAACATGGACATGGCACTACACATGTATATAGCACTAATCATGGACAAAGCATTAAACATAGAGATAACATTAAACATGGACATTGCATAAAACATGGATATAGCATTACATATGGAGACAGCATTACACATGGACATAAGATTACACATGGACATAGCACTAAACATGGATACGGCAGTACACATAGAGATCACATTAAACATGGACATATCATTACACAGAAAGATAACATTAAACATGGACATAGCATTAAACATGGATATAGCATGAAACATGGACATAGCATTAAACATAAAGAAAACATTAAAAATGCACATATCATTAAACATAGAGATAACATTAAACATGGACATTGCATAAAACATGGATATAGCATTACATATGGAGACAGCATTACACATGGACATAAGATTAAACATGGACATAGCACTAAACATGGATACGGCAGTACACATAGAGATCACATTAAACATGGACATATCATTACACAGAGAGATAACATTAAACATGGACATAGCATTAAACATGGACATAGCATGAAACATGGATATAGCATGAAACATGGACATAGCATTAAACATAAAGATAACATTAAAAATGCACATATCATTAAACATAGAGATAACATTAAACATGGACATAGCAATAAACATTGACATAGCATTACACATGGAGATAGCTTTACAAGTAGATATTACATGGTGAATTCATGTAAACTATGTTAAACATGGACATATCATTACACATGGATATAGCATTAAACATGGACATTACACTGCACAAAGATATAACATTAAACATGGACATAGCATTAAACATTAAACATAGACACAGCCTTACACATGGATATAGCATGGATATAGCATTCAACATAGAGATAACATTAAACACGGACAAAGCATTAAACATGCACATAGCATTAAACATAGAGATATCATTAAACATGGACATAGCGTTAAACATGGATATAGCATTAAATATGGACAAATACTTACACATATAGATAACATTAAACATGGGCATAGCATTAAATATGGATATAGCATTAAACATGGACATAGTATTACACATAGAGATAACATTAAACATGGACATAGCGTTAAACATGGACATAGCATTAAGCATGGCTATAGCATGAAACATGGAAATAGCATGATGCCCACGTAGTCTGCATGGAACGGAGGGGGCCCTGACAGGGGTGCAGAGCAGGGCTAGGTCAGGGGGTTAAAGAAAGTTCAACGGGGAGGGGGAGGAAGTGAAGGGGGGTATATAAGGTTGGTGCGTAAGAATGTTCTGGGCTTTTTGTTGTGCCAGCCTACCCGGTGTGTTTGTCCCACCCTCCCTCCCTTTATGTTGTTCTGTTCCATGTGGTTGTGTGATCTTGTTTACTAATTTTCTGTGTTTCGTTTCAGGATTCTGTCACAGCCGGGGGGCCTTAGCTTGCCAGGTTGCCAGTGGGTGTTATGTGGTTATTGCCACTGGTGTTAAAGTGTCGGTGGGAGGTTCCTGGCTGGGCGGTTGCTGGAACCTCAGGTGGGGGAGGGGCATCATGGTATGCCCTCCCATAAGGTGATGCTTACGGTTTGGCCCCAGTTGGTCCTGGCAAGCTTTCGGGTGTTTTATTGTATTTGGGTCAGCCGTGTTAATGCACCTTCTTTATGTTTACAGGTTGCGTGGCAATAACGTTAATAAATCGGCTGTGGCCTTTATTCATCCCACATTTGGTGTCCGTGTTTTTATTGGGGGGTTAACCAGGATGACATAGCCCGAGAGTCGAGGCTACCCCCTGTCATTAAACATAGAGATAACATTAAACACGGGCATGGCATTAAACATAGAGATAACATTAAACATAGTGATCACATTAAACATGGACATAGCATTAAACATGGGCACAGGATCACACATAGAAAAAACATTAAAAATGGACTTTGCACTAAACATGGACATAGCATGAAACATGGACATAGCATTACATATGGACATAAGATTTCACATGGACATAGCATTAAACAAGGATATAGCATTACACATGGAGATAACATTAACCATGGACATAGAATTAAACATAGAGATAACATTAAACATGGAAATAGCATTAAACATGGACATAGCATTAAACATGGACATAGCATTAAACATAGAGATAACATTAAACATAGAGATAACATTGAACATGGCTATAGCATTAAACATGGACATATCATTACACATGGACATAGCATTAAACATAGAGATAACATTAAACATGGACATAGCGTTAAACATGGATATAGCATTAAATATGGACAAATCATTACACATATAGAAAATATTAAACATGGGCATAGCATTAAACATGGATATAGCATTAAACATGGACATAGTATTACACATGGACATAGCATTAAGCATGGATATAGAATTAAACATGGACATAGCATTAAACATAGAGATAACATTAAACATGGGCATGACATTAAACATAGAGATAACATTAAACATAGAGATCACATTAAACATGGACATAGCATTAAACATGGATATAGCATCAAACATGGGCATAGCATTACATATGGACATACGATTTCACATGGACATAGCATTAAACAAGTATATAGCATTACATATAGAGATAACATCAAACATGGACACAGCATTAAACATAGAGATACCATTAAACATTGACATAGCATTAAACATATAGATAACATTAAACATGGACATATCATTACACATAGAGATAACATTAAACATGATCATAGCATTAAACACAGACATAGCATTACACACGCATATAGTATTACACATGGAGATAGCATTACACATGAACATAGCATTACACATAGCGATAACATTAAACATGGACATAGCATTAAACATGGACATAGCATTAAATATAGAGAAAACATTAAACATGGACATAGCATTAAACATACAGAAAACAATAAACATGGACATAGCACTTCACACGGATATAGCATTAATCATGGACATATCATTACACATAGAGATAACATTACACATGGGAATAGTATTAAACATAGATATAGCATTAAACATCGACATAGCATTAAACATATAGATAACATTACACATGGACATAGCACTACACATGGATATAACATTAAACAAGGACATATCATTAAACATAGAGATAACATTAAACACGGACATAGCATTAACAAGGACATAGCATTAAACATGGACATAGCATTAAACATAGAGATAACATTAAACATGGACTTAGCATTAAACATAGAGATAACATTAAACATTGGAATAGCATAAAACATGAGCATAGCATTAAAGAAGGACATAGCATTAAACATACAGATAACATTAAAAATGGACATAGCATTAAACATGGACATAGAATTAAACATGGATATAGCATTAAACATGGACATATCATTAAACATAGAGATAACATTAAACATGGACATAGCATTACACATAGACATATCATTAAACATAGAGAAAACATTAAACACGGACATAGCATTAAACATAAATATATCATTACACATGGAGATAGCATTAAATATGGACATAGCAAAAAACATGACATAGCAAAAAATATGACACAACATTACACATGGAGATAACATTAAACATTGGCATAGCATTAACAAGGCCATAGCATTAAACATGGACATAGCATGAAACCTGGACATAGCATTAAACCTGGACATACCATTACACATAGAGATAACATTAAACATTGGCATAGCATTTACAAGGCCATAGCATTAAACATGGACATAGCATTAAACATGAACATAGCATTACATATATACATAAGATTAAACATGGGCATAGCATTAAACATGGACATAGCACTACACATGGATATATCATTGATCATGGACACATCATTACACATAGAGATAACATTAAACATGGGAATAGCATTAACCATAGATATAGCATTAAACATGGACATATAATTAAACAGAGAGATAACATTAAACATGGGAATAGCATTAAACATGGATATAGCATTAAACATGGACATAGCATTAAACATAGAGATAACATTAAACATGGACATAGCATTAAGCATGGATATATCATTAAACATGGACATAGCATTAAGCATGGATATAGCATTAAACATGGACATAGCATTAAACATAGAGATAGCATTAAACATAGTGATCACGTTAAACATGGACATAGCATTAAACATGGGCATAGTATTAAACATGGATATAGCATTAAACATGGATATAGCATTAAACATGGGCATAGAATTAAACATAGAAATAACATTAAACATGGGAATAGCATTAAACCTGATTATAGCATTAAACATGGACATAGCATTAAACATAGAGATAACATTAAAAATGGACATAGCATTAAACATGGATATAGCATTACACAGAGATAACATTAAACATGGACATAGCGTTAAACATAGAGATAACATTAAACATAGAGATAACATTGAACATGGATATAGCATTAAACATGGACATATCATTACACATAGAGTTAACATTAAACATGGACATATCATTAAACATGGATATAGCATTAAGCATGGATATAGCATTACACAGAGATACCATTAAACATGGACATAGCATTAAACATGGGCATAGCATTAAACATGGATATAGCATTAAACATGGGCATAGCATTACACATAGAAAGAACAGTAAATATGGACTTTGCACTAAACATGGACATAGCATGAAACATGGACATAGCATTACATATGGACATAAGATTTCACATGGACATAGCATTAAACAAGGATATAGCATTACACATGGAGATACCATTAAACATGGACATAGCATTAAACATGGACATAGCGTTAAACATAGAGATAACATTAAACATGGACATAGCATTAAACATGGACATAGCATTACACACGGATATAGCATTAAACATGGACATAGCATTACACATGGATATAGCATTAAACATTGACATACCCTTCCACATGCACAGAGCATTAAACATAGACATAGCAATAAACATGGACATAGCAATAAACATGGACATAGCATTACAAATGGACATAACATTAAACATGGACATAGCATTAAACATGGAGATAGGATTAACATGGATATAGCATGAAACATGCACATATCATTAAACATGGATATAGCATTAAACATGGACATAGCAATAAACATGGACATAGCATTAAACATGACATAGCATTACACATGGAGATAGCATTAAACATGGAGATAGCATTAACATGGATATAGCATTAAACATGGACATAGCATTACACATGGACATAGCAAAAACATGACATAGCATTACACATGGAGATAGCATTAAACATGGAGATAGCATTAACATGGATATAGCATGAAATATGCACATAGCATTAAACATCGATATAGCGTTAAACATGAACATAGCATTACACATAGAGATAACATTAAAAATGGGCATAGCATTAACAAGGACATAGCATTAAACATGGGCATAGCATTAAACATATTGATAACATTAAACATGGACATAGCATTAAACATGGACATAACATTACATATATAGATAAGATTAAACATGAATATAGCATTAAACATGGACATAGCACTACACATAGGGATAACATAAAACATTGGCATAGCATAAAACATGGACATAGGATTAAACATGGACATATCATTACACATGGATATAGCATTAAACATGTACATATCATTGCACATAGAGATATCATTACAGATATAACATTAAACAGCGGCATTAAAAATATTGATAACATGAAACACGGACATAGCATTAAACTTGGATATAGCATTACACATGGAGATAGCATTAAACATGGATATAGCAATAAACATGACATAGCATTAAACATGGACATAGCATTACACATAGAGATAACATTACACATGGGCATATTATAAAACATGGGCATAGCATTAAACAAGTACATAGCATTAAACAAGGACATAGCATTAAACATACAGATAACATTAAACATGAAGATACCATTAAACATGGACATAGCAAAAAAACATGGACATAGCATTACACATGGATATAGCATTACACACGGACATAACATTGCACATAGAGATAACATTAAACATTGACATAGCATTAAACATTAAAGAATAAACATAGACACAGCCTTACACATAGATATAACATTAAACATGGACATAGCATTGCACATAGAGATAACATTAAACATGCACAGAGCATTAAACATTAAACATAGACACAGCCTTACACATAGACATAGCATTACTCATATAGATAACATTAAACAGGGATATAGCTTTAAACATGGAGATATCATTACACATGGAGATAACATTAAAAATAGAGATAACATTAAACATGGACATAACATTAACCAGGGTTGACTTTTTTTTTAAATCTAAATCTAGGAGCCAGCTAAAAAAGTTAGGAGCCAGGACTTTTTTTTTGCCCCAGCACTTTGCCCTGCACCCACACTTTGCCCAGCACTAACAGTCTCACACTTTACCCTAGCCCTCACTTTGCCCCAGCACTTTGCCCTGCACTTACACTTTGCCCCAGCACTCACACTTTGCCCCAGCACTTTTCCCACACTAAAAAGCACCATTAATTAATTACCATTAATTAATCCCATTAACTCTGTCCCCAGTTTCCCATAGGCATCTTTGTCATTAAATAGCTTCCTATAGTCCCATGTTTAGTGACAAAGATGCCTACGGAAAACTGGGGACAGAATTTGCCTTTGCCCCCAGTTTCCCATTGGCCTCTTTGTCACTAAACATGGGACGATGGGAAGCTATTTAGTGACAAAGATGCCTATAGGAAATTGGGGACACGGTTTGCCTTTGCTCCCAGTCTCCCATAGGCATCTTTGTTACTAAACATGGGACTATGGGAAGCTATTTAGTGACAAAGATGCCTATAGGAAATTGGGGACAGAGTTTGTCTTTGCCCCCAGTCTCCCATAGCCAAACATGGACATAGCATTAAACATGGACATAGGGCTGCAACTAACGATTATTTTCATAATCAATTAGTTGGCCGATTACTTTTTCAATTAATCGGATAAAAAATATGCAAATTTTTCGTTTACTTAAAATAAAAACTTGTGTCATTAACACTTTTTTCTCTTTATCACAATGGAATTAGACCCACATTATTTTTCAAACTAAATTTTACCAAAATACCAAAAAATGTTTTATTAGTAAATATTAATTTATGTAAACTATTTCTCATATTTAATAAAAGCTATGATGGATAAAAATACCTCGTTTATATTTTATTTGCCAACCTGCCCCCAGTTATGCACATCGTACCCCCAATTTGCCACTCTGCCCCAGAAATGCCTTATACCTCCTATATGCCATTGTGCCCCCCCTGATATGCCTTATACCTCCAAATATGCCACTGTGCCCCCCCTGATATGCCTTATACCCCCTATAAGCCACTGTTTCCTCCCTGATATGTCTTATAACCAGTGTTCCCACTAAGCTGTGCGCTTTAAAAGGGAGCGCACACAAACAAAAATTGTGCGCACAACCAGTAGCGTACCGAACGGGGGGGCGGTCCGCTACTGGTTGTGTGCACGGCACCCCTCCAGAGATGGACAGTAATGTCCGCCGCTAGAGGTGCAGGCTCGGTTAGAGGGAGATCAAGGATCTCCCTCTAATCGTCTTAAAAAAAAATCAAGGGAGCGGGAGGTCTGTTAATGCAGACCTCCGATCCTGCTCCCTTGCGACGCACGCGGCAACTGATGTTGTGCGTCGGGATTTGATGTCATATCCCGGCGCACAGCACTGAAGCCACGCCCACCGCCTCCACTGCACTGGAAGAAGAGGACACAGAAGAGGAATAACGAAGAAGAGGAAAAGTGACAGGTAGGAAAACATTCTGTGAGAGTGAATTAGTAAGTGTGTGAGAGTGATGGGTGTAGTTTAAACTGAATGTTTGTGAATGAGTGTGTGTGTGTGATAGCATGGATGTGTAAGTGCGTGTGGGGGGGATAGCATGGCATAGGGAGGCTGTAATCATATTCCTATCATGCTCGGGTTCCAGCATGTACTGGCTGCCTGAGCATGATAGGAGTGAGATTGCTGTTAGCAATTCTATTTTTTGTTCAATTTTGGTGTGTTAACCACGTCTTTATTAAAAGTAAGTAACACACCAAAATTGGACAGAAAAATGTGATAACAATATTAATATATATATATATATATATATATATATATGATTGCTAACAGCAATCCCACTCCTATCATGCCCAAGCAACCAGTACATGCTAGAACCTGGACATGATAGGAGTGTGATTGCTGTTTATCATATATTTATATATACCGTATTTGCTCGATTATAAGACGACCCTGATTATAAGACGACCCCCCAAAATCTGAATATTAACTTAGGAAAAAAAGAAAAAGCCTGAATATAAGACGACCCTAAAGGAAAAAAGTTTTACCAGTAAACGTTAATTCATGTAAACTATTTTTTTTAATAAAAGCTATGATTGAGAAAAATATTTTTTTTTGTTTTTATTTCTTGTATTTTCCAACCTGTCCCCCAGTTACGCACATCTGCCCCCAGGCTTGCCACACCAATATGGCACTGTGGCCCATGATATGCCTTTTAACCCTCTATATGCCACTGTGCCCCATGGTATGCCTTTTGACCCCCTATGTGCCACTCTGCCTCCAGATATGCCTTATACCCCTATATCCCATTCTGGCATTTAGGGGGTTAAAATGCATATTATGGGGCAGAGTGGCATATAGGGAGGTATAAGGCATTCCAGGAGGCAGAGTGGCATTAAGGGAGTTAAAAGGCATTATATAGAGCACTCTGCCTCCAGAAATGCCTTATACCCCTATATGCCACTCTGGCATTTAGGGGGTTAAAAGGCATATTATGGGGCAGAGTGGCATATAGGGAGGTATAAGGCATTTCAGGAGGCAGAGTGCACTATTAAATGCCCCCTTAACGCCACTCTGCCTCCTGAAATGCCTTATACCTCCCTATATGCCACTCTGCCCCATAATATGCCTTTTAACCCCCTAAGTGCCAGAGTGGCATATAGGGGTATAAGGCATTCCAGAAATGCCCTACACACACACACACACACTTACTTACTTACCGGTGCTTCCAATTTCCTGCTGTATTGCCGGGGCAGCGGGTTGACGTCTCATTCCGCGGCAGCCGGAAGGAGGTGGAGTTGGCAGCGGGGGTTTGTATGCGTCCGTCGCAAATACCTTCCCCGGCTGTCAGAGATCAGAGTTCCCCGCACCGGTGCGGGGAACTCTGATCTCTGACAGTCGGGGAAGGTATTTGCGACGGACGCATACAAACCCCCGCTGCCAACTTCACCTCCGGAAGCACCGGTAAGTGTGTGTGTGTGGGGGGGCGTTAAATTGGGGGGGGGGGCGACGACAGTAGGATCCAGGTCCCCTGCAGCGGTGCGGGGGATCTGGATCTTAGTCTCCTAATCAGACCTCTATTTGAGGTCTGATTAGAAGACGACCCCGATTATAAGACGAGGGGTATTTTTCAGAGCATTTGCTCTGAAAAAAACCTCGTCTTATAATCGAGCAAATACGGTATATATATATATATATATATATATATATATATATATATAGTTATTGATTTTTTTGTCTAATTTTGGTGTGTTACTTTTAATAAAAGTGTTTTTGTTTTTAAAGGTGTGTGGGGGGGGGTCATTTTCGGTTTCAGTCAAGTGAATGCTAAATGTTTCGGTGCATATAAATATAATATATATATATATATGGCCAGACTGGTTTCTGATGGAGGAGTTTATTGTATATATATATATATATATATATATATATATATTGATATATATATATATATATATATATATAATACTAGGCCAGACACTAAAGTGGTAGGCCTACACCACATCAATGTTTGGCTTAGTATATAGTGATTGGGGTTATGCTGCATTATTGTCAATGTCTGGCTCAATGTATAGTGATAGGTGTTGTGTTGTACCACGGTCAGTGCGTGCGTCAGTATATAGCGATAGATGTTCTGCTGTACCACTGTCAGTGTTTGCCTCAGTATATAATGATAGCAGTTATGCTGTACCACCCTCAATGTTTGCCTCAGTATATAGGTATAGCAGTTATGCTGTACCACTGTCAATGTTTGCCTCACTATATAATGTTAGCAGTTATGCTGTACCACCGTCAATGTTTGCCTTAGTATATAATGATAGCAGTTATGCTGTACCACCGTCAATGTTCGCCTTAGTATATAATGATGGCAGTTATGCTGTACCACCCTCAATGTTTGCCTTAGTATATAATGATAGCAGTTATGCTGTAACACGGTCAATGTTTGCCTAACGATAGAAGCTATGCAGTTTTAAAGAGTGTGTGTGTCCCATGTACAGGATCCGCCCCAGGTGCCAAATACTCTAGGTACGCCCCTGCGCACAACAGTTTTTCCCAATTTTTTTTTTATCCTTTATGCGGCCTGGAGCCTCCGCTCGTGATTCGCTCATAATTTACTTATGCAGTGAGAATTTCACCTTTAAAAAAACATTACAGTAAGTAATACTGTTGTGTAACTAATACTACATTATCACACTATAATGTAGTGTTATTAACCATGAGCGAGCTGTACCAAAAATATAGAATAACAATTTAAATGTAACATTTGCAGAAGCATATTGTGAGCACAAAATTTTGGCTCTGGGAAAATTTTTGTACAAGAGAAATTTTCTGCGCACACCACCTAAGAAAAATTAGAGGGAACATTGCTTATAACCCCTATATGCCACTGTGGCCCCCTGATATGCCTTATAGCACCTTATATGCCACTCTGTCTGCTGATATGCCTTATACCCCCTATATGCCACTGTGCCCCCCCGATATGCCTTATAGCCCCTTTTATGCCACTCATATGCCGCTCTGTCCCCTGATATGCCTTATACCTCCCTATATGCCACTGTGCCCCCCTCATATGCCTTATAGCCCCCTATATGCCGCTGTGCCCCACTGATATGTCACTGATTTACCTTTTTCCCTCGATATGCCACTATGCCCCTGATATGCCTTACAACCCCGATATGTCACTGTGCCCCAATATGCCTTATACCCCCCTATATGTCACTGAGCCCCCTGAAATACCTTATACCCCTTTATGCCACTATGCCCCCCTGATATGCCTTATACCCCCAGATATGTCTTATGCCCCCCTGATATAAGAAAAACTGACAGCGCTAAAATAGGTATAAAATAATATGCTTTAATAAATATAGGCAAAAAAGAATAGATACTACACAATAAAATATATATAAATATATGGACAATGCAAACAATAAATCAAATATTACAGCAATCAAAAAAAAAATACAAATTAAAGAATGCACATAACTAATCGATCCCGAAAAAATTCTGCCTGCCCCACAAGGGGTTAATATATCAATAGAAGAAACACGGGGCAAATAAGCATAAAAATAAAGATAATACTCCAAGCTTAGCATACCCAGTGGTTCTTATTTGTCCCGTTTTTCTTCTGTTGACATATTAACCCCTGGTGGGGCAGGTAGAAGTGGAAGTGAAGGGAAGTAGCGGAGGTTGCACACATCGGCCACTAAAATCCAAATTCCCTGCAGCGCTGCAGGGGACCTGGATCCTGTCAGCCGGTGGGGGTCTGTGCGATGCGCGCAAACAACCTCTGCTTAGCCCCTCCACTTCCGTTGGGGCTTCCATGATGGAGCGCCGGAAGATCACGTGATGCTGGCGTTCAGTAATAGAGAAGCCCCAGCGGAAATGGAGGGGAGAAGCTGAAGTTGAGGGGAGGGGAGAAGCGGAGGATGTCTGCGCGTATTGCACAGACCCCCACCGACTGACAGAGAGGAGAATCCAGGTCCCCTGCAGCTCTCTGGGGGGGTGACTCCCATACACCCCTCTGACTCCTCCCCCCTCCCATACACCAATATACCTCCTCCCCCTCCCATACACCACTCTGCCTTCTCCACCCTCCCATACACCGCTCTGCCTCCTCCCCCTCCCATACACCACTATGCCTCCTCGCCCCTCCCATACACCACTCTGCCTCCTCCCCCTCCCAAACATCACTTTGCCTCCCCCCCCCCCATACATCACTCTGCTTCCTGTCAGCAACGGAGGTTCACAAGACACCAGGTAGCTGGGCAGAGAGGCAGAGTGGTGTATGGGAGGGGGAGGAGCCAGAGTGGTGTATGGGAGGGTGGCTCCCATACACCCCTCTGACTCCTCCCCCTCCCATACACCACTCTGGCTCCTCCCCCTCCTATACACCACTCTTCCTCCTCCCCCTCCCATACACCACTCTGCCTTTCTCCCGACTCCCTGGTGTTTTGTGAACTCCGTTGCTGACAGGCACTGTCACTGCAGATTCATAGAAGCCTCAGCGTAAGTGAAGGGCAGTAACGTAGGCTGTCTGTGCGCATCGCACAGACCCCCACCAGCTGACAGAGAGGATGATCCTCTGCAGGAGACCTTGATTCTCTGTCAGCCCGTGGGGGTCTGCACGATGTGCACAGACAGCCTCCGTTACTCACCTTCACTTCCGCTGGGGCTTCTACATCATGTGATGCTGCCACTGCATCGTAGGAGCGGAAGTGGAGAGGAGGAAGTTGTCTGTGCGCATCGCACGGACACCCACCGGCTGACAGTGAGGGGAATCCAGGTCCCCTGCAGCGTTGCGGGGTATCATATAATCGATAAAAATGGATTCGACTAGTTGTTTCAGCCCTACTTTTAACATGGAGATAGCATTAGACATGGACATAGCATTAAACATAGAGATAACATTAAACATGGACTTTGCATTAAACATGGACATAGCATTAAACATGGAGATAGCATTATACATGGACATAAGATTTCAAGTGGACATAGAAATAAACATGGATATAGCATTACACATAGAGATAACATTAAACATGGGCATAGCATTAAACATTGAACATGGATACAGTATTAAACATGGACACGGCACTACACATAGACATAGCACTACACATGGACACAGCACTAAACATGGATACGGCATTACACATAGAGATAACATTAAATATGGACATTTCATTACACATAGAGATAACATTAAACATGAACATAGCATTAAACATGGCTGTAGCATTAAACATGAACATAGTATTACACCTAGAAATAACATTAAACATGGACATAGCATTACACATGGACATGGCATTACACATGGAGATAGCATTAGACATGGCTATACCAATAAATATGGACATAACACTACTCATGGAGGTAGCAAAAAACATGGAGATAGCATTAAACATGGACATAGCATTACATATAGAGATAACTTTAAACATGGACATAGCATTACGCATGCATTTAGCATTAAACATGAAGATAGCATTACACATAGAGATAACATTAAACATGGACATAGCATTAAACATGGACATAACACTACTCATGGATATAGCATTAAAGATGGATATAGCATTGCACATAGAGATAACATTAAACATGGGCATAGCATGAAACATTAAACATGGACACAGCATTACACATGGATGTAGCATTCAACATGGATATAGCATTACAAGTAGATATAACATGGACATATCATTACATATGGATATAGCATTAAACATGGCCATAGCATTGCACATAGAGAATAAACATGAACATAGCATTAAACATTAAACATGGACACAACATTAAACGTGGACATAGCATTAAACATGGACATAGAACTACACATGGACACAGCACTAAACATGGATATAGCATTAAATATTGACATAAAATTACAAATGGAGATTAGGGATGCAACAACGAATCGATAAAGTCGATAATAATCGATTATGAAAATTGTTGTCAACAATTTTCATTATCAATTAGTTGAATCCATTTTTATCGATTTATAAAATGAGTTTTTTCAGAGCAAATGCTCTGAAAAACTCCCCTCCTTCTATAATCCGACCTCAAAAAGAGATCGGATTATAACTCTAGAATCCAGATCCCCCGCAGAGCTGGAGGAGACCTGGATTATCCTCTCAGTGGGGGCTTGTGCAAAACGCGCAGACATCCTCCGCTTCTCCCTGAGTCCCCTTCACTTCTGCTTCTCCCCTCCACTTCCGCTGGGGCTTCTATTACTGAACGCCGGCGTCACGTGACTTTCCGGACCGGCGCACCATCATGGAAGCCCCAACAGAAGTGGAGGGGAGAAGCGGAGGCTGTCTGCGCGCATCGCACAGACCCCCACCGGCTGCCGGTGAGGATCCAGGTCCCCTGCAGCGCTGCAGTGGATTTGTATTTTGGTGCGCGATGTGTGAAACCTCCGCTACTTCCCTTCACTTACACTTCTACCTTCCCCACCAGGGGTTGATATATCAAAAGAAGAAAAACGAGACAAATAAGCTCCACTGGGTAAGCTAAGCCTGGACTATTATCTTTATTTTTAGGCTTATTTGCCCCCTGTTTCTTCTGTTGGTATATTAACCCCTGCTGGGGCGTGTAGAATTTTTTCGGGATCTATTAATTACCGTATTTGCTCGATTATAAGACGACCCTGATTATAAGACGACCCCCCAAAATCTGAATATCAACTTAGGAAAAAAAGAAAAAGCCTGAATATTAGACGACCCCAAAGGAAAAAAGTTTTACCAGTAAATGTTAATTCATGTAAACTATTTTTTTAATAAAAGCTATGATTGAGAAAAATATTTTTTTTGTTTTTATTTCTTGTATTTTCCATCCTGTCCCCCAGTTACGCACATCTGCCCCCAGGCTTGCCACCCCAATATGGCACTGTGGCCCATGATATGCCTTTTAACCCTCTATATGCCACTGTGCCCCATGGTATGCCTTTTGACCCCCTATGTGCCACTCTGCCTCCAGAAATGCCTTATACCCCTATATCCCATTCTGGCATTTAGGGGGTTAAAATGCATATTATGGGACAGAGTGGCATATAGGGAGGTATAAGGCATTTCAGGAGGCAGAGTGGCATTAAGGGAGTTAAAAGGCATTGTATAGAGCACTCTGCCTCCAGAAATGCCTTATACCCCTATATGCCACTCTGGCATTTAGGGGGTTAAAAGGCATATTATATGGCAGAATGGCATATAGGGAGGTATAAGGCATTTCAGGAGGCAGAGTGCTCTATTAAATGCCCCCTTAACGCCACTCCAGAAATGCCCTATGCCCCCATTTAACACACACACACCCTATACCCCCATTTAACTAACACACACACACACACACACTCTCTCTCTCTCTCCCCCCCCTCCCCTCTCCCCCTCTCCCCCTCTCCCCTCTCTCCCCCCTCTCTCTCACCCCCCTCTCCCCCCTCTTACCGGTGCTTCCAGCCGGGGCAGCGGGTTGACGTCGCCTTCCGCTGCAGCCGCAAGGAGGTGGAGTTGGCAGCGGGGGTTTGTACGCGTCCGTCGCGTATACTTTCCCCGGCTGTCAGAGGTCAGAGATCAGAGTTCCCCGCACCGGTGCGGGGAACTCTGGTCTCTGAGAGTCGGGGAAGGTCTACGCGACGGACGCAGACAACCCCCGCTGCTAGCCACACCTCCTTCCGGCTGCAGCGGACGTTGTCTACGCGGATCGCATAGACGTCAACCCGCTGCCCCGGCAACACAGCAGGAAGCATCGGTAAGTGTTTGTATGATGGGGGGGGGTGAGACAGGAGGATCCAGGTCCCCTGCAGCGGTGCGGGGGATCTGGATTTTAGTCTCCTAATCAGACCTCTATTTGAGGTCTGATTAGAAGACGACCCCGATTAGAAGACGAGGGGTATTTTTCAGAGCATTTGCTCTGAAAAAAACCTCGTCTTATAATCGCGCAAATACGGTATGTGCATTCTTTGTGGTTTTTTTTTTTTTGATTGCTGTAATATTTGATTTATTGTTTGTACTGTGCATATATTTATATTGTATTGTGTATTATCTATTCTTTTTTGTCTATATTTATTAAAGCAAATTTTTATACCTATTTTAGCACTGTCAGTTTTTCTTATATCAGGGGGGTTTAAGGCATATCAGGGGGCACAGTGGCATATCGGGGTATAAGGCATATCAGGGGACACAGTGGCATCTCAGTGGCATATAGGGGGTATAAGGCATATTGGGGGTAAAAGGCATATCAGGGGACAGAGTAGCATATAGGAGGTATAAGGGATATCAGGGGGCACAGTGGCATCTCTTGTATATAAGAGGTATAAGGCATTCTGGGGCAGAGAGGCAAGCTGGGGGTGAGATTGGCAAATAAAAGAAAATATAAACAAGAGGCATTTCTCTCAATCATAGTTTTTATTAAATATGAAAAAAAAGTTTACATGAATGAATATTTATTAGTAAAACTTTTTTTGGTATTTTGGTAAAACTTAGTTTGAGAAATAACGTGTTCTGGGTTCTTGTACCTTTAGAATATAGCTTTCATTATTATGTCAGTAAAATAAGAAGGCAAATAGAGAAATGTCATTGCGATAAAGAGAAAAAAAGTGTTAATGACACATCTTAATGTAAATTATAAGTTTTTATTTTAAATAAAAGAAAAATTTGCATATAGCTTTTTTTATCCGATTAATCAATTAATCAAGAAAATAATCGGCCAACTAATTGATTATGAAAATAATCGTTAGTTGCAGCCCTAATGGAGATAGCATTAGACATAGAGATAACATTAAACATGGACATAGCATTAATCATGGACATAGCATTAATCATGGACATATCATTACACATGGATATAGCATTAAACATGGACATAGCGATAAACACGGACATAACACTACTCATTGAGATAGCATTAAACATGGAGATAACATGCAACACATCGGAATATGTGGACCACTTCGTACAAAAATACGTACCCAACACCCCCGCATATATTAAAGATACTACACACCTACTCAATTTAATAGATTCGATAGTGTGGTATCTTCTTTATACACGGTAATAAGGCATGAAAGGGAATTGAAGCAATTAATAAAACACTAACCAGGGGACAATACAGAAGGCTTTCATTTTGGAATGTATCGATTTCATTCTGAAATATAACTATATCTGGTTTGAACACCAGTTTTACCGTCATCTATGTGGGACAGCCGTGGGTGCCAGGTTCACGCCGAGTTATGCCAACCTTTCCGTAGCCGAATGGGAAGCAGAACAGATATGGCACAAAAATCCATCCGAAGCAGACCTGGTGCTGAGGAAGAGATATATCGATGATGTGTTAATTATATGGAGGGGAACACTGGATAACTTACATTAATTTACAGAATACATCAACCTAAAATTTACTTTTAACACACTAAAGCAAATAGGGGTTTAGGATATGCAGGGCAATGCAAAAGTTTTTTTTGTTTGTTTTTGTAACCCCTTTCCCCCATTTGAAATAAATAGACACAGACTACTTATTCATTCATGGGTTATTCAATATAACTTTTTACTATACATAACTCCAATATGTCGTATTTTGTATTATTGTTTGACACTTTTCCACCCTTATTGCTCTCTTTTCCGTGGATTCATATAGACATTTATGTATAAACAAAACACATAGTATGTTTCTGCACAATCTTTAGTTATAGTTCATATATCCACGTTTAATATTTTCTCATTCATGCAATCACATCCTTAAACGTTTACATCTTATAGCGTTTATACCACCTTCATGTTAATCCGTCTTCAAATGTCATTGCTTAACATCTGCACTTCACAGCACAGCAGGACAATAGGACCCGATGCAACACTAGGAAAAGAGACAGCCCTACGGAGACGGAGAAGCCGGTATCTGCAAAAGAATGTGGCGTTTCCATGGGGACGCGTATAAACAGAATGACTCCATCATAGAGCACACGTCCAGCCTCCAATACGTCCTCACGTATTGTGGAATGACGTAACAGCGCCACCTAGTGCACATGTGCGTACAACACGTCCTCATGTTCTGGGAAACAACGTTACACTGCCATCTAGCGTATATGGAAGAAAATACAGCGAATTAACACATAAAAAGAGTGGAAGAAGCGATCAAAGACTTTTTACCTCCTGAGGAAGCCATTAAAGGCGAAACGTGTTGAGGAAAGACTCTTTATTTCACGTAATCGTTTGACTTTTATATTTTATATATCGTAAAGTACTTTTTAAAAATGTATTCCCATAATAAATCAATATTTTTAAATATAAGCAGCAGTTGTTTATCCCGGCTGGATTATCACAGCCATTTGGAGAAGAGATCCTGGACACCGTGGGGTTCCCCTAACCCCCTCCCTGAGCGCACCTTGCACATAATTTTATGTGCATTGGATCCCGTGAGTGCAACCATTTACTACCTTATTCACAAGCTTTTGCAAACAGTATCACGCTATTGGTTGTGCCTTCTCTCTCTTCAGTGACGTTTAATCCTGCTATGAGAGGGGAATGAGAAACAGACACAAATCTTCAGCACTATTGTGAGTGCAACTAACGCAATATAATTATAACCGTATCGTCTGAACAGTCTACACTATTGTTGTTTTGTTTGTTTTTCTTACATGAGCGCCCCCTATTGAAATTGAACCTATACTTTACAACACCTGGAGAGAGGTGTTTTTAAGGCGGCAGCTGTGAGAAAACAAAAGGGAAGTATTTTTAGAGATTTCCTTATTTAGCACACACTATTTTTGGGGCACACCGGTTTTTCTCACAATCTTTTTACTAAAGCACACACACCCAGGCACTCACACTAACACAACCAGACAATCAGCACTAATACACACACACCCAGACATTCACACTAACACAACCAGACCCATACATTAACACACACCCAGACCCTAACACAACCAGACAAGCAGCACTAATACACACACAGACACACAGACAATATCATACCCAGACACACACACTAAAAAGTTACATACCCAGAGAGACACACAGTAATAACATGCCCGCACACAGACTAACATAAAACAATAGAAGAATTACGCACGTACTCAGCGAATATCATTCACTGATCTGAGGAGTAAGTATTGGGGATTCCACCACACTATATGGCTATATAACGCTCAGTTGCCACTACATCAAAATACCCCGAGTTGGACGAGTGCTGTCTAACCAGCCTTAGATATAGCCATATAGTATAAAGAAATCCCCAATATATATTCTTTAGGTTTTTTGGAATGATATTTACTTGGTATGCACTGAATTCTTGCTTTGTTTTGTGTATAGCAGATAACATTAAACATGGACATAGCATTACACATAGACATAACATTAAACATGGACATAGCATTACACATAGACATACCATTAAACATGGACATAGCATTACACATAGACATAACATTAAACATGGACATAGCCTTACCCATGGACATAGCATTGCACATGGACATAACTTGACAAATGCCCTCAAATGCATGGGAGCGGTATCGGAGGTCTTTAAGGATCTCCCTTGAACCCGGCTTAAAATCACTCAAGGAAGCCGGAGGTCTGTTAAAGACCTCCGATACTGCTCCCTTGCGATCCGCGCGGCAACAGCTGTGTGAGCCGGGGTTTGTTGTCAGATCCCGGCGCATAACACTGAATCCGCGCCCACCGCTGTCCGTGCCCTCTGAACCGGAAGAAGACAGAAGAACTGAAGAAAAGCAGCGAAGAGCAGGAAAAGGAGCTGTAAGGAGAAAAGAGGAAAGGTAGGAAAGCATCCAGTGAGAGTGACAGTGAGAGTGGATTGGTATGTGTGGATTGGTATGTGTGGATTAGTATATGTGTGGATTGGTATGTGTGTGGATTGGTATGTGTGTGGATTGGTATATGTGTGGATTTGTATGTGTGTGGATTGGTATGTGTGTGGATTGGTATGTGTGTGGATTGTTAAGTGTGTGGATTGTTAAGTGTGTGGATTGGTAAGTGTGTGAATTGGTAAGTGTGTGAATTGGTAAGTGTGTGGATTGGTAAGCGTGTGAATTGGTAAGTGTGTGAATTGGTAAGTGTGTGGATTGGTAAGTGTGTGAGAGTGATGGGTGTTATGCTGTACCATTTCCAATGTATTTTTCATTATATAATTATGCTCTAAAGTACATCATAACTCCCATCACTCTATACTGTTCCATACAGTGGCAGAGCTGGGAGACAGAGGCCTTGCACCCCCACTGCAGGACTCCTGAAAGGTAAGTGAACTTCAAAGAGGGAGAGGGTAGATAGTTGGGAGGGGGTAGATAGGGAGAAGGGAGTGAGACGGGGGATAGGGGTAGATAGGGAGAAGGGAGTGAGAAGAGGTAGATAGGTCAATCATACTCCTATCATGCCAAGTCTGCGAGTGCCTCCTGGAATCTGGGTATGCCTGGGCATGATACGAATGTGATTGCTGTTAACAATTATATATATATATATATATATATATATATATATATATAGATATATATATATATATATTAATATTGTTATTTAATTTTTTTGTCCTATTTTGGTGTGTTACTTACTTTAAATAAAAGTGTTAGATTTTTTTTATGGTGTGGGGGGGGTCATATTCAGTTTCGGCCAGGTAAATGCTGCATTTTCGGTTTCAGTCCAGAATTCATTTTGGTGCATCCCTACTACTAATAAAGTGGTAGGACTACACCACATCAATGTGTGGCTTAGTATATAGTGATTGGGGTTATGCTGCACTATTGTCAATGTCTGGCTCAATGTATAGTGATAGGGATTACGCTGTACCACCGTCAATGTGTGCCTCAGTATATAGTGATAGGTGTTATGCTGTACCACCGTCATTGTCTGCCTCAGTATATAGTGGTAGGTGTTATGCTGTACCACCGTCAATTTCTGCCTCAGTATATAGTGATAAGTGTTATGCTGTACCACCGTCAATGTCTGCCTCAGTATATAATGATAACAGTAATGCTGTACCACCTTCAGTGTCTGCGCCGGTATATAACGGTAGAAGCTATGCAGTTTTAAAGTGTGTGTGTGGGGGGGTGCCACATACAGGATCCATCCCGGGTGCCAAATACTCTAGGTACGCCCCTGATCCTAAAGATTGGAAGCTGTTTGTAGTGCTGGGATTCCTTTTCTTTGTTCGTGTGCTTCAAGAGGGTTTATGTTGTCCCTTTTTTTCCTGCTAGCACCCAGCTTCCTGGGAGTTGAATGCAGAACCATTTTTCTTTTTTTTAAATTGCATTTAACATGTACATAGCATTAGGCAAGGAGATAACATTACACACGGGCATAGCACTACACACGGAGATAGCATTAAACATGGACATAGCATGAAACATTGACACATCATATATAGGGGGTATAAGGCATATCAGGGAGGCAGAGTGGCATATAGGGGTAAAAAGCAAATCTGAGGGGCAGAGTGGCAAATATAGGGTATAAGCATATCTGGGGGCCGAGTGGCATATAGAGGGTGTAAGGTATATCTGTGGGGCAGAGTGGCATATAGGGGGGGAGGTATAAGGCATTTCTGTGGGGCAAATATAAGGTATAAGGCTTATCTGAGGCATTTGTTTCCCTGGATTTTTTAAATTTAAAAGTCTTATTTTAATGTGATAATTGAAGCTATTAAGACTTACTTTGTTTCCTTTTCATTTCAGATATGAAAGAAGATCAAGTGAAATGTGGGAAGGGAGATTTCCCAAACAGGTATGCTTGGTTGTTTTATGATGTGTCTTTCCAACTGTATACATTTCTACAGATGAAATGGAATCGAAATATATTTTTTTATTTTTGGACATTGTGTTTTTTTGCTAATATATATTTTACATGCTGTAAAAAAAAGTATACCACTGGCGGTGGAGGCTCACACATGAACCCCCAAGCGCAAAAGGAAAAAAAATTGCAAAATTAATCCAAAATCCATTTTAATCTAAATAGATTAAGATGGATTTTTGATGAATTTTGCAATTTTTTTTCCCCTTTGCACTTTGGGGTTCACGTGCCATGAAGCCTCCTGTCCCCTGATGTAGCCTGCCTATGCCTCTTCCTATCGCACATGCGATAGGAAGAGACCCTATTTGGCTCAATTGCTGAGCCGCCCATTTAATCTCTGTTCGCACACATTCGTTGCTGAGCAGTGTGGACTCTAACTGTGAGTATAAAATTCATATTTGGGCTGCTAAAAGTTAGGGGAGGTAGGGGTTAATTTAGGGGCAGTTATGGTTGATGGGATGTTTAGGGTTAATTTAGGGGCAGTTATGGTTGATGGGGTGTTTAGGGTTAATTTAGAGGCGGTAATGTTTAATGGGGTCTTTAGGGTTAATTTAGGGGCAGTTATGTTTAAAGGGGTCTTTAGGGTTAATTTGGGGGCAGTTATGGTTGATTGGGTGCTTAAGGTTAATTTAGGGGCAGTTGTGGTTGATGGGGTCTTTAGGATTAATTTAGGGGCAGTTATGGTTGATGGGATGTTTAGGGTTAATTTAGGGGCAGTTATGGTTGATGGGATGTTTAGGGTTAATTTAGGGGCAGTTATGGTTCATGGGGTCTTTAGGGTTAACTTAGGGTCAGTTATGGTTAATGGGGCCTTTATGGTTAATTTTGGGGCAATTATGGTTAATGGGGTCTTTAGGGTCTTTAATCATTGGTAACGGGAGTCGTCCCAGGGAATTGGAAAGTAGCGAATGTTGTGTCCATTCACAAAAAAGGCAGTAGGGAGGAGTCGGGCAACTACAGGCCAGTTAGTCTTACATCTGTAGTGGGGAAATTAATGGAAACAATGTTAAAGGAAAGGATTGTTGAACATCTGAAGGCACATCGGTTTCAGGATTAAAAACAACATGGGTATTCCTTAGGAAGATCATGCCAAACAAATCTTATTGATTTTTTTAATTGGGTGACAAAAGTAATCGATCAAGGTGGTGCAGTAGACATTGCGTATCTGGATTTCAGTAAGGCTGTTGATACTGTGCCACATAGAAGACTTATAAATAAACTGCAATCTCTGAGTTTAGATCCCAATGTTGTTGAATGGATTAAGGAGTGACTGAGTGACAGACAACAGAGGGTTGTAGTCAATGGCGTATATTCAGAGCAAGGTCTTGTAACCAGTGGGATACCTCAGGGATCTGTACTTGGACCCATTCTCTTTAATATTTTTATTAGTGATATTGCTGATGGTCTTGATGGAAAGGTATGTCTATTTGCTGATGACACAAAAATTTGCAACAGCATTGATGTTCCTGGATGAAGAAGCCAAATGGCAAACTGGAAAAATGGTCAGAGTGGTGGCAACTGGCATTTAATGTGTATAAAAGCACAGTAATGCATCTAGGGCATACAAACCCAAGGGCAGAGTATAGAATATTTGATACTGCCCTAACCTCAACGTGTGAGGAAAGGAATTAAGCGGTAATTATTTCTGTGGATTTAAAGGTAGGCAGACAATGCAGTAGAGCAGCAGGTAACGCTAGCAGAATGCTTGGTTGTATAGCGAGAGGTATTAGCAGTAGAAAGAGGGAAGTGCTCATGCCGTTGTACAGATCACTTGTGAGACCTCACTTGGAGTATTGTGTACAGTACTGGAGACCATATCTCCAGAAGGACACAGATATGTTGGAGAAAGTTCAGAGAAAGGCTACTATGGTTTATGGATTACAGGATAAACCTTAACAGGACAGGTTAAAGGATCTTAATCTATATAGCCTGGAAGAAAGACGTGACAGGGGGGATATGATAGAAACATTTAAATACTTAAAGGGAATCAACAAGATAAAGGGAGTTTATTTAAAATGAGAAATACTACCACAACAAGAGGACATAGTTATAAGCTAGAGGGGCAAAGGTTTAATGGTAACATCATAAAATATCACTTTACAGAAAGGGTAGTGGATGCATGGAATAGCCTTTCAGCAGAAGTGGTAGATGTTAATACAGTAAAGGCATTTAAGCAAGCATGGGATAGGCATAATGCCAAGCTAGATATAGGATAAGGGCAGGTACTAAAGGAAAGTACTCAGAGGTTGGGCAGACTGGATGGGCCAACTGGTTCTAATCTGGCGTCACTTTCTATGTTTCACATCATAAAACAAAAGGCCCTGGTGCTCCAGTGTGGGAGTGATAAAGGGCCATTGGAACACAGGAGTGATGGGAGTGATTAAGGGCCATTGGAACGCAGGAGTGATGGGAGTGATAAAGGGCCATTGGAACATGGGAGTGATGGGAGTGGTAAAGGGCCATTGAAACACAGGAGTGATGGGAGTGATAAAGGGCCATTGGAACACAGGAGTGATGGGAGTGATAAAGGGCCTTTTCAACACTGGGGTGATTGGTTTGATAAAGGGCCTCTGTACGCCTATGAAGACATTCCATTAGAAAATCAGCTGTTTCCAGCTACAATAGTTATTTACAACATTAACCCCTTCTGATCTGGATTTCTGATCCATTTGATGTTGTTTTAATGGACAAAATATACTTTTCTTTCAAGAATGCAGTACCTGTATTCAACCTGCAAGTGGAGCCAGAGTTCTCTAGAGGGTCTGGAGACCATCTAGCAAACTTTTTCTACTTTATTGTTTTTTTTCCCGGGCCGCCGCCATCTTGCTGATGGCGAAGATCACCGGCAGCTGCGGCTGTGACCGCTCTCTTGAGCGGTCACAGTCTATCCCAAGGTAAGTGTTTGGTGTCGCTGGATGCCTCCTGATCGAGGCATTCCAGCGACACCATTTAAGTTTAGGAGGCGATCGTTGATCGCCTCCTAAACGCTTTTAAAACGGGCGTCCGCCGCCATACAAAGTATGGCGGATGTTGACGCCCCGGGGAGGGGCCAGAGATGGCCCCTTTGTGCCGATCATGGCGTTGCTGAATGCCTCGAGGTCGAGGCATTACAGCAACGCCGTTTCGGTGCAGAAAGCGAAAATAGATCGCTTTCTGCACCCGTTTAAAGACGTGCCGGTCCTGGCACGTCAATTGTCGTTAACGACTTGATTTTCGGTGACGTGCCCGGACCGGCAATTGTCATCAAGGGGTTAAAAATACATGCTGTAAAAAAAAGTACACCACTGGTTTATGGTATGGTGGGGCTTGGGGGAGAGATAGGGCATACCAAATGTTTCTTATAAGGGGCACTTACATAGACATGTGCGATCAGTTTTTAGACTGCCATCTGAAGTGTGGACAGGGAAGGTGGCTGGTGGGAGACTACCCTTGGCTTTTTTTTTGCGCTCCTCAACGAGGGTGGGTAAGACGGCCGCTGGAGTAAATATGCTGCTGCCTATGCCCTTTGTCATAACTACACCTCTTAACCAAAAAAGTCCATCTCAAGCAAAGGTTTGGTCTTTAAAGACAAAATATTTTTTTTTTTAAATCCTTGCGAAATGTTACTTACATTAAAATATATGTTTTTTAGTAATTAGCTAAAAGCTTCTAATTTTAAGATTACATCTGCCGTCCACTTCTGTAATGTGCCTTGTCTCTCTATATACCTATTTGGATTGTTGGCACACAGAAAGTGGCCGACAAAGACGGTTTCCTTAGCTTTTGCAGAAGTAATCCAGTAGTCCTGGTCAATGGAGCTGATACCAAGAAGAAATATAAGAAGAAGAGAAGAAGTGGAGCTGCCTGAAAGAAGACGTGTAAGGGGTCAGCGGACAAAGTAGTGCAACATTTTTTTAATTTAGAAAGAAATGTTAACAATGATTATGAGAATAGTCAAAGCTTTTTTTTTATCATTTTAAATATTGGATGAATGGGTGAGGTGGTGGCCACAGTGGGGTCCTGCTTGGTGCATAGGGCCCTTCTTGTGTTGCAGATTAAATCGTTTACAAGATAGAAATTATCAGGAAAGACTAAAGTATCCTAATATATATAGCTTGGAGTAACAAAGAGGATGGGAGATACAATAGAAGCATTTAAATACCGTATTTGCTCGATTATAAGACGACCCCGATTATAAGACAACCCCCCAAAATCAAAATATTAATTTAGGAAAAAAACAAAAAGCCTGAATATAAGACGACCCTATAGGAAAAAAAGTTTTACCAGTAAATATTAATTCATGTAAATATATTTTTTAAATTTCCTTTTATTTGCCAACCTGCCCCCCCCAGTTATGCCACTCTGCCCCCAGAAATGCTTTATACCCCCCCTATTTGCCACTCTGCCCCATGATATGCCTTATACCCCTATATGCCACTCTGGCATATAGGGGGTTAAAAGGCATATCATGGGGCTGAGTGGCATATAGGGGGTTAAAATGCATTTCTGGAGGTATATATGCATATCATGGGGCTGAGTGGCATATAGGGGGTTAAAATGCATTTCTGGAGGTCCAGAAATGCATTTTAACCCCCTATATGCCACTCAGCCCCATGATATGCCTTTTAACCCAGCATGTACTGGCTGCCTTGGCTTGATGGGAGTGTGATTGCTGCTAACAGCAATCACACTCCTATCAAGCCAAGGCAGCCAGTACATGCTGGAACCTGGGGATGATAGTAGTGGGATTACAGCCTCCCTATGCCATGCTACAACCCCCACCCCCTTACACATCCATGCTATCACACACAAACACACATTCACAAACATTTAAATACTCATTCATTCCATTAATCACACATACTTCACACATTAATCACACATACTTACCCAAAAACCCTCCCCCACCCCCTTACCTGAACTGCAGATCTCTCACTCGAAGACTTCTGCAGGGGACCGGCTGTACCAGCAACTTCTCTGGCCCCGCCCCCAGAGGAGGGAGGGGGAGATAGAGTTCTGTGAGGAAGCTACAAGCTTCCTGTCCTCCTGCTTCTAACGGAAGAGACGCTGCTCGCGACCGGTAAGCAGCATGGCCCCAGCCATTTTTTTGGGGTCTGATTAGAAGACGATCCCGATTATAAGACGAGGGGTATTTTTCAGAGCATTTGCTCTGGAAAAAACCTCGTCTTATAATCGAGCAAATACGGTACTTAAAAGGGCATTAACAAAGTTGAAGAGGAAAGCTTATTTAAAAGGAAGAACAATGTTAGAACAACAGGTCATAGTCTAAACTTAGAGGGTCAGAGGCGTAGGGGCAATGTAAGTGTTACGTTAACCCTTTAAGGCTGAGGACATGGGTGTGTGGGGGGGGGCACTGTTGGATTTTTGGGGAGACTCCTTACCTGCTTTCCAACGGGATGTTTCCAACCCTGTCACTCAGGGCCCCAACTTCGGATCATGCTTTTTTGATCATAAAATCTTAGCTTACCCTAAACTCTCCAATGGTACCCCGGGATTGACGCTGCTCTCTCGGGACTCTTTGTCGGGTGGGCATTGCTGGCTATAGAACTGGATGGTGGCGCTGGGCTATCTGGTAGTTGATGGGATTATACTTTTAATCCTATCATGTTTGCTGTATATATATGTGTGCAGTCCTCAATAAAGAGAGTTCTTGGGGGAATATGAAGTTTAATCCCATGAGCAATTAAACTTTCAGCGGCAAGGAAGATCTCTACGGCGGAGCTACTCAGTACGAGTATGGGTCTCTGTCACATTTGGTGGCAGCATTGGAATGTCCTTCTTTGTCAAGGGATATTCAAACCACCAACGGGATACCTTCCTCATCCTCAGATGAATGAAATGGTAATTCAATTAGCCTGATATAGAAAAAAAATTCACAGACACCCATTCTCTCATTTACAGATACTCATTCATTCCCCCAATCATATACCCTCGTCCACCCCCTTACCTGAACTGCAGAGCTCTGGGTGCAGCTTGCAGACTTCTGCAGGGGCCGCTGCTTCCCTCTGCGTTGCTCGCACT